>NC_134415.1:91098799-91398799 GCF_030867145.1 Opisthocomus hoazin
TGAACACCATTTAAAAAAAAAAAAAAAAGTAAGGACTGCACCTTAAAGATGTGATCTTCTGTAAAAGTTGTGCCTAAAGCAGTTAGGCCATTGAAATTCAAACTAGATCGCAAGTCACGTTATGCTTAGACTTGACTCAGTTTTCAACATGTTTTCATGATGACTGTAACCACCAAGTTTTATATTACTGTTACTGGGAATTTTCTATAATGTATAGTTGTTTGTGACTCAGTGCGCAAAACCTTAGCTGGTATACAAGGTTTAAAGCTTAACTTTTTAAATAAAATCAGTTTGTGACAAAGTGGTAAAAGACCCATAGAAAAATTCCAAAGCTAGTGGCAATCAGAAGGCAAAATGTTCTTGTCTAGTAGTTTTATTTTGAAATAATTCATTTTGCTAAGATTTTATGTTAACAAATGTACAGACCAGAGTTTAAAATGATTTATCTAATTGATTCCTTTTGTTACCTGGCTAGCAGGGAAAAGGGGTCGAGGCCGGTCCTGACCTGTTACAATGAAGACTGACTTGCTATGTGGGATTACACCAGAAGCTTGCAGTGGAGTAATGGTAAGGATATCAAGCAACCTTAAGTATCTCAGCTGTATAGGAGCATATTCTGTTGCAAAAGACCTTCCTGCGAAGATCATGGATTCAAATATGGGACATTTGAACTAATACTTGGACTTTGAAATGAATTTCTTTAACAGTTTTCTCTGCAGTGCAAGTTATTAAACTAAAGCTACTCTATTTCCCCAATGTGTTCAACAAAATCCTTAACGTCTAGCATGGTATCTTAATAAAGAATAAAGTTGTTCTTTAAAAAATCTGCTCTAAGTAGATTTTTCCCCCAAGTTTTCTTAGTTAAGGATTCCAAAAGTGGTATTCACAAATTCTTGCATTTAAATTTTTATTGCAGTGGTATAGATGAATACCACCATTGGTATCCTTAAATTTTATTTCTGCTCATGAAGGTTAATCATGATTGTCTATATAGTAATCACTTATGAATTGTGTTCAGATACAGCAGTTTCAGGTGTAATCATCAGAGCTGGTTAGTCAGGCATTCCAGATAGTGGTTCTTTTCAGAACCTTTTTTAAAGGGTTGGTTAACTACCTCAGTAGCAGAGGATTGAACTATACCCTGTCTGTACTGTACATAGAAAATCTTTGTAGATAAAAGCAAGGCTTGTTTAATATGATATGAGGGTAAGATTATAATATACCAAATGTAACATTCTTAGTTGCCTTTAGTTCCAGAGGCTTTGTAAGACTTCCTCATGACCATCATAACAGGCCTTGCTTTTGTCGTATTTTGTGGCTGAAAAAGCAGCCTTGCTTCTTCAGATATTGTAGTTATTTGGATGTATAATAGTTTAGCAAGATGTTACTTTTGTAAGACATCAGATGTTCAAAAAAAGTGCATCAGCAACTTGTACTAAATACTGCAGTGTCCCTTTATAAAAGGTCAGACTAAAACTGACAACTGTACAGTGAAGCCTGACATTTGGATATTTTGAAGTTTTTCATAAATCATAGAATAGTATATGGCTGTAGTTTAGCTTTTTAGGTAAAAGGTATGTTTTCATTAGTGCATTTCTTATTGCTGATCACTGTAAAAACATGTGGATCAGCTTTCCATTTCTCTTATGCAGATCATGATAACCTGTAGAGTAGAGTAGAGTACAATCATTTGTGCTATGTTTTTAATTTTCTAAAGCACCTTGATGACAGTGAGTGTTCAGTGGTGAAGCATCCTCTGTTGAACCGCCCTTAAAGAAGATAAAACCAGAAGAACCTTGCCAAGTCCAACTTCATATAGGTAAAAGATAGATAAAACTATGACTTACTCTGGACTTGGCATAAAGAGCTTCCCTTAACCCCCTGCCCAAAGGGATACTGCAGTTATACTACATACCCATAGGCACCACAATGAAAATTGAAGCTTATACCTAATTAAGGTTTTATACACACCAGTTCCCCCAGTAAATGCAAATTTTAACAAAATTAGACATGTCATATGTTGAAAATGCTCATGGCAAACAATCATTTTGCATTCCTGCAAATAAAATTGTTTTATACTGTAAGCTGGAGGCGAGTGTAACTTATTTTTGTAATAAAGTTTTTATTTTTTTTATGTGTCATTAATATAAATGTGTGTTAGTACAGAGATCTTCTCGTTAAAAACTTAGAATCGCACACATTTCAGTATGTTTACTTGTATTTACATAATTTTTAGAATAGTGGTTGCCAATAGCCTGTATGTTTCACAATAATTGATTTTTTTTTTTTTTTTGTTATCTTAATAAACCATTTTAGTATGTTGTATGTCAATTACTGGGATAGCTGGGACATGAAGTGTAATTTAAAATTGTCAAGTATTCATTGGAATATGTAAATGTGCCTTGCCAGTTTTGAACTTTAAGACAAAGTAAGTGAATGATGGCGAAATGAGTAGTCAATGCGTAAGAGACATTTGCTGCCACAGTTTCATATACTACCCTTGCTAAAGAAAAGCAACTTTGTCCTCAAATTTGAGCATAAAAGTATACAGTTGCGTTAGCTTCTGAATTTTCAAATCTAGTGATAGAATACTAGGCTTATGGAAAGTGGGTTTGCTAATTGTAGCCTTAAGTATAATTTTGAATTTCAATGTAATCCTTGGTGCTGGCATTCCCAGTGCCAAGGAGTTTAAATGCTCCCTTCAAAGAGGTTGCCATGCCTACTGGCACTTTTACTGTCATATGGTTTTATAAGGAACACTGTCAAGATGTGGAAACCAATTTTGAACTTGCTATAAAATGAAAACACTGGGGGCTGTAGAAGAGGGGAAGTCCTCAGGTTTGTAATTCTTGAAATCTCTCCATTGCTGAAAAACTTAGAACACTTGTGGGGTCACAAGTGCTAGTGACTAGCTCTTAGTCTGGAAATGTGTCGGGGGGGGGGGGGAAGAATATATTTATGGAATTATAACAGTTAAAGGAAGTGCATAAAAGCATTGCTATTAAGGCACTACATGTGTTGAAATTGTGGATCATATCCTTAATTTCAGCTCTGATAAAAGCATGGGGGACTATTAAAAAAAAAAAAAAGGCAAAACTGACAGGAAAGTGTTTGTTTTTAATGGAATGCAAGCAATGGTGAGTGAGCAAAATACCAAGATCTTGACAGTGTTCCCTCTAATTATGAACTCAAGCCATTATAACTTTTAAAATTAAATATGATTTGCACTGTTCTGATATTGGTGCAGTTTTTTAGCAAAATGATCAGAAAACTAAATTGCATGTGGTGATTAGTATTGTGGAAAAAAACTAAAATCAAAAAATGTTATTTTCAAAGCTTTAAATTTGTGTAAAGAAAAACCGTTCATTATTAAGTATGGGCATACTGATGAGAATGGGCAAGTGCATATATACAACATCAGTTTGGTTGCACTTGGGTGTTGGTAAACTTGGAATGTTCTACAGCAATAATGCATCTCTTGAGGGGTGCTTTGTGGGGAACGGGCATATAATACACAATTCTTTTTGGCATGTTGAAGGCAAGTGTTGACTTAATGTATTATGCTGCCTCTGTTTATTCTCATAGGAGGCTTTCTTTACTGAAACACCTGCAAGGGTTTGAATATGAGCTAGCATAGTTCCACATTGGTTTGTCATGTGCTCCTAAATTTGAAGCCTAGGTGAATTTAATAAGAAATTGGAAAGTACTGCTGCTGCTGCTTAACACTTCTGGTTTATAAACACTCCAATACACAGCTTTTAAAATTATTCTCGTTTTAATATTCATTTTTGTTTGAAGGGCTTCATACAGGGCATGCAACTGTATATTTTGGGGGTGCTGGTTTTTTGTTTGGTTGGGTTTTTTTTGCTGGTTTGTGTTGGCTTTTTTTTTTTTTCTTTAAAGATATTTGTTATGACCCAGGACCTAAGTTTGTGTTTTTAGTGTTTGGAGGAGGGCTGTTATTACAGATGCTCAGACCAGTTTCTGAATTTCTGCATTGTACAACTCTTACCTAAATACTGTCTTAAAATCTAAAATAAGGAATACTAATTCTGTTCTTGTTGGAGGTGAGGGGTATTACGTAGTCTGAAATAAACTTAGCCTCCTCTGAAGGTAGGATTTCCAAGTTAATATTCATGGTAAAAATGTTATATATGGCTGCAACTTTTTTTTCCCCTTATGCCTTTGATAATTTTTCAGAGGTTTTAACTTTTGTCTTCAGCCTAGCAGTGACTTTCATGCTTCCTATACATCAGTGAGGGGAGACTTTCTGTTTTTTTTAAAAGAAATAAAAACTGAAAGGCAACGTGGACATAAACACATGTAACACTTGGAAAGTGTGTGTTCAAGTTGATATATTCCACAAAATTAAGACTGTTATTCCTTCACTTGCATTTGTGAAAACTTGATGGAAAATGTTAATTGTTTAAAATGGAATAGCAAGTTTTGGAAGTAGGCAATAAGGCAATAAACTTTACTATGTGGTGTTCTGAGAATTGAAATTGGTAGAGTTGGAGCTTGAGTTTGTGTTCATAGCCTGAAGCTTATGAATCCCAACTATAGGACTGGCTATGATAAACTGAAGTCTGTCTTCGCCAAGTGACTTGCTGAATTAACTCCAGCATGTGACATCTCTTGGCGGGGGCTAGCTAGTTGCAGTAGTTGGGCAGAGGAAACACCAGATTGTACTTTGTCATTTGCTCTGTTAGATACAAATGGTGTGTGGCAACAGGAGAGGAAGTCAAGCTGAAGATTCCTTGATCCTTAATACGGGTAGTGGTGGGAGAAGGAATAAATTACTAATTGTTACTTTACAGCCAACTAGTGTGAACAAACATAAAGCCTCCTAGAAGCTCTGATGTTAAACTTTTTTTTCTGGGAGACCAGCTTTCACATAGCCATCTGGTCCACACTTTGCAAGTGTTTAATTATTCATACTTGTGTTATAAAAATCCACAGGATGACAGAGTGACTTTTGGTGCTTCTTTGCCTTGATTGTTACAATAGATAGATTGGTTGAAAAGTGCTACTAGTCCTAGCTTGTTAGTTTACTTGGAATTTGGAGAGGGGGGTGATTGTCTCATGTAATAATATGTTTTTCTTTGCAGTATATAACTGGTTACTAGTTTTTTCCACAAACATACATATTTTTAAATGGCGAGGTCTCAAGTGGATGTTGCACAGCTGAGCTCATCTGGAAACATTAGGTTACATTGATTACTTCAAGCTATATTCATGAAAGCTGCTTTAGATGGTCAGACTTCCAGGTACACAGTCAAAACCTCTTTTTTTTTTTAACTATCTGTGACAATCTATAAAACACAGTCATAGTATGTAAGTAATAGATTATTAAATACAGCTTAAATATTTAAAGTTTGAATCACAAGATACATTTCAGTTCCAAGAGTTGCTTCATTCCTGAATGTTTGTGAAACTGAGCATTGGCTTTGGCATGGACACTTACTTTCTGACAGTCATTTAAGTAAAGCTAGCAGTGTCAGAAATCTGGATTCCCTCTAGTCCGAGAATGATCCATTTGGCTGATGAATGATGACAGTTCACTACCTCTGTTAGCACAGTTAGCATGACCATACAATTTTACTTGTTTTGGTCACTAATGTGTAGAAAAGGCATTGAATCTTACTACTTATTTTCTTTGCACTAAGGAAGTTATGAAATGCATTCTTAGTTCTGCTGTGCAGCCAGTAGAATAGCCTATGCCATTTGACTGCAGAGAAGATAATGGTAAGTAAGAGTAGACATTCTGGTACTTGAATGACTTGCAGTACCTAAAATCCTCATCTGTAGTTACTAGGGAGGTTGTGGGCTTTAACTCTTCAATTGTAGCGTGTCCACCTCAATGCTAAGTGACTGTTGAGAGTAAATGTTGAGTGTAAACTGATACTATTTAATGTTAAACACTTTAGGTCTAAAAAACCACAGTGCTTCACAGATGATTCAGTATGTCTTTTTAAACTGATGGGTTAGCAATCATAGTAGTTCAAAGGATTTTCCATGAACTCAGTCATTGAAAGCCAGGAACTGAATATATCAGGTACTGGGTTCCTGGTTCCAAGTTTAGCGTTTCGAGTATTGTTCTCCTATCTAAAGTAACGTTTCCAGATTTTCTTTTTCCTCTTCAGTGGGATGAAGAATGCATGTAATTCTGTCACTAGTAGTGGTTATTTAAAAATGCTATTATTAAACATAGCTAATTTGGGATTAAAAAGCTTCCTCTGTGAGAATTCAACAAAGGCAATTTTATAGACGTCCCATTAGCAAATGAGTGCTTTTCTTAAGGTGCAATTTCAGCATACTTAAGAATGAAGCTCTGTATTGGAAAATGCTGGTGACAGCTAGTCTAAAGTATAATTACTATTTCATAATACAGCTGTATCACAATTGGACGGTGATTTTAATCTTTAGTATCACAGCGTTTGAGATTACAGATAAAACTACCTAGTCGCTGCATCTGGAAAAGCTGGAGTGGCTGTTAAAGGACTGTTCCTGTTTCACATTGTGGCCAAAGACTTCCTTTGGATAGTGCATTGTGAAACCTTTTTTTCTTCCAGTGTAAGCAGTAGTTTTAACAAGCTAACCTGTTTCTAATCCCCAGCTTTCAGCAGAATTTTTGAGTTTTGTATATGTGCCTAAGTTGGTATTTTCAGCAGAAGACAGACCTGTAGTAACAATCACTGGTATGTAGGTAGTGCTTTCACCAGTAAGTGACCAATATGTAACTTTGACTTAAACTAGTCTAGTGAAACTGTCCTTTTTTTCTATTACCTACACTTTTACAGAAGTATGTTAGTTTACACTTGCTTTTGAATTAGTGGAATGCTTAAAAACTACTTCGAAGAAACCCACAACATGTACATTGTTAAAATCTGTCAAAAATTTCAAATGAAGAAGTATGCTGCAGGTTTCATGCTAGTGGAAGACTAGACTTGAACATGAAGGGTTGAGGGGGAGAATGTCAACTTTTCTCACTGACGTCCTGAAGGTACCACAAGCTTTAGGTGGCTTCAAGCTTTAGCAGTGAGTACAATGGAAGCTGGATTCATGTAGCTGAGTAATCTCTGCTGCCTTGCTCCACTATGTTTTCATAATGCTAACACAACCTCTCAGAAAAGCCTTTTAAAATACCCCCTTATGGGATTAACTCAGCGAGATTGATCTTCCAGTTAAAATCAAGAAGGGTCTGGAAAGTCTTAAATCCAGTGGATTTAAAGTAACTTGTGTGTGTGTTGTTTGCAACTTGGCTGTCCGTATTAGTAATTTTACAATGGGAATGGCGTAGTAAATGGCACTTTGCCTTTTTTTTTTTTTTTTTAGTGGTATACTATACTAATCTGAAATGGAGAGTTTGGTTTGTTGATGTTCTGGGCCCTTCAGGTGGGTGATGTTTGTGTACAAGAAAATGATCATAATATTTGTATGGTATGAACTGATCAGTAAGTCTCAGACCCAACAGTTGCTTCTTTGAGGTAGTCGGATTTTAGGTTAACTGTTGAAATCTGTACAGATTTCTAAAAGGAAGTATAGAGTTTTGCTTTCTTAACAGCAGTGTCTAAAATTCCATAGTTTATTGCCTTCAGTGTAATGTTTCTGAAGAGTACGCTTTCACTGAGTAATAAGCGAGGAGGAATATACAGATCAATGGTGAAAAAGCATTGCTGATTAAGCTTTTGAAAAGTGAAGCCTCCCAGTTTGTAGTGCACTTTGAGGTGCAGTAAAGTGTCCTCACCACACAGGTACAGATAGCGTTGAGGTAAATCAGATAGGGGTCACATCTCTGCAGCATTAGCTCAAACTACCTTCAGTGATGGCCTGTGATAAAGCACATTATTTGGTACTGAACTATGCTAAAATGCCTCTGTAGTTTTACTGTGGAGTTAAAGAACACCTAGGAGAGTAACTCCAGTATAGCTGCAGGTAGATGATGGTCCACTCCGATTTTGTAGTCTCTGGAAGAACAAGAGACAGTCATACATTATGTGTTTTAAGCATCTCTTGAATTTCTAAGTCCCTTTGAAGCAACCTTTTTCTGCTTTAATACACAAAGATGAAAACATGTAAGGCTCAAATTCTGTATGCAGTTTAGAGATACAAGGATTCATTAACTTAGGAATTCTGGTTTTAAGATCAGATGGCTTGGTGTAGTTAGAGCCCAGTAATCAAGGCATGCATTTTAGAATCACAGTAATTTTTTGACTCTGTGGAGAAAGGCCCTGCTATTAAACAGATCTAACTTAGAATCCCTGTATCTAGCAAAAACGCATATATTGGAACCTCCCCCTCCCCCTATTCTCCCAAAGGTGTTTAGGAGAGGACTTGAATATGCAACACTTTCTAAGAGCATGCAGGTTAAGTAGGTGAAAGGTGTTGAATTCTTAGATATGGGGCAAGTCAGGTGAATGTGTTTAATCTTGGAACTTTTGCCTCTCAATCACATTAAAAATCATGTAGAGAGGTCTTGGGTTTCACAAATAAACTAAAACTGTGTTTAATGTTCAGGTTAAGAAATAACAGACATGTCTTGACTTGGATATCTTGAAGGGCAAAATGTGTCCCTGTGAAAAGGGAAACTTACAGCGTCTTCTGTAAATACCTTTGTTTTTTCTAGAGCGGTGATGACAACCAGGGAAGTTCCTCCTGGGAGGAATGCAAAGGAGTGTATTTGTCTTGTATTTAAAAGGTTGACCTAGGACCGATAGAATCACAAACGCTCCCCATTTGGGAGAGCTCTTAAAGCAGATCATTGTTTGCTCCCTGAGAAAATGTGAGGTGCTGGAACAGTTGGGAAAAGAAATCGTCTGCCTGTGGGTACAAGACAACTATTAAATGTGCCCGAACTACGCTACTGGCAAGTTTGTAGCTTGGGGTTAAAAGGCAAAGTGGCCAGGGAAACAACCTGGCAAACCACAAGGTAGAACAACTTCATTTAGCTGTGTTACAGCTTTATAGGATCTTTGCTGCTATTAATCAGTCTGTCCTTTTCCCGTGAAAGTTGGGTGCACTCTAAGCCAGACACCACCTAGCAGCCACAGCGCGATGCAAGGGGAATGTCAGGTGGTGGATCTTGCCCAGATTCAAACATCAGGTCGAAAGCAGACACAGGGTCCTTGATGTCCTACATGTTGAAAGGTAAGAAGATCCCATCCTTGCTGCCGTAATCTTCAGGGCCACTTTATTCTGGTAGAAATTTCAGAAGAAAATTGTCTGGAAGTACCCTTGTAAGGCAGGAGGGTTCAGAAAAATAGTGAAAAAAGTCTTTGTATGCTTAATACCATTATTTCAGATGTTCTGAGAGGCAAGGGATATCATAGAGCTACTGTTTGTAAACCTGGTGTTCTGAAGTGATGAACTAACAGCGTCAGCCCCAGGGAAGCAAGAACCAGTCTTGAATGTCTGATATACATGTTCCAAAGATGGACCTTTTTTCGATACAGTTGAGGAGTTCTTCCATCTCTTTTTACTGGTATAATGTATGCCACTTGCTGCCCTTAATGATCTCTTGGACAAAAAGTAGGGTAGTGAGAAACTTACTAAGAGGGCCTGATGATACCTTCTAATTGAGTGATGCTTGAGGGAGTGCAGTGTTCAGAGCAAAGCTTGCATGCAAAGTCTTGATTTGAATGTCTCCATGCAGAGGACAAAGCGAGAGTAGGTGTTCCACTCTAAAGTTGGAGTGAATCAATGCCAGCTCGGCAGCCCCTTTGCAGATTTCAAATTGGGGATGGGCCCAAAGAGCTCCCAGCTTCTTGTAGAGTTGCATTTTTTCTGGAAAAGCATGCAATACAAGCTCGGCAACCAGAGAGAGAGACGCAGGTGGCTGATTGTTTCTTGGGATCAGGCCAGGACTTTCGACTGAAGACTTGGTGGTGCAGGTAACCCACAGAGGTGGGTTCTGCACTGGAGGTGGTCTTCCTGTGCTGGGAAATGAAGGTGCTTACAGTAAACAGTATGTGCTTGGAAACAGACATCTGGGACCTCAAGAGACAAGAAAGAGTTAAGAGCCAGTATGAAGGTGGTTAAACTTTGAAGATGTTTAGTTTCCTCAAGTCTAGGCTAGAGTTTACATGTCTTAATATGAGAAAATAACACTTTCTTAATGAACAAAAGGAATTTTATTCTAAGACTGTCAAACACAAAAGCCTGTATCAGACGATAAGGTAGGAGAATGCTGAAGGAGGAATGTGGTAAGGCAGAATACACTTGCCAAACCTTAGTTTGCCAGGATGGTCTGTCCCTACTGAGCTGAAAGAGGATCAAGTAGAGGTAAGACTTTGTATCTTGTTCATCAGCACTCAGGATATACAGAAGCATTTGTTTTCATAGGCAGCTTTCAGTGGGGAAAAGTTGTCATTTTCTCTGCAGGTGAGCATGGTGAGCAGCATCTCTGAAGACTCAGTGGGAGATGGGAATGGTCGTGGCTGTGGAAGTAATGGGAAGTGAGCATCCAGTGGAGATCGGTGCATGTTCTAAGTTCTTGGTGAACCTCAGGTGAGCTAAGACACCTCGGACTAAATGCACTAACTCCATGTCTCCTCCCTGCCAAAACTGCTCCTCCAGATAATCCATGATTGCAATTTTGTTCATTTCTTTTGCTGGATTTTAACTATTGCCCTTGGGCTCAGGGAAGAAGAGGGTGCCATTAATGTATAGGTAGTGTGACTTCTCCTCCAGACCTAACAAACTACTGAAGGGGAAAATGGAAAGAGGGGAGCATAGCTGGGCATTGGTCCTCACCATTGTGGTCCAGGAAAAGAACACCAGATACATAGGCTTTTCAGAATTGAGACTGACTGGTATTCTAAGTTTCCTGATGATAATAAATCCCAGAAACACACTGGATGTAGACAATACAGCACAGTATGGTGATGGGTTAGTACTTGATCTACAGGTTACCATATCCAAACTGGATGGTAATGATCAGTGGAGAACTTGCTACTTGTCCTAGATAAGTAAGGGGTTATGAGACTGATTCATGGGTGGCTAGGAACCTGGATGAATTAGAGAATCCTTTCTCTATTTTGGTATCTTCTGAAGTAAAGTCTACTTCTGAAGAAAAATCTACTTTCTCAAAGGAGAAAAAGAAATTTTCTCTCTTGCATCTGAACTGCACTGACCCTAACTTGAGGTCTATCTGAGGCCTCCTAATTCTGTGTGTGATGTTATGAGTTGTCTTACGTGCATCTGTTGAAATCCCAAAGACCTCAGTCTTCATTTACAACTCGGGGGTGGGGGAGATACTAAAGAAAATATCCCAGACTGGAGATCAGACTGGAGGACTCGCAGCTTCTTAAGGGGAAGAAAATGTCATTCCTTACAGTTTGATATGAAAGATGGTAAGCTGATTTTCATACTAAAATGCCCCTTTATTAATATATACTTTAAAATACATATATGTATCTGTGTTAAACTCTTCCTTTTGTACTTCTGTAGAACAACAAAGATAAGCCAGGTAGCTTATATAGGAGCAAATCATTCAGTCACAAATCCAAAACTGATTTAGGAAGTTTTAGAATAATATTGTTAATAATAGTTCTCTGTACAATATCAGACCTTACTAGCTCAAATGCCTTTCCTAGCTAGAATAGGAAATAAATTAAAACTGAAAAGGCAAAGCAAAACTTCAAGTAACAGTTTTGCGGAAATCAGCTAAGTCTTCCAAATAGTCCTTGTTTCTTGATTTCACAATTTGTCCCTTTTCCAGACAGCTCAAAGTCCTCTTACCTGCCTAAGCGTGCACTCTCCCTCCCCAAAGGACACTTTGGGGAAAACCACCGTGCAAGTGGCAAGTGTGCACCGCAGCCAGGAACTGCATTTGCAGAACATCTGGAGGAATCGCAAGTAACTGTTCTTCAATCTCTGGAAGAGAGACACTGGCTTTCTGTCCTGCCAAGGTATGTCTGCTAGTAGGCTCACAGAGGGATTGTCTGCTTTTACAGAGGCAACGTTGATGCTGGTGCTAGAGGTGAAGTGGTATAATACACCACTTTTCTATTGAAAATGCCATCATTTTGGGGGAGAAAAAAGATCTGCCATGCCTTCAGGGACTTGGGCAGCTGTCTGATAAAGGTAACGTTGATCAGCTGTGAGCTGTAAAGAAGCCTGGCCTTGCAGAGCTTGGTACTGACCCCACTTCTTACATTCTCTCATTAAAACTATCATATTCCCATTGTAGTGGAGTTTTACCATGGGCCTGTGTGCTCAGGTTGTATCACAAAATAAGTAACACAGGCAAGCTGCCCATGTGCTTCAAAAAGTTGTTTTCAAGAAGCCTCAAACCTCATCCTTGTGTATGATGAGGAATAGCCCTCTGTTCAGGCTCTCTCATAGTAGCATCTTGTGCATTCTGCCTGCTAGCATAAATCAGAGGTTTTTTTGCTTTTGTTGTGTATTCCATATTCCTGCCAGGGAAACTTATGTCCTGTTGTTTTTTATTTTAACTATTCTGAAAATGCCTCAATTTTTGCTGTGCGTCATCTAAATGGAGGAAAATGTCAAATTCATTCCATACATTCCAAGCCAACAAAATGGTAAACAAAACGATATCCTGGTTATACAGCTGGTTCTGTAACAATTTCTGTAAAGTGTTTGGCGAAAAACTTCATGGACGCACAAATAACTTTGAGGGTGATAATGCCACTTAACTCTTAGCCTGCACTGCTTTTACATACATCATGTTGTTGGAGAAACTGGTTGCTCAAACTAAAAATCTCTGTGGAATTCTGAGCTGACAAAACCACTCAAGGCATTTACTGCTGTATCCACAGAAGGTAAAGTGATGGCCTTCAGGGATACCAGCTCGTCAGTCACCAAAAAACCCCACGCATCACTACATCTGGGTTTACATGATCATTATCAGCAGATGAAATGGACGTGTCAGTAGAAAGCTTTCTCTGATGCAAGCTGGCTTAAACAGCAACCTTTAGTTATAATAAGGCTTTTTCCCACTTTTGACAAGGTAACGTGTTGATTAGAACTTCCTGAGTATGTGAATACTTTAGGTTGGGATTTTTTTTCACTGTCTTCCTTCTAAAATGTAAAAAAAGAATCCATCAAAAATTAGAGTTAATGTCCAAATGAGGAAAAAAGAGAAATCTTCATAGGCTAAAATGTTAAAATACACTAAAGTGGGGCAACAAAATAGTTAAGGAACAATTTAGGAAGGTACTAGTTCTACTAATAAAACTAATCTGAAATGCTGTTTTGTTGAACAGTTTTGTTCCCCCTGTTGCATCCTGTTCCAACCCCAGCACTACAAAACAGAGGAGATAATAAAATGGGAAAAGGATAGGCAGAGCAACAAAGATGATAAAAGGTACAAAAGTGCTTTCATGTGAAGAACAATTCACTGGAGCAGAAATCTTCATTTTGGAAAAGACGGTTGCTCAGGTGGTCAAAGTATTTTTATAAAATAAGCAGCAATTGTGCTAAGTAGGGAATGACTTTTCACCATCTCTTGTTTGGAGAGCTGTATCTTCACTCACACAAGCGTAAAGAAGTGGTAGAACCCCTTGCTCCATGATTTTTGTGGATATTAAAGTTCGTGGCTATTCAAAAGGCAACTTGAAATGTAGGAAAAAAAATTGTTTCTCAGGATACCCCCAGACTGCAAATCAGTGTAAAAGAATGTTCCAGGAAAGCAGTAGTATATTCTTGCTATGCTTTTACAACTTTTCCTAGGTATGTATCCCCTGATGGCTATCATCACAAACAGGATGCTCACCTAGTTGAACAGGCTGCCCAGGGAGGTTGTGGAGTCTCCTTCTCTGGAGATATTCAATACCCGCCTGGACAGGGTCCTGTGCAGCCTGCTGTAGGTGACCCTGCTTAGGTAGGAGGCTTGGACTAGATGACCCACAGAGGTCCCTTCCAACCCCTACCATTCTATGATTCTATGTTTTCTGTTTTCACAGAAGGCTGGAATGCACCTCATTCAATAGAGAGAAGGAGCAATATGTTTTATTGAGGTAAAATAATAATTCGACAGAGTTCAAGACCTGCCTGGACAAGGTCCTGTGCAGCCTGCTGTAGGTGACCCTGCTTCGGCAGAGGGGTTGGACTAGACCCACAGAGGTCCCTTCCAACCCCCACCATTCTGTGATTCTGTGATTTGCTGATCCATTACAGCTGTTCTATGAATCCATCAGGTATCTATGACGACAAACTTCCACTAGCTTTAAATTCTCCAGGTATCACCATACTTATGAGGCATAGGTGCTGCAACACTTTGCAATGTTTTAACAGAAACACATGTCACCTTACAAGGATTTTCTTGATGCTTTTTAATTCAGCTGAATCAAGGGAACATGGTTCAGGTTCCTCCTCAAACTCCCTCCTGGAAAATTTCCCCCACTGATCTCGGAAGTTCGTCACTGGAGCTATTTTTTCGGGACTTGACATAGCCATTTTCACAAAGGGTGTATCTGGGGCAGGGTTTTCTTTATCCCCATAGTAAGTAGACAAATAAACAGCTTCATTTACATTTAGACTGAGCTCTTAAATTTGTGCTATGGCATTGTTTTAAATATTTGCATTGGTACAGCTCCTTATTTCTTTCAGAAGCTTTCTTACAAGTTCTTAACATCCAGTTACCTCCCCCCCTGCCATTTCCCCATTCCTCCCTGATCAGCCTAGGTTTTTGGAAGGAATTAAGGTTTTCCAGATCTTCCCGCCGCACGTACTGACCAATTCAGCTACCTCACTTAAGGTCTCTGGATCCTTAATCCATTATTATCTTTCACTCAGGTGAACTAATATAATTTTCCACAGACTATACCTTCGCCAAATGTTGCCACAAACTTAGTATAATTTCTTTAAGCATTTTTCGAATGTCTCCTTTATAGGTCTAGTGTCTCTGCCTATTCCTTAATGGTGTTTTTTGCTGGTTTTTTTGGGGTTTTTTTGGTAATTTTACAGACCTCTCTTTCTTATTGTCTGTAGTCATCTTCTACACCCACCTTGCAACCTTTTGCTCTATATCCTTCTCCTTTGAAGTCCTATCAGCTGTAGTTTGACAGGAAAATTATTTAATGTCTGATATCCAGATTCTCTCCAGTATCTAGTCTGTACAAGAATGTACTCAGAAAAATACTTTTTCATGTAAACAATTTGAAGAAAAACTCTGTATATATACCAATGTTGCTCTGACGCTTTTTACTTTCTTCTTGACAAGTTCCTCAAGGCAAAACTGCCTCTAGCACGTTGACGTGATTTTTTTTTTCTTTTTTTTTCTTCACGTTTTCCCAAATAGACCTTGCTTGTCCCAGTGAAATTCTAACACGTTCAGTGCTCCTCAGCACCTCTCTGGTTTGCCCAGCATCGTTGCTGTTGGATGTACTAAACTGACCCTCTGGAAACTGTCTCACTTGCAGTGGGTTCTTTTACTTGAATCTTTACCAGAACAGTCTCCTTGCCTTTTTTCCTCTGCAAGTCTTTATTCTGCCTAGTGCCATTGGTGACTTCACAGCTTCAGTCCTAAACACAGTCTGGTTGGTATTTTCAGATCTTCTAATTGAGTTATATTTTACAATCTCTTTCCAAAAAAAAAAAAAAAAAGCAACGATGACTTCTGAGTGGTCTGTTATAATTGAAACCCCTTCAACTTCAATGGCCTGCTGAATCTGTTTCTAAACAAACAAACAAACCAGTTTTTAAATCTGTGTAATGTCAGTTGGCAGTCTGTTCCCCTGCAGTTGTGGAGACCGGTGATCTTTTAGAATCTTAGAATCATAGAATCATTTAGGTTGGAAAAGACCTTTAAGACCATTGAGTCCAATTCTTAACTTTACACTGCTAAGTCCACCACTGAACCATGTCCCTAAGCACTGCATCTACATGTCTTAAACACTTCCAGGGATGGTGATGCAACCACTTCTCTGGGCAGCCTTTTTCCATGCTTAAGAACCTTTGCAGTAAAGATTTTTTTTCCTAATATTCAATCTAATACAATCTTTTGAGAAGTGCATCACCCATCTTTTTTCTTAAACAATTCCTCCCTTCCACCTGCCATTTTGCTTCTTTCTTTTCTGGAACAGCTGAGCTCCCCCATTCTTCTAGAAGACAACTTGTCTGAGATTTTATCTGTGAATCCAAAGTCCCTGTCGCTATATCCAGGACGTACCTTTTGCCGCAGGTTATAATTTGTTCTTCCAGTTTGCATTAACCTTATAATCCTGAGGGTCAATGCATGGCCTATAACATGTTGGTCTGGGAAGCCAGTTTAAGAACCTACACTAACCCCTGCCAGTGCACATTCCCACACAGCTAGCAAGCACAGATCTGTGTGGGTGGTGCAGGGAGCAGACTCCCAAATGCTGTAAAACTGACCATTAGCAGTTTATTAACTCATTAGCAGACAAATGAATGTGACTGTTAAACAGTTAAAGCTAATTTTGTTTACCTACATGCTAAATAATTATCATCCTACCCAAATCAAATCAGAAATATGTATCAGGTGGTCAGCTTGTACTCTCCCACAAAGTTTGAGCCTTCCTTCAACACAGAAGGGCCAAGAAGCACTACTAAATACCAATTTTCACCTTATGTTTTTTGCATACAACTGAATTATCTAATTCACAGACTGAAACCAGAAACTGTTCATGAATGCCCTTTAAGTTTTGAACTCAAAAGTCTAAAATGCCTGCTAATGCTTGCTTTTCTTGGGTTATGAGTCACCAACTTCAGTTTCACTTTTTTATTAAACTTTGCTAAATACTTAATATGAACTTTTTCTAAAGTTTTCTGCTAAATGGCTGAAGTTAAAGGTTAATATGAAGCCTTCAACTTAAACTTCTGGAAAGGGCCCACAAAAATGGTAAGGGACTAGTGGGGAATAATTTATAAATGAAAATTAATTCTTCCTTGGGTAAATATGAAGGATTACATTATGTAAGTCTGGTGAGAAAGATGAATATGTAATGCTTTAAAAATGGTATTATAGACTGACTTTTTTTTAGGTACTAGAGAGCAAAAGCAGACTTGCAGAGTAAATGAAATGTAATCAGCTGGTGAGAATCTGTATTATGGTTCACTACTTGGTTTATTAAAACAAGCAAGTATTTTTTTAAAGCTAAAAAAATGCACTTTGCTAAATAGAATCTCAGCCTTATGACAGATATTATTCAGCCAGCAAATGTAGTTTTATATTTTACATTGAAGAATCTACATTAATGTATTTTTGAGTGCTAGAATATGCAGTATTCTGTTGTTATTTAAAAAAAAAAAATATGGAGAACTGACTCCATAAGAAGACTTGAACGATCAGTGAAAGATCATTCTACATTTGACATACTAAAATAAAAACTAGCTTTCCAGAATAACCCAGTCCTGGCCATGCTGCTTCAGAGCCCATCTCCAGTTGCACGCTTTCCCCTTCAGTTCTCCAGTTAACCAGAGAATCTTCCTTAGAACGTATGTGACGAGAGAAAGACTTGCTGTTGGTAGGGAGTGGCTAAAGTTCTTATTTCTCACATAAAATCAACAGAATTTTTAAAAGCTTGGTTTTGTCAATATCTCACTTTTTGTTCTTCCATACTTTATTTCGCTGGAAAAAAACCTCAGCTATGTCTTTCAGTGTAGCAGAAGAATCTGAGTAGTCACAGGGGCAAGGGTTACAGAGGGTGATGTGTGCGGCGCTAACACTGCTGTCTCTGGCAGAGCAGGGTGGGATAAAGCAGGCGGTTGTAGTGTCTGCCCAGCAGACCTAAAGTCTGTGAATTGAAGGAAATTGCACAGCTTCGCAGACGATAAGGTGCAATTAGTGCCAAATGTGACTGGCAATTTTACACTAAATAAACATAACCCTGAACAATGAAGCTACAAATTAAAGAAACTTTACCCAGAGTAGAGAACACAAATGGAAGCAGAAGTTTGACTGTTCCTGCTGGTTTGCTGTGCGAGTCACTTCCTATGTTACAGATACGGGATGCTGTGACATCTTTATGAAATATTTTAAGCATTACATTGTTAAAAGTTACTCCTCATTAAAAACACTGCAAAATAAATGACTAAAAATCACAAGCAGTAAAAGCTGAGGATAACAGTAAGCAGATAGTTAAAAAAAAAAATCTCAGGAAAATTAATTTCCTCTGCATAGACTGTATAGAGATTTGCTGTGTGTATGCACCTTACTTTTTTTTTTCCCCCTAATAGAAAACATGTGGACTGACATGAAATAATACTGTGCAGATGCTTTTAAAGAAATTCAAGCTGTCTCTGGGCTTCTGCCAAGCTCTCTGAGAAAGGTCAACATACTGAAGTCAAATTGCAGCATTTCACCTGCTCTAGAGGTCAAGGGAAGTGTTGCATAAAATGACAAACATCTGAGAGAAGACTCTGGAAGCTGTTTTCAGGTTTCGATTTCTAGATACTGACTCGCCTTCCAAATACCAACTTTTCCTTAACAGCATAGTTGTAGGGTTTTCACTGAAGATTTGTAAACACAACTTTTCTGAACAGAAGTATTCTGTTTACACTCATGTGTCCTTGGCCCAAGTATGCCTGTGGGGGGCTAGTGCAAATGAATATAAAAGGCAATGGCAACTTCTCAAAACAACTCAAAAGCAGGCACTTCTCCTCGAGCCGGTCTCTCGGAAGCCTCTCTATCAGTAACATTTACCAGGAGAAGTTGTTTAACCACTTCTATTTTGTCCATTGAACTAATCTTCCCCTAACCAGTACTGTCACAGATTTGAGTAACTACAGAGGTGCTGAAAGCATTCGAGCCATGTGAAAGCTTGTGCCTTGCACTGTACCTGAAGGCAGTTACTTACATGGAGTTGGTTTTAAATTTTTCTCACCAGCAATAAACTACACACCAGAATTAGTTTCTTTTCAACGTCTTAACCTTGTGTGCACGCTGCTGTTAAGGAGGGGTCTGTTGCACTGTTACTTTACAAGCAATTACGAAGTTTCGAGAGGTGTTTATATGGCTTCAGTCTCCCAGTCGCTAAATGACTTCGTTCAGTCATGATCTAAATATAGAGCATGTAATCGGCTGTAGCCGTTTCTGGCTGCTGGGAGCCCCCGTTGTCCGGGACCGCAGTATTTATAACTCGGTAAGCCCTCTGTCATCGGCGAGCTCCTGTTTACAGGGCTCGGCACGGTATGTCACGGAGCGGGGCTCCAAATGCCACCCGCTGCGGGGAAGATCTCGCCGGGACCCGACCCAGCCCGGGCCTCCTCCGCTCCTCCCCCTCTCCCCCTTCAGAAGCCGCGGCCGGCCTCGCCCCGACCGACGCCCCCCCTGCCCGCAGCAAGGCTGAGGCGCCCGCCCGGCGCGGCCCGGCCGCCTCAGCGCGATCCCCGCTTCCCCCGAGCTGCGGCACCGGCGGAGGTGAGGGGGTGTAAAGAGCGGCGGGAGCGCCCGGCCCGGCAGCCGCACCGCGCTGTCGGCCCCCCGGGGGCCGGGCCGCCTCACCCGCCTGCCGGCGCCACGTCGGGCTGGCCCCCGCCAACAACATGGCGCCCGCCTGACGCCGCCGCCGTCACGTGCCCGCCGTCACGTGCCCGCCCTGACCGGAAGCGGCGCGGCCTCCCCCTGGCCCGGCTGCCGTGGCGGCCCGGCGGCGGTCATGGGCTGGCTGCAGGCGGCCGGACGGCGGCTGCGGCAGCGGGCGCGGGGCGCGGAGGTGCTGCGGGAGACCTGCCGGCAGTACCCGCTCTTCTGCTGCCTCCTCCTGGGGCTGGGCGCCGCCACCCTCCTCCTCAACCGGTAACCGCGGCCGACCCGGCCGGGAGGGCTGCGGCTGGGCGGGGGGGCCGGGCCCGGCCTGCCCGGCGGGGCACCGGTACTTCGTCCCGCCGTAATGTTTCCTTCCTGTGTCTTTATAAGGTATCTTCACGTTTTAATGATCTTCTGGTCGTTCGTGGCTGGTGTCGTCACCTTCTACTGTTCGCTGGGACCAGATTCCCTCCTGCCCAATATTCTGTTTACTATAAAATATAAACCCAAGGTAAATATGGCTATTAGCCTTCTTTGCTTTACTTGCGTTTGGTGAGTGTTTGTATTGGGTAGCAATTCTTATGTAATTCTAGGTGCTTGCAGAAATACTGCACATCAGTACAGCTCGTATCCACCATCGGGTAGATGTTTTGTGGCAAATACACGGTGGTTCAGGGTTTGGATTTTTCATACATTGCTGCGTAGTCCCGTCAGATCCGCGTGTGGCTGTACAGACAGTTGTTGAGAGCGTTCATGGATGTTATCTTCTGCTTCGCTCATTTCTCACTTTTGGCATTCGAGTAGCAAGTAGTTGAGAAATTACATGGTTGTATTCTCTTGTGTTGAGGCTTTTTGTTGTCTAAAGGTGCTCTTTCTTTGACGAGGCAGTGCTAAGTCTTGTTTGCTGATTGTAGTCAAACTTCTTTAAGTGGTGCTGCATTTCAAAAAAAAAAAAAAGAACATTCCTAAAGGAAATGGCTGTTTTCTAACTTAAAATGGTTTAATATAGAATTTCAGAGGACTAAAAATGTTATAGTTACAACATTTCAAGGCTACGAGTAAGGCAAGTCTTGTAGAGAAAAACCAGCTGGTCTGTTAATTGGACGAACTGATGTACGAGGAGATGACTGCGCATGTGGAAGGGTGTGTGTCTCCTCAAACTTCTTTTCAGTGGGAGCAATTTTTCCGTTTGGTTCAGTTGTTTCTCATACCGTGCCTTGTTATCTTGTTTTCCTGCTGGGAGAACAGCTTTGTCTTTATGCTGTTCAGTTCTCTGTAATTGTATACTCTGAAAGGAAGGTCACAAAAGTATCAGTGTATTAAGAGCGTCACAATTTTGAAGAATGTAAACTTGTCCAAATATCTTCTTTTAGCAATTAGAATTGCCGGAGCTGTTTCCCCACGGTCACAGTTGTGCAGTATGTGGCAAGGTCAAATGCAAGAGGCACAGGTAAATTAAATACGTGGCACCGTTAAGCTTAGTAATTCTTACGTTTTGCACACGGCAGTAGGAAACTTTCAGCTCAGTATTGTTACATCAACTTTCCTATGCTCTCCTACAGACCTACTTTGCTTCTGGAAAACTATCAGCCGTGGCTGGATCTGAAAGTGCCTTCCAAGGTTGATGCATCGCTCTCGGAGGTAATTGCTGCTTCATTTCCTTAGTACCTGGAATTTCAGTGAGTTTTTATTACCTGCCTCTTAGACCTGTTGTTTCTGGTTCAGTAGATAGTTAGTTCAGATGTACTTCCCAAGTATGTTAACTTGTTCCTGTAAAAGTCAAATCAGAAGAATATATGCTGGGAGCAGAGAGGCGAGATGGTCTACTTGTTAACACAGATGTGGCTGTTCCTGTAGCAGTGTGCCTAGAACATAGAAGGAACGTCTGTGTAAATTGGGAGGTGTGTACGAAGGAACAGTTATAGTTGAACATGTCCGATTCTCGAAAAGTTAAGGATTTCAGCCTGCTTAGTTTGTTGAAGTGGAGCTGAAGAGGTGAAGAGGTGGTTTGCTTCAGCTACAAAATTTCTGTAATGAAGATGATAATGCGATGGTAGCTATTTAAAGACAGCTGTAACAAAATCTGTCTAAAAAGAAATTAGTGGATTTACTTGAAGAATAGCATAAATACTTGTTTTTTAAGAAGACTGTAAATCAGGAATTTTGTTTTGTTCTTTTGTCTTTAAAAAGAGCCATCTGGAGAGCACCTTTTCTTTGGGCTTGGGGTTTTTTTCGCCCACTTGATTGGTAATTGATGAAATGTGTAGGGAGTTAAATAGATAATCTTTTGTGCTTTTTTTAAAGCTAGGAAAGTATGCAAGCCCATATGTAGCTTATTCTCCATGTATTTAGGATTCTGACTTTGGAGTTCTGTGGTAGGAGGATGAACGATTGGCGTGTCAGAAGTGAGAAGATTCTTGTGTGTCAGCTCTTGCGATTAATAACATGATGTATGAAGTCAAAGCTGTGTGTGTTGGTGGTATAAGCTAGCACTTCAATTCAGCTACGCGTGATGGTGTCCTGGGCATGGCCAACAGCAACAGTAGCAAAAGAATGCAAACCTTAAGGGAAGGGAGGCATGGACAGTTGAGGAATGTTTTTAAGAAAACACAGGTAACAACTTGTTGACTTCATTTGGTTTAATGTAGTGACTTCCTGTGCAATTTCAGAAGCAAACATTTATTGTTTTAAAATTACTTATCTTTTTTTTAAATAAGTTTGGTCTCAAGTGTATTAAAATGAAAATATTGCTGAATATAATTTCAATAGGCTTATTTTTTAAACCCTCTTGTTTTAATAATAGAATGTAAAACAAATGCTTCTATGCCTGTAACATTTTTAGAATTTTGGGAACGGGTAACTGTGACAGTTTACCAAAAGATACGGTAAATACTGAAGAACTGGAATTTTTCCTGGTAAGCTTAAGTGGGAATTGAATGCTAAAAAAGTTCTTTATAGTATGTTATTCATAAGAGATATGAGTAGATACCGTAGTCATTTTCTAAGACTGATCTTCAAAATGTGTTGCTACACATTGGCATTTTGTATTTGATTGCTGTTGCCGCCAAAGTGGCGTGAGGTTTTCTTTGTTGGCTTCTTTTTTTTTTTTACTGCAGTGGCATGTCCCTGGCTCTGCTTTATTTAGCCGTGTAGACGTGGTTTTTGTATATCTATGTCACGTTTCTCATTGCTTTCTTTTCTTTGGGTGCTTAACTAGAGGCAAGTGCCAGACCCAAGTTCTGTGCCTTCCTGGGACAGTGAGCCAGGGTAATAATCTTTGACGGACCCAAACAAGCCGTCTGCTTGAGCCATCATTCTCACCCGTGTAGGATACTATTTGGAATGAGCAATCTCATTGCGTTGTTCCCCGTTGCAGCTATTTTGTACTGGTTAAAAGGGTGGCCAAGGTTCTGCCCACAACGTGTTCCTCTTGACCATCTGCGTGGGGGATGCAGCGTGTAGAGCGTGCCTGGAGTTGGATAGCCTGCTTCGTTTTGGAAGGAGAGACTGCTCGTATTTTGTGGGTTAGTCATACATTAGAGGCAAGCTGATACAGTGAGAACTGAATTAAAATTAATGAGGTTCCAAAGGTGTGCGGAGTGCAGCCTGCTTCTGAAAAGCAGATTCTTCAAATACTTGGCATAATTCTGGGATTGTTTTCTTCTGGATTAGTTTTTCTAATTCTTCCTTTGCAGGTTGAAGAATTTTGGCAGCATCCTCATTTCCAAATGTTTCTAATTTGAATCAGTTGCGTAGTGTTTAAGTTTGTGTTTTCAAGTGCATACAGAATAATTTAATGCACCCTTCAATCAGAAGAAATCCAAGGTTTTCTCACAAGTATGGATTTTTCTCTTTTGGATTGTGATGACAGTTTGTCTCACTTTGCAAATTCTTAGTCTTTTGCAGCCTTGTTTTTGTTATCTAGCTGCTGTACGTGGTTTAGAACAATGAGAAAAACCTGTGGTTGGACTTTCCTCCCTTCTTCATTTATATTTATTACAGTTGAACTCTAAACTGCCTCAGCTGTGCATCTATCAATATTTGATAGTTTGGGCTATATCCTCTGCAAAAATAGTGCAGTGACCTAAGTACAATTTTGTTTCCATTTTCTTAATCCATTGGGCTTTATGTTAGTTTCCCCAATGTTTTCTTTCTTTTTGAATTAAGATGCGATATCTGTTGGTCAGTTTTACATTGTATATAATTTCAGGTGCTACAGATTGTATAAAGGAGAATTTAATTCTGTTACTCGGTTAATGAACTCAGCTCTTTCCCACAATCTCATTTTTGCTCTGTGAGGGATGGTTGCAAGTCAAATCTGTGGAAAGCTGCTCAGCTACTGTTGATCAGCATCATGAAAGAAATGCTTTAGTGGATCAAAGTGCTGTCTGTTGATCTCACAAATTTTTCTTTAATTCCTAGGTTCTTAACTTGATTATGGGACTAGAATTTTATCTCTTCTTATTTTTTTTATTATAAAACTAAGAAATGGACAAATGCATGACGAGAAATCAGTGGTTGCCTGAATGTGCTCATTGCCAGTCCTGAACTCTAGTAGCAGCACAGTGGCCTGCATGCTTTCTTACTGTGAATCGCTTGTTCTACCCTCAGGAAGTGGTCTCAGCTATCTAGTTGTACCATCTTTTTTAAGGCTTTTCAAATTGTCTTTGTAGTTTACTTATCAAGTCCTTGCTCCTTTCCCATCTAATTCTGGCTGGTAGTTCTGACCCGATGCCGAATCATTTGTCACTCAGCTCTACATTTCCTCGTCATGACAACTGGGGTCTGTTCTATGGCAGTCTGCAGAAAGCTTGTCTCAGCTGCAATGAACTGACTAGTTTGCAGTGTTGCAGTGCATGCTGGAATAGAGTTTCTCTTTGTTTTTTCTTCAGCTTCTGCTTATGTTACTGCGTGCTGCTTTTTGTTTTATGCCTCTAACCTCTTTCCAGTTCAAAACTGCTCACACATAGGAGAACCAGTCTTTTTGCAAGATGCTTGAAGAATAGCTGAGCTTTAAATGGAATGACTCATCATTTGTATTTAAAAGCGGAGAATAATGCTGTACAGAAAAGGAAATTGCTTATCATTAGCTGTCATTCTTTGAGAAGTCCTATCTACTGTGTTGGTATGTGTGCATAGTGTGAGCAATAGAACTTGAATAATATTGTTGGGTGTTGCTGGAATGGAAGTGGGTACTCGTGTCCCGCTTTCCTAGTGCTTTATGAAAGTGCGGTGGATCGTGTGACAGTTTTTTTCTGATTTACAGAATCACACTGATGTTAAGTCTCAGGGCTCATAGGGTTTGTGGGAAAACTATATGGGCTGTACACCTTGAACTCTGGTTACTAACAGTCAATCACCTGTTATTCCTGCAGTGCTTGTATTTTGCAGTATGAATGACTTCACACTGTATCTCTCAGTTTCAGTACAGCGCCTTGGTGTTTAGTAAATGTGCAAATAGGAATTGCTTTCTCTGTGTCCAGGATCAGGGCATTTTTTTATTAAGGCCATATGGAGAACTTCAGGTCTGGTACAATGTGTCTTGATGTCCGATACTGGGACCAGCGATATGTGGACTTTAAGTGTATGTGGAGTTAGTTGTCTGTGCATGCTGCCTCTCAGTCTTTGGCTGGTGGGATTATCTGCATGCATCGTGGATACAGTGCTTCCCATGGAAGCATTACCATAAAGCCCTTGCTTACAGCATGGCTGTGGAAGTGGGAGATCACAAGAGAAACACTGGCAAGTCTGTGAAATGGTTCAAGTGGAAGTCGTTCACTACAAACACGGGATGAATCTCAAGGAGATCCCATCCAGGGTGGGATGGATCATAAGGTTTGACATCTTTGCTTCTTTCCTTCCTGATTCAGTAACTGCAGGAAGATGATTCTCAGAACCATGCGTCTTTGGCTTAGGTAACAGTAAGAACGAGATCTCTAACGGTTGGAGATATTTCTTCTAGCAGCTTTAGAAGCCTCTGGACTGTAGGCGAACAGTGTGACAACAAGTTACGTTAGCATCTGATAAACTGAAATTGCAGTGACACATGTCTGGTGGACAGGCTTTCAGTTCCAAAGGAGTAGTAGTGGGTAAAGAAAGCTCTTTCAAGGGGAGTGCATTGTACGCCCTTTGAGTACACTGTCTTGTGCTTGAAGGCTGTCCAAGTGCACTTTCTGCTCCAAGCAGAAGATGGTCTGCTGTCATTGCTCTTGGTGGGGGGGCACATAGCAAAAGTGGAGGAAGAAAGAAAAGAGATCCTTTAACAGATAGATGCACAGTATGTTGTTTTTTCTGCAGGCTTTTGCTTTTGAAAGACACTTTTTTGCAAGAGTCTGCTGTTTGAGCCCTGAAGGAGGTTTATTTTCTTAGATAATCTGCGTGAACAAAAATAATGTTGCAATACTTGCTAGACTGAGATTTCTATGGAGTAAGTTAGTTGTTTATATACTGACAGTGCTATGGAAGGCAACAGGGAAATTGTTTTGAGTAGTCTGATCTGTTGCTCTTAAGACCAATGTTCGCTGACTGGAGCTGGATGTGGTCTCGCTCCTGCTGTTTGAAGATTTAACTACCAAAGAAGATTCTGTGCAATTTCTTGATCTCTTCTGGCCAGGGAAGTAAAGCATCTGTTGTCATCTCCCCCCACCATTCCACCCCACTTTTAATGGAAATAGGAGATTTTGCTGGGGGACAACGATGATATTTAGCTTACCCATCTATCATCAACGCATGATCATATTACATTTTCAAGATCTATTACTGCTATAGCATGTAGGGGTAGGAGAAAATACGTTGATGACCATACAGTGGTCCACAACATAGACATCTAAAGTTATCCCAAACTGGAAAACATCCCTTCAGAGTGAAGGTGAAGGAAAAAAATTTCTCCTTCACCCTCAAAAAAACAAAGGAGGGAAAATCATTCAGCTGCTCAAGTCTGAAGAATTGAGAGGAATTAAAAGGCTGTGGTGTGTGTTTTACTGTGTGCTTTTATAATCATGCAGAGGCATGCAAGCACCCTAAAGATAGTATAAATTTAGTAAGTCTTGAATTCTTGCAGTGCGTACAGCATGAATGAGTGCGGCAGCAAATCCTCTAAGAGTAATACTTACTCTCATAAATGGCGCTTGTATATCAGCTGTTACATTTAGCTTTCCTTTCAAACAGATTTTACATTTTTCTTTGAACACAGTGACCTCTTTTGCAAAACCTGTGCTACTATGGAATGTGGCACAGCAGCCTCACGTAGCAACACACGTGTTCTCTCTTACTGCCCTGATCAGCATTGATGCTGCCGAGCACAAACTGATCTCTGAAGCTGTGATTCCAGCTGAGGGATCGTCTGCAGCAGGAGAAGGTAGTGTGGGGTATACCATGGGGTTGTAGTGAAGGAAGAGAAATCTTGAGGAAATGGAATCTTTCCTTCTCCTTCCTCATGTTTCTTTTTCTTGGCACTGTCTGAGGTTTTCCCTTCCCTTCAGCAGTTTTATTTTTGCTAATCATGGTGCAAGGACTGTAACAGTTATTTGAAACTTTTGTGTGGGTGTAAAGAGATGTGCGAAAGCTGCAGTCCAGCCAGCAGTACACCTTGTGTATATGGTGGTGGTGGCAGCTGCGGCCCCCTGATTGAACAGGGACTGTCACCTCCTTTCCTGCAGTGACATTGACAGCCAATCTGAACCTGGGCGTGCCTGTGGCATAGCTGCAACAGCACTAGTTCTTCCTGATGAACCCAGGTTTTCTGGCATGGGGAAAGCAACCATGGGCTTGGCCTGTGAGGAACGGGTTTGATGGAAAACGTGGAAAAGATCCCATGTAGGTGGGATATACAGGGGCTAGGAACAGGACAGAGAAGGCTGTGGGGATATGTGTAGGGCAAGGACTTTGGGAAGTGCTCTCGTTGGGGCTTCAGGAGATGGCTGGACCATAAGGCAGGATTTGTTGAAAGCTGTTGTGCAGGATGTGGAGAAAGGAGAATGGCTTTCCTAGAAATTGCTTTTTAGGATTCTTCTTTTGCTTGCTTTGTGAGTGGTGAGCGTACAGGATCAACTGTCCCGCTTGAAGGGTGGGGGAGAGTTGGAGGTTTGGGTGAAAAGTGGTGGAGGTGTGTGTGAGTTTAGCGACGGGTAGCTGTGCCTGTTGGAGACTCCACACTACATCAGAACAGAGCAGGGACTGATCTGAAAAATTAGGGAAGGGCTCTTTGAGGCGAGGTTACGTTTGTCGTAGCATTTGCCTAGCAGACTGGCCGTGACGCTGTGCTGCATGTTGTCAGTAGTACTAGTGGCAGCCGTTTTGCCTTGATACCTGGTGAAACCATCACCTTGTTGCTGTTTGACTGAAGTGTTGATTATTATGCAAAAATATGGAGCTCAGAATAGGATTGCAACATGCACACTTGTATGTTAAAGTTTTATGATGTATGAATTATGTTCTGTGAGTTTTGGAAGGTGTTTATGTTTTTAACTCTTCTAACAAGGATTTACGGTAAATGGTTTACTTTGTAATGTGGTTGTCTTTGTTCTGCACAGGTCCTTGAGTTGGTGCTGGAAAACTTTATCTATCCTTGGTACAGGTATGAGCTTTACCTAAAAGTTACTAGTTTTGGATTTCATAAATATTGACAGAACTGTTTAAGAAATAGTGACCTGAAAATAAACATTTCTGTTTCTTCAGTAAAATTAGCTTTATATTTATATATACTTTAAAGTGCTACAGTTTCATCATTTCAGTGTCTCTTAGCAGAGTGGAACAGATCTTTAAATAATTCAGGCATCATAGAGGTGATTCTGAAATTTGTATTTAATACTAAAAACATTTTTAGATTATTCATTTTTACGTATTTTCTAATAACTCTTACCTGGAAGTACAAATGGCTTGATTAAAACCTGTGTAAAAACTCAGAAGCCTCCAGAAATTTATTTCCAGATTAGAAGCATACTGATCTTTCATATTGCTTTTTAAAAAAAAAAAATCACTTTACAGTTTTTTTAAACAAAAATTCCACTTTTAATTAGTACAGAAAAGGTATTTTGAATACATGTGGCCACCTTCTTGCAGAGCATTTGGTGATTTGCTGAGTTTTAAGGCTGTGAGTGGTTATGCTGAGCTGAATAGAGTAGTACTGTGTAAATAACTATAAGAATGTATAAAGAAAAGACTATGGCTAATTCTTCGTACCTTTATATGCCTATTAGTGCTTCAGACTACTTTGTAAGAAGATACTAAAAATAGTGGATCATGCTGGCATTAATGTGTTGAAATGACATTTTGCCTTAATTCTGAATTTGACTTTTTTATTGGATGGAAAGGTTCAGTTTTGTACTGAAATAAATTTATATTTTTTTTTCTTTTACTCTATGCCGTTTTTTCCCTGTCGCTCTGGAATCTAAAATTTTCTGGGCAGACTTTGTTTCCTGATTGGTTTTTAATTGTGGCAAATATCTGCATGTCTCACGTCTATCTTCGTGTGATGAATACACTGAAGTATAAAACTTAACTGCTTATGCAAACAGCAGAGGGAGCTTTAGCACCGTGTATTGTGAATGATCAAGTTGGAAGACCCAATGTTTTTAACTTTCGAATACAGAAAAATAGAGCATGTTCTGTTGAGCTGTTTGATAAAGTAGCAAATGTAAGGGAACCATCTTCTATATTGATAATTGGAAATTAGATAGGATTTTTTGGCTGGTGGAAGATGTCTTCAACATCCTTGATTTGGACTGAGAAGGAAACTTGGATTCCGCCTATTACTTACATCTCTCATACCCGAGATGGTGGAACTCTGGAATACATCGTATGGCAGGAGTAGTAATATGCATAGTTAAGTGTGGTGCAAAATGTACTTGTTATGGAGCCAGCCAGCCTAGATTCTGCTACATCTTGCCTTGTGGTGAGCTCTGTAGATGTTCCTGCCCTGTCTTTAGTTTTTTGTGGCTGCACCTCCAGAGTTTGAACTAGCTCTGTAAATTCACACCATGCTGATCAGACCTAATAAGCTTTCTGTGAACCTGAGTACTTGGAGTTTGGTGAGCCGTAGTGCAGTGGTACCCGAGTGATTCTGCAGGACACAACTCGGTCCTGAAAGGCTTACTGGTTTCAGCTAAACAGTAGTCATGTCAGATCTGGTCTCCTTCCGTCTAGATGTTCAGGCGTTTCTGTGCTTTCCTGTATTTCCAGCAGCAGTCGTGCAGGGGGGCCTGAACTGTGTGTCTGTGTGCAGCCGTTTGAGGTCTGTCTCGCAGAGCATGTTCCGACTTTCCCTACTTAGGTATACTTACACTGTTTCATAGCTCAGCTCACCCTGGAGAAAGGAAACTTGTGTTCGTGTTTTCTCTGAGCTAACAAGCCTCACAAGACCATAGGTAATTCTTCACAGAGCCAGATCAGAAGCCTTTGCATCCAGACTATCCTTATTTAGCAGTGGGGGTAACCACCAGCAGGCAATTCAGACTTGCCAGACTAGGTTGGTAGAACAGTTTGCTGCTTTCCCTTGCAGAAAAGTCTGGCATAATTCCTTATGCTGGCTGCCCCCCTTTCAAGTGAATGGAATTTGTGTAGAAGCTGCTTCTCTTTCTTTTTTTGTGCCCTGCCAGCTGATGCTGTCTTGCATCACCTTGCACACTCTGGACATTGGGGAGGTAACATGAAGTATCTCACTCAGAAGCCCAGGAAGTGTAACACTTACCAGAAATGTATGTTGCAAGATAAAATTGTACAGTTATTGCTCAGGAAAGTGCTGTAAGCGGGGAAAAGCTGTGTTTTATGTTTGTTTCATTAATAAAGTGTAAGAATTTGTAATATTTTATTAACAGGTTAAAATTTAGAGGCAAAAATCCTTAAACTTGGATCAGGTTAGGGGAATGAAGATTAGTACTTAAAATCCAGTGAACTCTACTGAAATAGGTAGTTATACCTATGTGCATTTTTTGTTTGGTATTTTTAAAAGTATTTGTACTGGTTATATGTAGATATTTTTGTTTAAAGGTTTTTTTCAACTATATGAGAAGAATAGAGCATAGTTGTAAGTAATCCAAGTTTGTAGAGCCACAAAACACTATTCTGAGTCTATTGTTTATTCTGCATGCTGCACAACAAAACTGTCTAATACCTTGCTTATACCAACATCATTTTAAATAGGAGAATTTGAAATTAGAATGAGTCACTCTGTGCTTACTGAATCCTTTTGGTCACTGATGCTACTGCAACTGCAGTTCTCAGATCAGATTAGAATGTGGTAAATACCACATTTTTGTAATACATTACGATGAAAACATTTTTCTTTGATAGTGACTAAACCCAGTATTTTCACATGTTGAGCTGCTTCTATTTTAAATGCAAGTAATGCAAGGAAAATTCAGGATTTTTCTAGAGCTACAAACCATAGCTTTACAGTTTTATCAGCTTGCAACGTACTTGCTTCACCTTTTTGATAGGAGTTGGCCAAATTTTATAAGAATAATTGATGCGGGGGGGCTGAATCACTGCAGTCTTTGTATATGGTTTTCATTTATCAGTAGATCCCATAAGACTTTACATGCATTGCAGCTGGGTGTATCTCTTTCGAGACATTGAACTCAGTAACTGTTTACAATTAACAGACTGAGCCTTTTTCTTTTAGCAAATCTCTCCATTATACTGACAGTTGTGTTTTTAAGTTTTTCCTCAAATTCTGGGAAAATGCAGCCAATTTTTAAAATGTTTCCAAGTGAGTTATTTGGATTTTCCACTGTGTCACTAGAGATTTGAGATTTTACAGGTTCCTGATGTTTTTTTTCACCACTGTTCAGTCTGCTGGTGATTAAAAGAATGTCTCTGCAAACCTATGGCATGTTGTGAAAGTACGTGGCATAAAGTCATGTCCAAGTAGAATTAGCCAAGATACTGGTTATCCAAGTATCAATAAAATAACAACATCTCGGTCCAAATTACTTCATGTATCTTGTTGTCTGTCAAATACTAGTAACAGTCACACAATTTGTTTCCTAATCCCTTGGCTTCCTTTGACAGTGTGGGTATTTGCTAAACATACTGCTTCCAAAATGTCAGCTGCTGATTGTAAAACAAACCAAACCTTCCCCTACAGTATTCTTATCTGTGTATGATTAGCTGTTGGAGGACGATTGTATTGCTTATGCCAGGCTGCTTTCTTTGAGGTGCTTTTTCATGCAATTAGTTGCATACTTTGACCGTCAGGTCACCAGTATCTGTACCTAGCAGTTCATCTTCAGCTTGTATATGAATGCTGTAAAACCCAGGCTAACATTGCTTTTAAAAATCAGATGCTGAATAATGTAAAATGATGTTATAGGCATAAAAATGCTATTTTTCAAATGCACTGTTGTTGCTTGTACTGTTTGGTGTGTTTTTTTTTTTTTTAATTGGAAGTAGCGTTTGCACTTATTACATATGCAAACTTATTTACTACCGAAAACTGTGATGGCTCTTACATATGGTCATTAGCTAAAGCAGTATGTAACTTTTTTTGATTGTGTCATTACTCAGCTGTTAAAGTCCAGTTTTACCAATATATCCAATCATACTCTAACGCCATATATGCTGCTAGATTTTTATTCTTTCTGCTGCATTTTGTGGAATGCTGTTATCGTGGTCTCTTTTTCTACTCAAGTTTAGTTGCATTTTCTGCATCTGAGACTTTGTGTACTTCCCATTTTTATTCAGTTTCCCAATAAAAGATGTGGAATTAGGTATTTTTCTTCCTGAATCAACTTTACATGTGTTTACTGTGATTTTTCACTGAGTATCCTTTATTGCAGCAGATGGAAACCAGCAAGCCAGATAACAACTTTAGATGATATTTTAACATAGTGATTAGGGAACCTGTCTAAATTCTTTCTGAATTTCTTTGTTTCCAAGCAGAAACCGTGTTTAATAATCGCAGTTCTGTTCTGGGTGGCTACAGTTTGAGGTTCTTGGTTTGTTTTCGTTGTAATTGATGGTTTCATGCTACATCAAAAGTAGATCAACTTTTCAAAAAATAAGTTCTGTCATTTGTTGGTTTCCTGTGCTGTGCTTTCTTTTTCCTTCTAGGAACTGGCATTCTCTGTTTGGACCAGAAATAGGCCCAATTTTATATCTAAAAAAGAGAATACTATTGTATTAAATGGCATCTAAGTTTTAGCACTTGTTGAAAAAATACTAGTGAAAGTTTTCTGTTGGAAGAGGCTGAGCTGAAATACGAGGGGTATACCTATTTTGTTAAAAGCTGCACGAGAAACTACCAGTTTTATTATAAGACTTAAACAAAAGAGATTAACAAAGCCAGATTTGTACGAAAGCAGAAGAAAATTATTTGAAATCTTGGCCTATAGAAGGTCTTGTAACGTGCAATATGGAAAATCCAATTTTGACTAGCTTAACTGGGCTATGTGCTTTCAGTACTCTTATTCCAAAGGCTTTGCCGATATTAATTCAGTTTCGCTTCATGCCACTGAACTAGGAAACATTCACATATGTGGAATTTTACAAAATCGTACAGACAGAATTGGTATATAATTCCAATTTATTGATATATTCCTTAAGCCATTGTTGTGTGCACAAACATAGTGGGAATGCTGTGTATTTTACTCGAATAGAAGACTGCTTAATCCACCCACACTTGGTACCTTTCATTCCGATTAATACCAGTTGAAGGGTCACTGTTGACTTTCTTATTCCAGAATTTAGCAGTGCCAAACATATTGTGGTTGGATTAATATAAATGTATTTTGTTCTATTTTCTTACATGACGTGCTTTACAATACTGCAGAAATATTACTGATGATGAATCCTCAGTGGATGAACTGAGAGGCACGCTGCGGTTTTTTGCAGCTGTGTTAGTTCGGAGAATTCACAAGGTAAGGTGGCTTAAAGGTATTAATGTGTTTTTCCATCAGAAATAACTGATAACCATCTGTAGCGAGTTTATTAATTTTTTTAAAAATACTGATTCCAAAGTCAGTCTTACAGAGAGTATAGGCAGTTTTCATCTACGTTTCTTCTTTGCATTGTCTGTTCCCTCCTTCTGGTGCTTATCCCATTCCTAGTTACACTATCTTTGGAGATTCATTATTAGAAGTGTTCAAGGCCAGGTTGGATGGGGCTTTGAGCAACCTGGTCTAGTGGAAGATGTCCCTGCCCATGGCAGGGGGTTGGACTAGATGATCTTTGAAGGTCCCTTCCAACCCAAACCATTCTATGATCCTTGCAAACGGATTTATTTTTTACACCAGTGCAAGGTATTATTAAAACCTTGAGATGATCTTTTAACTGTCTTTTGGTGACTTAATCCAGGTGGAAACAATTTTGAGAATTATTGAAAAAGAACTAATGGTTAGCAGTGTACCTGTCTCACAGCTTCTGCTTGCTTAATGTCTTTAAATGCAGATGAGGTCCTTACATTGTCTATAAAGAACAGACTGTCATTGCGTGAATAGAATCATAGATTCTATGATAGAATAGGTTACTATAAGAATTAAAACAGGTGTGGTTCTTCCATTGATGTAGTTGTTAAGAAACATTCTGAAGTCTAAAGGTTCAAAATATTTATTTGCTGTGTTCAGTATATTAGCACATACACTCTTGTTTCCTGGTGAAGTGCTTCAAGCCTGTTTTACAGGAACGACTTCTAAATTTCTGGCTATTCTAAGCAGAAGCGTTGCTAACTCAGTTTCCAGATTTACTCACTGCTGGCCCCTCAGTTGGAGCAACTACCATGCACGTCTTTTTTCCCCACCTTAGTAACAGCAGTGTTTCCTGAGCTACAAGTTGTGCGTGTACTCTGTCATGACTGATTAATAGCCTGATTCTGTCCTTGTTATATATCAAATCCAGATGACTTTCTTGTTTACTTGAACTCAAGCATGTTGCTTTTTAAAATGAACATGGGGAGGGATTAGGAAATGTCTGTGGAGTGCAGATATTAGATGGCGGTGTGAAAGTGGAGTAAGTATGTCAAAGTGAAAATCTAGAGTAAGGTCTTAAAATTTAATTTGGAGTTGTGATACAGGCAGGTGTTAGTTGCATTGTGCTTAGATCCACCGTTGATTCAGAACAGGATGATGTCCACTCTGTTGGTCACGTAATAAGGTATTAATTGTGTTACCTCACAGCAGCTCTAGCATCTTTAAGTGATTAATTTACCAAATCTGCCTTTGACTGTAATGAAGTAAATGTTAATATATTCAATTTTATGTACCTGGGTAGACAGTACGTGCAACAAAAACCTCAAGATGTGTACAAGTGTTAAGCACTATCAGGGAACTGCAAAATGAAGGCCATCACAGAAATGCATTTCTCATTACAAGTGTTTAGATCTATTTGTATCCATCCTACAGAATAATATAATTTATTTTGTCTCTTTGTGTGAAGTGGTACAGATACCTCAAGCATGAACATACTCATAGTAACTTTGTGTTTTGGAACAAAATTGAAACTTTGCTTGCTCAGTCATGCCGGGGAGCACGGTGTCTCATGCTGTGCTGGTTTCTTCAGCTCATACTTCTTTCTGCTGAACAAATATTTCTATGTGTGCACGCACCCACATACAGATCCAGACAGCCTGAACTAATAGCTGTGATGCATGCACTACTGAAAATGTTGTGCACGGAAATCAGAGTTGATAGGCAAATTGCAAATAAAATACCACCTTTTTGTCATTTTATGAATCCTAGTTTAAAGCTGCAGTAGTTAGCTGAAAAGGGTTATGACAGAATGTTTTGTAGCCTTTCAGCTGTGATGCAGTGTCCTTGATAACCTCATTTGAGGAGAAATTCATCACAGATTGCTAAATAAAATAGTTTTACACCTTTGCCAAACAGCTGTGCTTTGATTTGGATTTATTATTAAATGCTTGAAAGCAATAATTCTAGCCAATACAAAATTTTTAAATTCAGGAAATACTATGTGTAAGAAAAAACAGACTTTTTTTCCTATTTATTAGGTTAGATCTTTATACTTTTTTGCCAAAGAATCTTCTGCTTTGAAATTGAGACTTAAATTACTAATTCCTTCAGTGAAAAGAATTCCTGTGTTTTCTGTTTAAGGCTGCCTAGGTGGATTTTTTGAGGCATGGTTGTTAAACAGGGTAACAAGCACTTCAGGCTGATTAGCTCTTAAGCATATGCTGATACACTTTTCTCTCTCTCTCTCTTTTTTTTTTTTTTTTTTAATCTGGATTTTCCTTGTCGTGGCCCTTTCCGGGTTGGTTGTGAGTTATGAAGGGAAAGCGAAGCGTTTCCCCTTTGCACAGTGTGGTATAGATAGCCCTGCATCTGGTTGAAATTTTTGTCAAAAGTCAATAGTGTCTGTAACAGTGTTGATAACAATTTGCTTGCTGTGCTCTTTGACAGACCTCTGCATGAATAAAGACTCCCCTGTCTCTGTGTTCCATAGAAAACTCTTGATTTATTGAAATTACTGTTGAAATGTGAGTCCCAGAGGACGGGGTTTTCCATTGAGGAGTGGGAGCTCCTACTTTATTTCTTGTAAATAGGAGTTGATCTTAATTTAATTAGTTAGTTTTAGGTAGTTCTAGTCAATTGTGCTACCTTGTCTGGGCTGGCTGGGTCAGGTCGTAGTTGTGCACCTCAAATATTACAGGAGATTGTGCAGGAATACATGCTGTTCTTGGATAAATGAATAAAATCCCAGCCTTTCCCTCAGCTCTGGCCTTTGCAGTTACACTGTCTGTTTCATTGTCTGCCAAGACGACTTTCATGCTTCTATTTCATTACTTAAGGTCTTTATTTGACTTAGTATCAAGGAGGGACAAACTCTGATAGGAAGAAAAACGGAAGTCTTAAATTTTGAACATTTGCAACTGCGTGTTTCTGCTTCTGTGAGACATCTTTCCCTCTTGCTTAAAGTAAAGGGCATGCAAAGTGTAAATCAGTTTCTAGATAAGTTTCTGTGGAAACTAATGCAGCTGTTAATGAAGAATCCCTTGAGGCTGTACAGGCTGCGAACTGACTGGCTGTAGAGAGAAGCTCTGCTGCAAAGGACCTGGAGCCAAGGTAGGCAGTAAGCTGAGTACAAACAAGCAGTGTGTACTGGCAGCAAAGGTGGCCAACAGTATCCTGGGCTGTATTGACAGGAGCAGAGCCAGTCAATCAAGGAAAGTGATTATCTGCCTTTATTCGGTGCTCTTCAGATAACGTCTAGGATACAGCATCAAATTTTGGGCTCACCATTACAAAAGAGATAGAGTGGAGCAAGTTCAACCAAGGAGCCACGGAGATGCTTGGGGTTGCATTTGACCTGTGAGCAGAATCACGTGATATTGGCACTAGCGGTCGTTTGGACTCAGTAATTCAAATTCTCTTTTGGTTCTGCAGTCACCTGAGCTGGGACGCTTTTTCTGCATATACACAGAGAGGAGGGTTTCACTTTGCTTTTAGTCCTTGTGGGCGTTGTTGTCGAGGGTTAAGGCACACAAGTGCTAGAAGCAGACTGTGGTTAACTTGCTGTTGCTGGTGGTCAAATCTTCATGTAGAGCTAGGTGTAACATGCTGTGACCTGGAAATTACGCTGTATTACTATAATTATTGCAGTGGGTGAATCGTAATGAGAACAAGTTCACAATAAATGTGTTTAACAGTATTGTTTATGGCATTTAGTTGTACAGGATGATGTATGCTTTGCCCAGAAAAATAAGCATAGTATCAGTTCACCTAGAGAATTCATGGGTTGTTTCTTTAGAGTTCTTGTTATGTTTAGAATGGGGACGTATAAGCAAATTAATATGTTTGATAGTTACTGTCTGTAATAAATTTGAGGAGGAAATATACTAGAACAATTCTGGTTTTATTTTTAAACTATTCTTTAGGTGGATATTCCAACTGTTGTAACAAAGAAAATGCTCAAGGCAGCAATGAAACACATCGAAGTGATAGCCAAGGCCAGGCAGAAAGGTAAAGACTTAATATGTTGTCGGTTTCAAAGGGAGGTATGAATGTTTATTTCTGCATGTTTGCTACTATATTTGCTAAATCTTTTCCTACTGACTGGCTTCTCTTTATTAAAAAAAAAAAAAAGGCGATCCTTTTGCACATTTCTTCTGGAGGTTGCAAAGACAGATAGGGTAAATGTTACAGTATGTATAATACCTCAGATTGGATTTTCATTTCCCCGTGTTGAAAATACTGATTTTCTTTCTCTGTACAGTAAACAGGAATGTGTTTTTTGTCTGTGCAGAGCAATCAAGATCATACAGCAATGCTTCTTGATGATTTTTGTCTGTATTCAATTGACCAAGTGTAAATGAAAGGATTTGCAGTTCATGTGCTGCACTGTGACTCTTACAGCTAGAATGATTTCACATCTGCACACTAACGTGAGCAGTTAGTGGAGTTGTTCAATATGTTGAAAAGTTAGGTTTATGTTTATAAGTCATGGAGAGACTTTGAGCAGTAGCATATTTAATTATTATCCAAATAAAAATGTCTTCACGAGCCAATGTAAAAATTAAATTAAAACTGCACATTGAAGGAATAATTGGAAAATGGAACACTTGCTGTTTGAAAATTGTTATCTGTATTCTTTTCACTGTCTGTGTTCCACAACGCTGTATCTACTAAATGTGGTTTCATTCAACTTTTAAGCATAGATGTTTACTTTCTCTGGAGTCATGAACTTTCTGCCCTCAAAACGTCTGCTTGATATCCATAAATGTATGCCATTGGTCCTGTGAGTAGTCGGTAATGAATAACGAGTCATAGTTTGATCACGTTAGATGTTGTTCATGGCACAACAATTTCAAGGTATTAGACTGTCTTGCAGTGATGTTTATGCCAAATCTTGTATTTCCTTTGATTTCCACTAAGGAGTTGGGAACACATTTCTTTAGCAGTGAAGAGCTGTATTTTAAATGTACAGCACTGAAAATACAGCCATTTTCTTCAGTGTTTTGAAGGAAAACACTCATTCCCTGAGGGCAGATATGTGAAGTAGCAGCTGAAAATGAGTTTTAGTAGTGCTTTCTAGTAAACGTTGCTAAACCAGCCACCATAAGACATGATTCAGAGGCAGCTTTCAGGCCTTGCTTTGGTTGCTAGTTGAGCCTAGCCTTTTCTGTTTGTTTATTTTCTGAATCCTTTCGCCAATGATTGCTTTAGGGGCCATTTCCTATACCTCCATGATTCGTTACCTGTCCTTGCCAGAGAGCGCATGCCTCCTCTCCACTCTTAGTGACACCAACTAGGCAGGTTTGTCGGGCACCATACATTACTGCATCCCCCATATCAGTTGATACCATTCTTGTTTGTGAAGGACAAGCTAGCAGGCTTCTGTACTAAATTCAGTATGATGGAAACAAGCGTTAACCTTCCAGGTTGCGAGTATGTATTGGGTACCTGACCTGTGCCTGGTGTGGCTCTTGGCACCAGGCTGTGCTGGATTGCTAGTGCAGCCAGGTGTGATTTATTATAGCCCAGTCCTTGCCTTTGAAGTGATTTGAAGGAATATAACATTGTTGCTTCTAATTCATCTGTATAAGTTTTGATCTCATAAAGCAGGTATTCTTTCAACTCCGTACAGCTACTTGTGAGAGGCAGCACTCTTGCAGATCCTCGTGCTGGTTTGGGTTTGATTCACGTTGTGTTTAAAATAGATGTTCCTTCACATTTGTTTCTAAATGTTCTAAGCAGGAAACAGATATAACAGGATTGAATGAAAGTTTAAGTTTATGTTGATTTCAAATTGTGTTGTAGGCAAGTCAGTAAATAGATAGAAGCCCAATCAATGGGAAACCGGGAGGGAGGTCAGGAAAAAAACAAGTAGAGGCAGACTTTGGGCAATGCAATTTTTTAGGAGAATCAAGAGGTTGAGTTCTTCAATAATTATAAATGAGAAAACATTCTGGAAACCACGCACGCTGCAATTGTTTGGGGAAGGAATTCTTACTTCATTTTTACACAGCCAGGCTTCGAAGACTAAGCCAAGGTTCTTTTGTAAAGTTTCAACATTGTATCCCTTTGGCAGTTGTATATGTACTAAAAGTATTAACTTTTTAGCTCAAATGAAAAGCAGTTGCCTCTTATTTCACAATAAGAAGAAGCTGAAACAACTAGTAATACTGTTTTCTACTTGCAGTAAAAAATGCAGAATTTTTACAGCAAGCTGCTTTAGAAGAATATGGACCAGAACTCCATGTTGCTTTAAGAAGCCGAAGAGATGAACTTCACTACTTAAGAAAACTTACTGAACTTCTTTTTCCTTATATTTTGCCCCCAAAGTCAACAGAGTGCAGGTATAGAAATTATTTGGAATTGTATTCTTTAAAGTATCTGCATACTATGTAGTACAATACTTTTGGGGAGTCAAAGGATGAACTCCAAAATCATCCTCCTCATCCCTTCTTCTTATCCCTTTGCTTACAAGTTTTTTTGATTTGTCTTAAAAATATTCTAGCATGCTTAAGGTATTATTAAATACTAAAATTTTTCCCAGTAAAATATAGTGGCATTGGAAGCTTCACTTGTAATTCTATAATCTAGTATTTGTTCTGATTTTTTTCTTTTTTCTTTTTTTTCTTCTTTTCAGGTCCCTGGCTCTTCTGATAAGAGAGATTCTGCCTGGTTCTGTTTTCCTTCCCTCAATGGATTTCTTAGCTGATCCTGTAAGACTTTGGAGCACAGGAATAATACTAATTTATTCAGTATTACTGTTTTTCTACCAAGTATGTTGTGGTAAAGCAAATAATGCACAGTAACTGACCTGCTGTGCATTTTGAGTGGGTAAAAGAAAAAGAAATCTTGTGGCCAGTGTTTTTGTTTGTTCATTGTAACTGGTTTGAGTGCTTAACTGACTGAACTGACTAAAATACGGTATTGCCATGATCTCTTACGAATGTGTTTTTAATGAAGGACTACAATTCCTGTGAAATAGGGGAATGCTGTGCCTAGTATAAGCATCTTCAAATTGCTGTAACTACATTTAAACAAGGCTCAATTGCTTGAACTCTAGCTGTATGTATCTTTATAGCAGTGTAAGTAAACCAGCCTTTTTTGCAGCTGTATTGAAATAATTTCTTTTGTCCTTAATTCTGCAAATAAGAGGGCATTTATTTCTAAAGATGGAACGCTGCCATCTTCGATTTTATTTATGCATGTATCTTAATAGGTGAAATTGCAATACTTATGAAGGTATCATCTAGCTGTAAGCCGAAAGTACTGTAGCTGTGGAAGTATTAGTAGTTCATTAGATCTGCATTGACAGTAAAAATACTTTGTGGAGCTTTCCTCCACTGGAAAAAGAATATCTCTGTGCAGGTCTTTTCAGAAATTCCCTGACTTGTAAATACTTGAAGAGACTTTGAAGATTAATTCTCCAAAATATGTTGCCAGGCTTTGTTTTTATGAAGTCTTAATATATTCACAGGTTTAAACCTGGGCGTAACATAGTAGTGAAATGATTTTAATGTGATTTGTTGAGTTTCTTTAATAGTGATTTTGTGTTGTATTTTCCTGCAGGACACTGTCAACCATTTGCTGCTGATCTTTATTGATGATAGTCCAGTGAGTACTGTCAAAGTTAATACAGTAGTAATTTGTTCACCCATTAAGGAAGCTTTCTTACCCAATTGTCTCATGTCATTTTTTTCTACAGCCTGAGAAAGCAACTGAACCTACTTCTTCATTGGTTCCATTCCTTCAGAAATTTGCAGAGCCAAGAAATAAAAAAACATCTGTAAGCAAAGGCAACATTAATTTGCTTTCCTGTTTTGAATGTTTTAGTTTACATGTTGTTTTTGTTCTGCAACTCCTTGCATTATTTATGTACTCGCTGAAAGTTTGAAAATTGGCTGACTGCATTTTTAACCTGCTAAGGTCCTGAAACTGGAGCTAAAGGAGATCAGAGATCAGCAAGACCTTTTATTTCGGTTTATGAACTTCCTGAAACAGGAAGGGGCAGTCCATGTGCTGCAGTTCTGCCTGACTGTAGGTAAGGTTGCATACGTGTGCTGAGGTATATTTGATGATCTTTAAAAGCTTTAAGCATTTGCACGTTGAAGTGAATACTCAGTCTCAGAACCAGGCAGCATTGTTCTTCACTTGCTAGAAATATTTTGGAGAAGAAGCACTTACTGAGGAAAATAAAGCCCCAAAAACCAGAAGGGCCTTGGTAGACTTTCTCTGAAGTTTGGTTTTGTTTATGAACTAAAAAATTAATCAAATGCTACCTTATTTTCCCTTCTTTCTTGCCAGCAGTCATGCTATTAGTGGGATGGGGCAATGAATCAAGTAGGATTGCACAATAAATGTGCTGAATAGAATTTTTATTTTGTCAGGGGAAGTTCATTCTCAACTTAGGCTGATATTAAAGATGTTATTGCAAATATTATGAGGAGTTGGGTCTTGGGATTGAAATAGCAAAATAGGCAGATGACTGGTATAAAGAGTTGTTGGGGCTCTGTGTGTGTCTAGCATGAACTGGAAATCACGCTAAAAGAAAACTAAAATTTACAATTTGGTAATTAGGGAGAAAAAATTCATTCTTCTGCCAGGAACAACTTCACAGATTTGTCCTTACTTTTATAAGGAATAATTAGTTTTAATTGAAATATATTTTTCGTAATTATTTTATTAACAAATCTGAGTTATAGTTAATAAGAAGGCACCTACCTTATTAACTGAGATTTTGAGAAGTCTTCTGTTTCTATTAATTTTAAGAGCTTACAAATTACTATATCTGATGGAAAATGAGTTGATGTTATAGGTTGCTTCAAGATGCTGTTTGTTAGCTAAGTGGATAAACAAATGCATTTTCTTTCCTTCACTTATCAGAGGAATTCAATGACCGAATTTTGCAGCCAGAACTATCAGATACTGAAAAAATGTCTCTTCATGAGGAAGTACAGAAAATTTACAAAACTTATTGTTTGGATGAAAGCATTGACAAAATTAGATTTGACCCTTTTATTGTGGAAGAGATTCAAAGAAGTAAGTTTGAATTTGAAGGCAATAATTTACAGTGGAATTTAAACGGCATTTTGTAATAAAGAGAAGACTAATTAATCTAAATATGATCAATCTTACTTTTGTCATAGTTTTAAAAATTGTTATACCCTTGCTATATTGTGCTTAAGCCTTATTTTGTCAGTTTATTTCTGTTTTTGTCAGACTTACAGTAGCTTGCAAAGCAATCACAAACTCAGACCAGAAAAAGACCAAAGTTTATGTGCCTATATTTATATATTTATATTTGCAAACATTTTTTGTAGTTGCTGAAGGTTCATATATGGATGTTGTGAAACTTCAGACGATGAGGTGTCTTTTTGAAGCTTATGAGCATGTACTTTCTCTGCTTGAGAACGTTTTTACCCCTATGTTCTGTCACAGTGATGAGGTAAGTGTGAAAGGTTTGAAGAGTAGTCTTAAAGGAAGACTGTATTTTTTTTTTAGGATACCATATTTACAGCAGTCACGTGCAGGGGGAACTGAAAAATGTGTCTCCGTTTTCCACTTCAGTTAGCATGTCAGAGCTGGGACCAATCTCAGCAAGAGAGTTGAATTTATTCTAGTTCAACACATCATCAACAGAATAATAAAAAAAAAAAAACCCTCTTCATTTGACGTAACAATTTATGTATGTCACTGCTATTACAAAATCCTCTCCACCCCCGCTTTTATGATTGCAAATTTGATGCAAAAGTAATTTGCATGATAGATACAGAATAACTTTAGAATCTCTTTATTTACTTTTTAAAATATAATGGTACTTAAAGAAAGATACAAAGGTGGTATTTAGGTACCTTCAGCATTGTGCATCCAGGCAGCTAAAAGTCAGGTGTCTGTTTTCAGGAAGGTCATTCAAAGTGATTTACCAGGCATTTCATATTGTTCTATGATTGGGTTCTGAATGCAAGTTTTTTTTAAAAAAAAAAAAAAAACAAACAAAAATTCCACACACATTGGGCGGGCAGCTGCCTAAAGCCTGCTAATGGGAAACACTTTAAATGCAGGGGCGAGTCTGAATTCTTGTCCCTTTTAGAGTTCATGTTTGTAAATCAAGTTGCAATGTCAGCTTCTCGCATTTATTTGAGGCAGAAGTTGTTAATTTGTCCTGGGAATGGGTACTTACCTTACGTGGCATTGTTCTTAATAAAGTGTACTTCTCAAAAATAGTATTGATGGTCATCTTTCCCATAACAGCTATAATGCTTCAAATGCTTGATTTTTAACGAGGAGACATGGATTTTGGTGCTTAATTTTAGTTTTATTTCTGGTTTTAGTTTCATTTTTTAATCCCAAGATGGTGTAAAGTAAAGTAAGTACTCCTGGGAACATATATTGCAAATTTGGTCAGTCCTTTTCCAGATAAATATTCTAACTGCTAGATGATGGGCAGCTAGGATTTTACTTGTGTTCTTGTTTCCTGAATTCTGCAATGTTGTTGCATAGTAGCCCTTGCCTCACTTAACCCAGTGTTTTCTTTGATACCTTATTTGTCTGTTGTAGTACTTCAGACACCTTTTAAGAGGAGCAGAGTCACCAACACGCAATTCAAAGTTTAACAGGTAGGTATGGTAGAATCTTTAAGTGTTTTTCTTTGTTTATTTTTAGTTAAAAACATCATAAGTATTAAACAGTAGGAATTTTGCTACTGTATGATACTAATTAGACTACGTGTTTAGCTCTATTTTTTTTTTTAAATGGATGAATTGTATACTGAAGGAGCAAGCAGTATTATACAAGATGTCTCTTCATTTTGAAATATTTTACATTAAAGAATTTAAAATGTGATTTGGGCCTCAACATTTGAGAAGGGTGAAGGAAAAAGTAAATGTACAGTGAGAATAAGATAACGTGGAAGTGAAGTGGTGATTTAATTGACTGTATATATGAATACCGTTTTGTTGGTGCAAAGCTGGTTTGTCTCGGATTTGAGGACTTGGAGGGATAGGTACAGTGTACCCTGTGTCTGACTAACCTGGTCGTGCAATGGGAGTCTTCTCTTGTTGTGACAAGGAGGATTTGCCGTTTCGTTTGCCTAGGTCAGATGTGTTTTGTGGCCCCCAGCTCTCCCCATTCATTGCAGAAATGTAGTGTCAGAAGCCTTGGTTCTGGGTTTGGGCTATTTACTTACAGATTGGCTACAGGCTCCTAAGGGCCTGTGGAGAAGAGGAGCATCTCCTCGTAATTTCTTGTCTTTCATTTTATGCTGGATGGCTCGGCATAGCCTAGCCCACTGAATTGTTCGGATGGTCTAGCCAAAAGAAGGAAAACTTCAGTGAGACAGATTGGCTTGCTTTCTTGGTATGAAGTGAAGATCTGCAGTACTGTAGAAAATGCTTGTGTTTATCATCTTAGATTACTCCTCTAGAGGAGTAACAGCAGTTTATTTAACTTTTTCTGCTTTCATTAGAGATACACCTAGCAGCAGCAGCCCTCTTGATTTGCAGCCTACTGTGAGGTGTATTATTGTGAGATCCCTTTCTCCTCTGCTAATGTTCTTCAAAAACTACACAATTGTTCTCTTAATATAATCTCCATTGGTGACATCCATTATGTAGTCTTTATAGTTCTTGTAGATCCAGGACTCAAGCGTTGGTGTAGTGCTTTCGCAGATTGGTGCTGACAAGCTTCTGTTTCTTAGCAGAGTCATGGAAGGCAGCTAGACCAAACCCCATTTCTCCCCTATGTGATACTCAGCTAGGAACGGTGACCTTAAAACATGTTCCAGCTTCTGTTGAAGATGGCTTCAGGGTTTCATCCAGACCTTTAAATCTGCCTTCTGGTATCTTTCCCAAAATTATTCATGTCAAGGATTGAAAGTATCCTGTCATATGCTTCTTAAATCTAGTAAAAGTATGAAAACCTTAGGTCACCTCCTTGGTTCTTTGCTTTCCAGAACAGAAAGGGTGAAATTAAAGGCAGTCTCTGCCTGGACTTTTTGAGATAAAACTCTGGTTACAAAATAAGCAAATTTTGTTTGGGGGTTGTTACAACATATTCCCCTGGAGTTCAAACAGCATCCATAGCATTATTGAAAATGTCTGTTTCACATTTTGGAACAATTTGAATGCCCTGAGTATATGTGATGGTTTATGATAAGAGATACTGTATGTTCCTGAGGTGGTGCTTCTGTGATTATTTCCATAAAACAGAGGTCCTATCTGAAAGTAGTTTTGCCTGTTGCTTTGGAGTTTCCCTCTGCAGAGGGTACAGACAGTCACTGCCAAGGAAGAAAAGAAAAAAGGTTATTTGTGGAATTATTTCAGATGTTGTCCATATGCACATACCTTATCCTGCCTTTTCTTTCCTATTATAGCATTAGTTCCAGTTGAGAGAAATAATACGCGAAGAGATGAGTTTTGTTTTCCATATCTTTGATGCTTTGCTGAGGGTACTGTGTGTATTGCATAGATACTGCTGGGTTAAAAATCAGATCGAGTAGTAGGTATGAAATCCCAGTGGAATGTATGAGTGGGTAGTGTGTTGAAAGATTTCACGTATTGTAAGACAGGAAAATTATAGAGCATTTTCTAGAAAATACAAGTGGGAAAGTAGGAAGAAGTGACTGTCAGTGTGTAACTTCTGATTTGAATCACTTCTTTGAACTGTACCAAATAATGATAGCTTTTTGTGTAGAGATAGGACAAATAATGTGCTATGAAAACTGCTAAGGTAATAGATTAGAAGTCCTAAGTATTTCTGGAGTGTTAAAGAAGCCACCTTGAGGATATTCTGGTAACTTGATAACTAGCTGTGATTGTCAACAGTTTAACTCCGCAACTGGTAATTTCCAACTAATGTTTAGTGTGTGTGGCCAGTGAAAACTGTTTTAAGCTCCAGTGCTGGTGTGTGGAAGAGAGAACAAGAATTCCCTTTCACCTTCTCATATTTGTGTATTTGTGATACATTACTACATTACTTAAATTATTCTGTGTTGGAAGTCTTAACAAAAAAAGAAGAGCCATTATGTGGTATAAACTTCTGGATAGCTGTATATCTGCCTTGATTTTCTACACACCATGACCACACATAGAAATAGACACATCTTGATTTCTCATCATGCACACGACAATAAAATTAAAACATTTTTCAAGTAAAGGACCAAGTAGAAAAGATAGTAACAATTTTGGGGAGTGGTTATGCGTAAAATCCGCAGAATTAAGTCTGTAAACAGTTGTGTACAATGTAGTTGTTTGTCACCGTCAGTTCCAACTTGGAAACATAATTTACCAGTTTCAAAGTTAACACGACGAAAGACAGTGTAAGATACCTTAGAATGAGTTCCGCTTGTAAAACAAAATCTAAAATTTGAATATAATCTGTAGTGATGGTCGAAGCCTATTCAGTTTTGTTTGAATAGGTCTGTCAAATTTGGGTTTTTGTTTTCTTTTAACATTATTTTCTCCTGGGCTCTGAGGTAATTTATGTGCCTGTTGTTGCAGAAGTAGCCTGAGTTTGGATGACTTCCGGTAAGTCTGTCTAACACTCAATAAATGTTATGTGTTAGTTACGCTGCATCTATCATGACTGCATCACACAGCCTTTGTAACAGTAATTAACTGTCCATTTTCTTTGTAAAAACATGTCAATGTCTTCTCTGGACCGAACTGCATTTCTCTCCACCATAAGCTTTACTCCCCATGTCCTCTTCATAAGCATTTAGAAATTGCTTAATTACTAATTTCACAAGTTTGCAATACATTAATATAGTTTGCTGTTAATGATTTATCTGTTGTTTTTAGTTTTGAAATATATTTGTATAACTTGAAGCTTTCCCCCCCGCCCCCGCCGTGACTGCTAGCTGCTCCAAAGGTTCCTTTACTCCATGTCGCATTTCCAGATCTTGTTTGAGGTTTCATCCACTCAGGGTGATGGAGCACTGGAACAGGCTGCCCAGGGAGGTTGTGGAGTCTCCTTCTCTGGAGATATTCAAGACCCACCTGGACAGGGTCCTGTGCAGCCTGCTGTAGGTGACCCTGCTTCGGCAGGGGGGTTGGACTAAATGACCCACAGAGGTCCCTTCCAACCCCGAACGTTCTGTGATTCCGTGAACTGCTTGTTTTATCGTGCACAGCTATGTCCAGGATGATCATTGCCTAGCATTGCATGCAAATATAACTATTTTATGAATATTATCCAGCACTCCAAACCAACAGTTCCCCAAATTACTTCTCTCTGCAGCTTTTCTTGTGACTGTTACAGGTTTGATGCAACATACGTTACTTTTTATAATCTGCTCTAGATAGTCTGTGAGCACTGATTAGTGCTTTAATAGCTTTTCAGTGGTTTTTTTTCTCATTGTTCACGCCTCTTTAAATACATGCTATCCAAACTCAGAAAACAATTTTTTCATTATGAACTCTTCCTTAGAATTTATTGGAGCCATCAGTACTACATGTATTACTCATACCATTCTGGAGTCTTGAGGGAAATTTATCAACTTCATTTTACAGGCTAGGAATCAAGTTACATAGACACTTTTTATCTTTTATGTCCCAGTTCAGTGTATGGAGTTATAACTTGCTAGATTGTTGAGCAAGAAGGAGTACTTGGGATAAGCGCAGTTCACTGATTTTTGAGTGCAGCTCTGTGTGCTCGGCTTTTCTCCTAATTGGGTACAGGGATTTTAGTCAGCCAAAAGAAAAGGGTACTCTGACTTCACAAGCGTGTAAATATCTAGCTTGTCTGATATATACAACTTGTCTGGTGGTACTTGGCCCTCAGAGGTTTATAAGAGCATTTTTCAGCTGCATAGTCCTGGCTGATCACTTGCAGAGATCCGTTCAGTGCACAGAGTGAGGCAGGGATCCTGTGGGAAAATGGGTTTGCAACCATCCACGACTGAAAAATGCCACAGCGCACAGTGGCACTAAGGCAATCTTTGGTCTGCAATTCCCAGCTATAAAGTGAACAACAATTTTTTTTAATGTTATGTATGTGTGACTTCTGGATTGTTTAAAAAAAAAAAAGGTATTCCAACCTCTTGTCACCTCATTCACCAGGAATGTTGGAACCTGTAGGCTCTGTGCTCAGGGCCCTGCCAACAAACCAACTATACGATGGTGGTCTAATAATGCTGTGACATGGATCAGCACTAGAGGGAGTGGGATACTCTTCCGAATGAGTATAGATTTGTTGACAGTAGCAGAGTTCACAGGTCTTGAAAGACTTGGTCTCTGTTCTGAACTGCCGCCTCCACTCTGCTTTCTTCCCTCATGCCTTGAACCATATCCTGGTCCCATCTCTTCCCTTCCACCTAGCCTCAAGTTATTTCTCTTATTTCTACTTAGCCAGTGAATCTATTAGCTTTGAATCCTGATACTTGTTTTTTTTTGTCATTTTTTTATTTTTCTTGCTCAACTTTTTCAAAATTTTGACCATCCTGTTGTCTGTCCATCTCTGCTAACATCCCCAGGTTTTTTCCATGCTCACCTAATCTGGTTTGTGCTCTGTGTACTTGCTCAAGGATTTTTGCTAAACCAGTCCTATGTTTTCTCCATACCATTGCCCACCATGTGTCTGTGTACCCTCTTATTCACCAGTTTGTGTTCTGAATGTGTCTTTTCCTGCAAGGAGAGTCCCATCCTAGTTTGTTACTTTATACCTGTTCCAGTTTAGTGATTGCTCTGTACTCATTAGGCGTGATCTTTGAGCTCAGTGTTAGGGCAGAAAGGGCTGGTTCTTACCTATCAGGAATGGTGTGGCCAGCCAGAGCAGGGCAGTGATCGTGCCCCTGTACTCAGCACTGGTGAGGCTGCATCTTGAGTACTGTGTTCAGTTTTGGGCCCCTCACTACAAGAAAGACATTGAGGTGCTGGAGCGTGTCCAGAGAAGGGTCACGAGGCTGGTGAGGGGTCTAGAGAACAAGTCCTACGAGGAGCGACTGAGGGAGCTGGGGCTGTTTAGTCTGCAGAACAGGAGGCTGAGGGGGGTCCTTATTGCTCTCTACAACTGCCTGAAAGGAGGCTGTAGTGAGGCAGGTGTTGGTCTCTTCTCCCCACTAACTAGCGATAGGGCAAGGGGAAATGGCCTCAGGTTGCGTCAGGGGAGATTTAGATTGGATGTTAGGAAAAATTTCTTTACTGAAAGAGTGGTTGGACATTGGAATAGGCTGCCCGGGTCCTCAGCCTGGGCTCAACTCCAGGTTGAGTCACCATCCCTGGAGGTGTTCAAAAAACAAGTAAATGTGGCACTTCGGGATATGGTTTAGCAGGCATGGTGGTGTTGGGTTGATGGTTGGACTTGATCTTAGAGGTCTTTTTTCACCTATGGTTCTATGATTGTCGGGTTGAGTCCTGTCCCCACCCAGCTCAGTGCTACGGTTATAGGCAAAGCTCTGCCTTCAGCTCGAGCATGATCAGTCCAGAAAGAACTGATTGGAGCATCTTATAAAATCTTTAAGCTTGTGCAGATTAATGTTTTTGCTCAAAATCTTGAGAACTGCACAAATTTTCACAAGAGTGACGAAAACTACTTCAAGAGTCAAGCCAGAAGTATGAAGTGTTACTCTTCTAGAAAAGCTGTGTAGTTTTGTCTAAATAAGCTCTGTATTTTGCTAGCCCAATGTTTAAGCTCTGCAACAAGATTCAGGTCAGTCCCCAATGTGAAAAAGTTCAGTTCAGCACAATAGCATGTAGAAGTTGTTTAGAAATAAAGGAAAATTGTTCAAACGTGGATTTAGACTACAAACAGCCAAGCAACCTTATCTTTGGTTAGCAGAGATAAATAAGATAGATGGTGCCTGTCTGCTTTGGAGATGATAATAATATGAGATAGAAAAAACAAAAGATTTGTAAAAACAGTGGATTATTTACGCAATTTCAGTCATGTACACAGTCTGGGTAAAATTGTAAACAGGAGGATTGTTAGTAACATGCACATTTTGAGTCAGCAGTTGATGTTGTCAGCATGGTTTTACAGGCTTTGAAGACACTTTACCTGCACGTGTCTGCTGTTCTGTTGGTACTACTATTCAGTAGTTAATAATTTTTTCCTTTAAAACAAAAAGAAGCAGTTTTTTTTTGTCTTCTAAAGTAGTAATTGTGCTTTCAATCTCAGTAATCTATAAACCTCTTGGGTCTTTGATTCTGCAGTTCACTGTATTGATTTTTAACTTGTCTGTCAACTGTATTTATTGAATCAACATAAGTAGCCTCAGGCTGATTTCATATTCAACAGAAACATTTTTCTTTCCAGAATTAGTAGCATTTCTATGTAAGAAGTAATCTTCCATGTCAGGTCCTGTGTAAGGGCATAAGAATGCTATAAAATCTGTTCTCTCATTAAGGGCTGTGCTTTCTGCCCAACTGACTGTCTTTTTTCATACCTTGTTGTTTTTTGGATGCTTTGTCATAAGTGGCAAGACTTAAAAAAGTCTCCATCTTTCAGTCAGACTCTCTCTTCAAGCCAAGATTCTTCGATTACATCTGTTTTATTTCATGCTCAGTCTTGCTCCTTGCACATTCCTTTTGTCTGTCTCCAATGTTTAAAAGTCGAGATCTATCTTGAATCATACATACTTGTAAAATTCTAGGATGTTTATGTAAAAAAAAAAGACATCTAAGTACACCATTTACAGTACTTGGCAAGAGTGGGTAAATATTTAAATATGAGTACATGGAAAAGGACAGAGTTAGTGACCTTCTTGGTGTGCATGCCTGTAGCAAGATGACAGTTTCTGCTGTCAAAACATAATTGTTTTGCATAGTTAGTTGTTTATTCTATGTCCTGCATTACTGGGATACTATTATAAGAGGTTAACTTTTGCTCATGGTTAAGCATATGGGAATCCCGTATCTCTTAAAAGTGTAATTAAGGAATTTTGCTGATCGATCCGAGAACAAATTTGCCATAAGTGAACTTCAGTTTAAGTGGAATTGTAAGTATACTGGATACTTGTTTATATAGAGTTGTTTCTCTTATCTGCAAATGTGCAATAGCCTACTGAGCTGCTGCGTAATAATATGCCTTGCGTTGTGACCTCTGTGGCTTCTGTAATCCTTAGGACCACACAGAAGAGAGGAGAATCATTTGGAATCAGCAGAATAGGCAACAAAATAAAGGGTGTGTTCAAGAGTTCTGCAATGGAAGGAGCTATGTTGCCTAGCTATAACTTAAATGAAGGAGAAGATGACTTTGTGAGTAAATGCTTTAAATCTGTCTTGAAGTCTTTGTTGTTGTTTGGAGTTTTTTCTTCCTTATTTGAAAATGTTAAGTTTCTGCTTTTTCTGCTGTCTTTCTTTGCTGTGGGGTTTCCGCGTGCTGGCTTCTGATTAAGTTGCCTTGTTTTCTGTGTATTCATTCACAAGCCACATCCCCAGTTAGTGTGCTGCTGAGCTTATTGCTTTAGTACAGAGAAGTACTAAAAGTAGTGGTGTCAGACATTTTTGTGAGCAATGCATTTTTCTCTAAAAAATTACTGTGCCATTTTATAATTCTCCATAATAAGATACGCATAGGACTGCATGCGTGGCTTTTCAGATGAAGCTTGCCACAAGACCTTAAAACCATAGATAAAGTAATGGAGAAATTGCTGTCAAGTTGGTCTATGATGCAGCATTTTGTCTGCTGATCACGAGGCGTAGTCCTGCCTCAGCTAATGTTTTTCTTTCATGCTAAACAGCAATGAATGGAGCCAATGGTAAAATTAGTGCATGGGACATTGGTATGTGAAGCACAGTGGGGGGACAAATGGAAAATTTCAAAAAGGGAAGAGGAGGAAATTCGTCAGTAGCTGTTTGGTAGTCATGTATTTTTTACAGTGTGTCTGCCAATTCAACCTTTTGTACCTGTTCCTAAGAAAGAAAGCGTTTATCACCTTCATAAACTGCTAGCTCATTTTGAACGCCCGAAGCTAAAAGTGTAAATATGAGTTTATATTATTCACTCTGTTCAGAATTGCTTGCAGAAGAGGGTGGGAAGGCCTCAGCAACTTAGAACTCAGTTTGGTTTTTTTCTTTAAGAGTAGAAAAAAAAAAAAAGGCAATTTTCTCTACAGGTTAAATCTTCATAGAAGTCATGTCTTTAAGGGAGCAGAACTGTTGCAGATGATTTTTTGGACGCTTAAGTTCTTGTTGTAAATTCTCTCTTTTTGAGGTGAGAGTCTAATGAAAATGTTAATTTTCTAATGAAAAAGTTAATTTTGCCACATTGCTGTTGTAGATTCTGCTAGCCAAAGAGTATGGAAATGTAATTGCACTATAGTAGAGGTTGAAGTATAATTGAAGCAGTGGAGCTCAGGGAAGGAACATATTTTTGTGCCAGAGCACAAGAAGTTGTGAGAAGTTGCTGAATTTGGCAAGACAGAAAATAGAGCATCTGATCCTTACTATGGAATGTTTTCAGATGGACAGAATTATTTTAGCTTAGGCAAGAATGGAAAGTTTTAAGTGCAGCATTGTCTCAAATACCTTCATTAAATAAAGGGAGCATACTACATTTTTACTAAAACCACCTTAGACAAAGTTTGGGAAATGCCCAAGTGCCTTCACTTGGTAAGTGTGGATGAGAAGAAGAAAAGGGAAAACACTAAACTGTTGTAAGGTTACTGTGCATACGAACAGCTGGACAGAGCTGTGACCTCATGAGTGAATACTGAATATACGGAATTCAGCACTAACAGTGTCACAGCAAATGCCAAGGAGTAGTTTCCTAGCAGGCATCACAGGGTCAGAGGAAGAGCTGCATGGGGTAAGAAAAATGTGACCTGGGAAGTGACAGTATAATTGTAAGATGGTAGCAGTGCAGCATACAGACTTAGCAACTCTTTGGTTAGCTTACGTACGGAGGATAGGGAAGTTATTTCCTTCTACACAGATCCTAATTAGGTATTTAAGTAATTGGTATTAATGTAAGCTTGGTGGATTCAAGGTAAATATAAGGTAAAGAATGGCAGCACAATGGAGTTCTGTGCATTGTGACAGGAACTGAATAATGTGTTTTCTGCCTTTTTTTTTTCTTTTTTGACAAAGTCATGTTGGTTGCAGTTAAAGCCTATAGGAAACACTGGTTTAGTCTAAGGAAATCAAGTAGGGACAGAAATCTGTGTTAGCAGCTTTCTGTGGCTCTGGACAGCAGCTTTGTAAGCTGCCGACATGGTAATAGTAATTCTGTGAAACCATGCTCCATCTGTCAGCTAAATTTTAAATATAGCAAAACATATACTGCATATTAAAGCACAGATATTGTTCCCAAGGCACTCAGAAGACTTATAGACTTGAATTGTGGCTTTGTTGAATAGAGCAAATGGAAAGAGACTGAGGCAACCTCTAACTAGTACAGGTTGGTGATATCTTTAGAAAGAGGAGTAAAACTCCCAGAAATTCATGCTTCCTGGCTTACAGTTAATGTATGTGCTGTGGTCGTCATAGTGGAAAAGCCTGCAAATTCACATAGGATTAGCAAAACCAGGCTAGAAGTCAGGTGAGGGGTTTGGTGAAAAGAGGTTATGAGTGTGTGAAACTTTGCTGATGATCCAATACGACCTCAGGAGGGCTGAGCGAAGAGGTTACGGCCCCTCGATGGGCACTTCAGGAAACGACTGACCTGTACCTGCTCTAAGCCTTGTGCCAACTCTGCGGTGTATGAAACTCAGCAAATGGTAGGAGGTGAGAGCTGCAAGCAGTGGTAAATTAAAAAAAGAAAGAATTGGAAAAAGTGGACAAAGAGTTGAGTTTTGATCAAGTCCATGCCTATGCATATAGTTTAGTCAAAAACTACACAATCAAATAAGCCTGAGTGTTTCTAGAATGATCTTGTGTATTTGCAAGGAGGTCCTAGTGGAGATTATCTATTTAGTGCTAAGGCAAATATACACAGTTAGTCAGGATAGATTATGAAGTGTTAATCTTGGCAGCCGATAGCTCAGCCCTCAGGTTGAAGGAGTGAGTGCAAACTGCACTCAGTCCATGCTGCCCCATCTGCAGAAACTTGGCTGTGGTTGACTTGGCGTTGCCATCCTGAAGCGTTGTTGTGCTCTTTCTGTCCGGTGCTGACCACTGCGTAAAGCCTGAGGAGGGGGGACAATGAGGGTGAGACCTCGTACGGAAGACTCTGTAGCTGTGAAGCACCCCGACAACCCTGTTGTTGTGGTTCAGAGAGCATCTGTCCCATTTCTTCCATTCTTCGATGCAAGTTTGTCCTGCAGTTTGTGAGCCCTAATTGTTCATTCCAGGCTGGGCTTATTTTTGTTTGATTTGTGAAAGAGCACAGTCTGTGATTTAGCTCTCAAATTGTGAACCACCTTAGGTGAGCGCGGTCTCTGTGCAGCGGCAACGGCAACTGCTCTTTGCCTCTCACAGTTTCTCTTTTCATTGAATAAACCGGGTAAGTGGAAGCAAAGAGGCATTTTGAAGCAAAGGGATTCGGTCAGTGGATCCACGGAGATCCAGTTTGGAAGACAGCGGTCCACACTATAAACAGTTTGAGGATCATTTCAGTACTGTGCAAAGGCAAAACAAAATTGAACAAAGATTGCTTGTGTGTGTTGAATCATTTATGTTTCAGCTGCAGTCAGGTCATGGTCATTTGAATATTGTGGTGCAGATACAGCCACAATTATTTCAGGGGTGCTGTATTGCCTTAATCTGTGAATTAGATTATCCCAATACAAGCAGAACTTGTTAAGCCACCTAGGCTTGGCCTTTGAGGAGAATTTGGCTTTAAATTATGAAGCTAAGAAAAAAGAACTTGAAAGCAGGATTCATGCTTTCCAGTTTGCTGTAGTTTCACGTGTTGTGATTTCATGTTAAAATCTCCTATTTTAACAAGTGGCAGTACTCTCAAGTCTCCATGTGAGACAATAAAATAATGTACCTTTGAATTGTTGCTTAACTCTAACCTGTCTGGGTATAATTAACAGTTCTGTAAATTGTGGTGGGAAGAGCGAGGTGCTGACCGCTGCTGCGGCAGGCGCGGGCTGGAAGCAGGGCGATGTGCTTGGGCATTGCTCCTCGTCGGGCAGCGCCTGCCTCTCCGCAGGGCTGCGGTGTTTTGGAAGCCCTTGCAGCATGGCAGCAGGCTACATTAGATTCGGACAATTTTAGGTTTTTAGGGAAATAGGACTACTCTTATTTTCACAAGTGAGGCAAGCAAGTGAAAAAGAATAAACGTTTAGCACATCTTTAGTAAGGGCTAATCTCCCCACAAATTCTCCATTTCGCTTTATATTTGAGTCCTGTTTGAGTCTAAGGCCAGCCCTACCCTTCCTTCTCACAGACACTGTCTCTTCATTTGCAAAAATCATTTTCATTCCTTTGGGTCTTTTTTTTGTCTAGTATTCTTTTTTTTCTGTGTGGTGAAGATGAGAATTGGGTTAAGCATTGTTTGGAGAAATTACTTTCCAGGAGTAGCTGTTGAAGCTTGAATTTTTCATTTTTAGGTATTTAAGGCAATCTTTCTGTTGTTCATGGCCGGAAAAGATTTGTGGTGCTTCCTTTGTCATTGCCGGGGGCCTGAGAATTTGGTGCTCTGTGTGGTGCTTGGGTGGTTTCTTACCTGTGGGCAGCTCAGCCTGTCGGTGTGAGCGTAAGTGAATGTCGGCGTGGTGCTGGGGGACTGCAGTTGAAGTTCAAAAGGATTTCTTCAGCCTTCCCATGGCACCGCTTCTAAGGTCTGCTTGCATATGGATAAATCAGGGTTACGTTTTATTGTGTAGAGTCTGAGTTTGAACTCCATGCACTGGAGCTGCCCCGCGCACAGCCAGCAAGGATTAGGTCCATGCTGCTCCCTGGTGCATCTGTTTCTGGGAGTATGATGCTGAAACTGGAGCTGGTGGGGAATGCAGTAATGCTTACGATGGCTTTCCTTAAAATAGCTCTGGGCTGCGGGAAGAATTCTATCCCAGTCGTGTTTGTGTTGCGTGTTGCAGAGCAAGTTGGATTCCTGTGTCCACAACCTACTCCGCTGCACTTGGCTGTGGGTTGGTAGACCTGTTCAATCGCTGCACTGTTGGCCTCTGTCTCTTGTTGTGTTTAGATAGCTTCTTGGCATCACCTAGTAAGTTCAAGTCTTCAGTTTGGGTCCTAGCATGCTGGAAAATGCAGTGCAGCTAAATCTGCTGGACCCAAGCTGGTTCCTGTAGAATTCAGTCTGGGGCATTATTCCAGCTGTCTCCTTTACTACTTCTGTTTCCTGTCCCCGTTTTGGTTTTTCCTTGAAGTATCAGATACGGAACTTGATAGTTCTATAAGAAACTTTCAGATCTCACTAAAAGCCACTAACTTCAAATTAATTTGCAGTGGATCTAAAACCAGAAATTCATCTACATGAAAAGTCCATTAATGAAATGGTTGTTCTTTTTCTTTTAATACTTAGTGACACATACTTAAAGACTCGATTTACGTTTCATTATCATATAGAAGTTTTGCAAAAGTAGACTGAACCAATTAAAATAGAACTGTTGATCTTGATGTTTGAATCTTTACAGATTGAAGAAGGCGTTATGGTGATGGAAGATGATTCTCCTGAGGAGGCTGTTAGTACCCCAAATACACCCCGCAACCTTGCCGCATGGAAAATTAGCATCCCATATGTAGATTTTTTTGAAGATCCCTCCTTGGAAAGAAAAGACAGAAAGGAGAGAATTCCTGTGTTCTGCATTGATGTGGAGAGAAATGATAGAAGCGCAGGTATGCAGTGTTGTGGATAAATAAAATGTAATTTAAAAATGAACTCAAAGTATTCTAGTGTGCTGTATTCTGATGACTGTTGTGGTGTATTTTGCATACATGTTCTTCTGATTCTGAAATAATGACTTGAAAATTCTGAGGAAATGTGTTTGAGAGCTAAAATATCACATTTAGTATTTGCAAGTTGAGAACTGGCTCCTCAGCACAAATCAGTTCCATTTAGATTTCATGCCAAAATTTGAGATTTTCTCTTTCAAAAAATACTGATCCTATGATTCATATTAATAAACAATTGGCATATTCTTCTTTCACCCGCTGTGAACTTGGAATAATGAACAATAAATAACTTTTTATGTAACTTTAAAATACAGTTCTTAGGAAATGAAAATGTGTTGCTTATTAGGAACCGTCCTGGGTTTCAGAGAGTTTATCACTATCTAAATAGCAATACATCCATGCTGAGTGGGGAAAATAGCATCATCCTGTGGCTGCATAAATTTGTGTAGTCAGACTAATACTTCCACAATAAGCAGGAATTGTGTACGAGCTATTTAGTTATATCTTTCAGGGGGAAGAATGATCAGGATTCAAGCTGGTGGTGCAGCGGACTGTATTCAATACGTAGTATTTCTATACATCATTCAGTTAAAAGTTTGAAAATAGATTTAACGTAATCAGCCCTCATAAATTTTGAAGTTATGCAGTGCTCCATTATTTAGATTTAGATTTTAGGGATCCTCTAAATGAGGTGGTAATTTCCATGCTAGTACCATATCCATCTGCCAGGTATGTATTTTAATTTAAGACTTAAATTAGTTGGCTGGGGATTTTTTTTTTATGTTAGTGCAATCTAGAGGACTAATATCATTGAGGTTTTTGCTATAATAATCCAGCATTTGTTTGCTGTTGCTTAATTTGTCTCTGAAGTGCCATAAAACCTGATTTATATTTAACATTGTATTTTTTTTTCTTCCCCAGTTGGGCATGAACCTGAACACTGGTCTGTCTACAGGAGGTATCTTGAATTTTATGTGCTTGAGTCGAAGCTAACGGAATTTCACGGTATGTTCTCCATCTGGAAAGCCACTCTCCCACTGCTGTGATTATCATTCAGTACTGAGCTGAAATTTATAATAGTGAAACCAAGGTTTGCTGTGTTACAAGAATAATTTCATCTCCTTGATGTCTTTATTAGGTACGTTTCCTGATGCTCAGCTTCCCTCAAAGAGAATCATTGGCCCCAAGAACTACGAGTTCTTAAAATCCAAGAGAGAGGAGTTTCAGGAATATCTGCAGGTATCAGACAAACTTTTGGAGCAAAGAATATTCTAAAACTTATGACAGAAAACTAATGAAAGAGTATCTGCTTTTTTTTTTTATCTAAGTAATTTGAGTTACAGAAAGGGTTCAGGTGAGCAAACAGAACCTGTTAAAGTTTCATGTGATGGAAAACAGAAATCTTTTGCAAATGACAATTTCTATGGTAATATAATTCTCTTTGAATATCTTTTTGCTACAGAGGAACTGATTTTTAAAGATTAAAGTACCTATACTTCTTTCTTTCCTTCTGTCTCTTAGAAACTGCTGCAACATCCAGAACTAAGTAACAGCCAGCTTTTAGCTGACTTCCTGTCCCCCAATGGAGGAGAGACTCAATTTCTTGATAAAATGTTGCCTGATGTGAATCTTGGTATGTAATTTGCTAGTGGTTTATGCTGACAAATAGTAATACTGTAGATACTGTGATTGAATGATAGTAGTAATGAATAGATGTGTAAGGATATAGAGGTTGTAGATAAGAACTCTGCTCCTTTACAGCCCTTAAAATTATAGCTCAGCAAGCAAGATATGCTGATATTTTTTCCTTGAAGGAGGGTATTTTGAGATTATGGAAAAAGTGTTTAAGTTGTTGCCTTTGAATCTTCATGTGAGCAAGCAAGGTGATCAGGTTTCTTTAACAAATTTCATAGTTCAAGAAGACTTACGGTATTGTCACGAGTCAAATCTGCACAGGTTAGTCATTGTTTACAGGTGTGAGGGTATAAAAGATTCCTTAATATAAACGACTTTTGGGTGTTTGTTGATTAAGATCTGTTTATTTTAATCTGAAAAGTGTAATATTGAATATTTCTGGTATTAGCTAGATTTTTTTTTTTAACATGAACTACTTAATAGTTGAGGCAGTGATGTGCATAATGTAGGCAGGCCAAATGGAAATTGAGAAGTTGAGAAATTATTACTGTAAGAGCTGATAATAAATCTGAAAAGTAGACTGCAGTGTGACTTTACAGCTTGGCTGCAATGTAGCTGTCCCAGGATAGCAGCCCTGAGCTGATAAGGTCAACATCATGGCCATTCTGTCTTCTTGTATTGTAGCACTTGTGGTTCTGGTGCCAGTGTGGTCCAGGAAAGCCGTGTCTGAACTGTGCCACTGCATTTCTGCTGCTCCTGGTCATGCTGTGAACCTGCTGGGGTGGCCATTCTCTTAGTGTGCTACTAGGTTGTTGAACGAGATTTCGGTGGTCATCCTCCAGTTGAAGGGTTCTGTTTTGCTTCAGAGCTCCCCTCTAGATCCAACTTAGTTAAAAGAGCTTATAATTATGGTGTTTACTGTTATGCATCTCATGTCTGGGACTATGCTTCACTTAAACATTGTTTTAACAAGTATTGGCGTTTCAGTAAGACTTTTTTGTGAGAATGAGCGGTTTTATTATTATCATTTGATCATTGTACATACTTTCCGATGTAAAAACTTAATGGCATTTAGGTAAGAAAAATAATACTGTAAATGTAGTGCTTAAAACTAATCCTAGGCACTTCCATTTTTCATCATTTAGAGTTACTACGCTGTATCCTGATAGCTCTAACAGGACAGAAAAGCTGATTTTTAAGACCAGAGCTGTGGCCTGTCCAATTTTGAAGGCTTTACTCACCAGTATTTTCAAGACTGGATCCTTCCAGAATCTCTCCAGATTAGCTGATCTTTTCAGGGAGAGAGGAGAATCTTTTTTTTTTTTTTTTTTTTTTTTTTTTTTTTTTTTTTTGAGTTCTTTTGTGATAATTGTTTATGAAGGATGAAGAACTTAAATACAGAAAATTGTGCCGATGCTGGTCTCATACAGTACTGTTGTTATGGTGCTATAGCTGTGTACGTTAGAGCTTCTAGAAAAATTACATAGGCAAATCTAGAGTACTTTGCTTTTTTTAAAAGAAGTATTCTGATAATAATCTGTATATTTTTCATATTTTAAGTAACTTTTCTTGAAAAGTACTGTGTTAAGTTACAAGCTAGATATGCGGAAGACTATTTTCATAGCTTTTTGTGCCAAATTAAAAAATACATATTTTAAAAACTATTTCTAAATTAAGTACTAGACAATTAGTTCATAAAATGTAGTAGAGCAAAATGTCTTCAAGATCGGGCAGTGATAACACAGTTTTTGTTTGTTTGTTTCTCATTATAGGTAAAATTATAAAATCTGTTCCAGGAAAGCTGATGAAAGAGGTGAGTCTTCCAGGTTGCCTGCATTTTAATGGCAATGACTAATTTTATGTGCTGCTGACCTACAGGCTAGTCAAAATTTTTTTCGGAAACTCAGATTTTTTGTGTTTTTTCTCCAATTATGCTAGTGACAGGTCACTCTTACCTTGTTTCAGAAAGGTCAGCATTTGGAGCCATTCATCATGAATTTTATCAACTCCTGTGAATCTCCCAAGCCTAAACCAAGTAGGCCTGAACTTACCATTTTGAGTCCCACTTCTGAAAACAACAAGAAGGTACAGTAAGTCATCTTCCTTCTCCACTATTCAGGAGTGGTGAAAACTGACCATACTCTGAAAATTCAAAGAATAAAGAAAAAAACCATAAATACAGCACCTTACGTATTTTACATTGTCTTTTCATGCAAGAAAGAGAATAGTTGTGCAGAGAGATTTGTTGTATTCTGTCTTGTAAATATCTTAGTCTGAAAGACTATTGAGGGTTGGTTGTTGTTGTTTTTTGTTTTGTTTTTTTTTAAATTCATGCTGGATTTGGAGATGAGGATACAGAGTAGAGAGCCTGGGAAGTACAGAGGAAAGAGGGAAAGCCATATGCCAGCTTCCTTTTTGAAGTGAAATGAGCTTGAGTGTTTCACAAACATGTGGCTTGTCAATGTGCTGCAAGCCAAGCCTGTCAGTGCCTGTTTATCTGCATTTAAAACATTAGTATACAGGTTATTGCTTTCTGGCATGCGTAAATAGGTTAACTATGTAATGTAACTGTAATTTCTCTCTCCAACATTGCCACAGCTAAAGCCAAACACTTCCAATTTTAACCTTTTATTTGACTATAGGAAAAGGTAGTTCTTATCTTAATCTGCCTGTATTTGTGGCTAGAGACTGGTAAAATCTACTTGGAAGACTTCCGTGAGCTTCAGGGGCTTTAAAAAGACACTGATCTTTATATTTCTGTGTTAGATTGCTTTAGAGTGCTAATGCATTGTGGAATTTACAGAGGAATATTATTTCTAGACTAGGATTTCAGAGACCCAAGCTCAGTGTTGTAGAGTTGATGTGATTTATGACAAAATATTAATGTGCATACACTTTGCCACGTGAGAGGTTCTAAAAGAAAAACTCACTGCTGTGTAATTTTCTGCTGCCTTGTTAGGTTTGGGAAGAGGAGTTAGAACTCTGGACTATGTAAGCCAGGATGCTTCATTTTGCAAGGTGATAAATTTGAGATGCATGCATTATTCTTCCGACTATCGTAGCATGTGAGGGCAGGAGATAGACTGGGGTTTTTTCCCCTCTCTCCTCTAGTGCAAAAACTAAGGCGTTAAATGAAGGTGATAGGAGCCAGGTTCAAAACAAAAAGTGGTAGCTCTGACAGTGGTTAGTAGATTTGTGGAACTACGTGACAAAAGACATTGTGAATACCAGAAGTTTAGTCAACTGTAAGGTGAGACTGGACAAATTCACAGAAAAGGAAATGTATTCAGGGTGAATACTTGTAGAGAAACTGCATCCAGCTGTTGAACTTTTTTTAGTTGAAAACAATAGTAGGCTGAAGAGTATTGATGAAAAGTACTGTCTATGCATGTTCTCTTTTTGCAAGAGCTGGAAGCCCAGGATCCATTTATGGTTCTTGTTGGTGATGGGCTGTTAAAAAATGGGACCTTTTGATTTCCCTCACTATGGACATTTGTATAGTGTTATGACACTTACAGAATTTGCAGCTACAAAACTTTTATACTGATTAACTACAATGGCAGTTAAATCTGTTAATTTCTTTAGATTTCTCATCTGATGAACAGTAAACAGGAGTTTCTTTTTTCATCTTCTAAACCTGAAGTCTGAGTTACTAGAGCCGATATTGTAGTTGTAGCATACATGTACACACAATATATTAGCAGCATTCATTTCAAGTCCTTTCTTACCTCGGACGTTATTTCCAAAGTTAAGATATTTTGCATTTGCTGTCTGTTCAGAGGGGTATAAATGTATCAGCAGTTTTAAAAATCCGATGTAGAGTTTTTGACTTGTGCTAGAAATGGTATATGTGTAAGTACTTAAAATGTTTTTCATGAAAACAGCTGACAGCATACTACAGCATAATATGAACAGTCAGTTAATTTTTTTACTGTGATCTGTCAAGAACTGCTGAAGTGAGTAATTTTAATACATTTAATGTACTTAAATAAAATATTTGAGCAACGAGCTTTGCACTCTGAAGCATTCCTGGGAAGACAGGTTTCTTTCTGTAGTTGGCTTGAAAAACTTTATTAAAGGATCAAAATTGATCTTTAAAGTGGTGTTTGAAACCATTTTGGATTGTAAAAGGTGAAAAAAAATGTATATAGCATTGCTCAGTTAAAATGAAGGCTCTCAAGTTATCACTATGTTATTCTTGTTAAAGGAACGTGCACAGAAATTCAGGCTCTGAAATGAATTTTTCCCAATTCTTTTCAACCGTGATGATCCCAGGAAATAGAGCTGGCTGCATATCGGCTTGCATTTTGGAGTACTTGAAGTTTCATTAAACAAAACATAGATCTTTACAGCCCTCTGTTTTCTAATGTCATTTTTAGCAATAGTATTGTGGGGGAAACCTCCTTATCACCGCTGACTGACTGTCCATATGTGCACTCCGTTAGAGACCCAAGTTTGTAGAGCCCAAGTCGCGGTGGTTGCAGTTACTGCTGATTACCCCATAGGAGGTGCTTTTGTCATGAGATGTGAGTTTCTTTGCAGACACCAAAAAAGATGGGGCCTAGCCCCAGCTCTCCTCTCCTTCCTGTCTATCGTGAGAGTGAGATCACTGTTTTTCTAAGCAACTTTATTCTGGTTGGCTGTGTTATGAATAAGTAATTGGTCCTACATATATTTTAGCTTTTCTTTTTTGTTTCCCAAAAGAAATCTGTTTTGTTTTGGGGAGCCGTTTTCTGTAAATCGATGGAAAGTTTCTGACTAAAGTAGATGTCCTGCAGAGCTGTGATTACTGTTTAATGATGGATACTCAAGACTTTGCCTTGGGGGATGCTGCAAGACAGTTCTGTGATCAGATACTCAGTATCTGTTTGTGCTCAAATTATACTCCCAATTTTGACCAGCTGAGGCATGTGTGCATGAGGAATTAATGTGCTGACTGCTTTCTCATTAATTTCCCACCTACCAGTTTAGCCAGAGCGTGCACACTTACTCACACGATAACTGTAATTATTAGAGACCTGATATCCCGGGTTGTGCTGCGTTATGGTCTCTACTGAGTCTTCCCATGCACACTGTGAAATCCAGCCCTCTTGCCGATTTGTTGGAGTGCTTGTGCCTGCTTTGGAGGACAGTTTCCTCTTTCTCAAGTCAGCCCACGCTTGGGAAAAGCTTTGTGCCAGGACACTGCGCCATTTACATCTTATCACTCCTTGGATTGGATTTGTAAGCCACACTGGTTTCATCTGCCAGGCTGTTTTAGTTCAGATTCGCGATGGTTTTTGGAAGCAAATCTCCTGATTGTCTCTGCTTACCGCATTTTCTCTCGTACTAGGGAGCTGTCTTAGAACTCATTAACTGAATTTATTTCAGATGGAACTAAGCTGGAAAATGCTGTCTAGGAATGCAGCTACCGAGGGTGTTCAGTCCAAACGCCAGACTGAAGTAACCCCCCTCCGCTGCCCCCCAGAGACACCTGGCGTAGACTTCACTTGCGCAGTTCTGCAGCTTCACTTGTGTTGTGCCACGTGGTGTCTTTGAGAAGATACAAGCACTGTGCAGTAGCCTGGCACTCTTACCTCCTGGTGATGGAGATGAATGCTAAATTCTGTGCTGGGGTTGTGTGAGCAGCTACCTGTAAGGAGTCCATGAGGAGACCTGGCAGGCAGCCAGAGAGAGAGGAGGCTGGCGCTTTGCGAGTGCCCATCTGTGAGAAGAACTTTTTACAGCACGGAAGTTCTTTAACACAGGTTTCTGGTAAATGCTGGAGTTGATTTCCAGCTGATGCTTGTATCACCACAGTGTTGTTCCAGTATACTTGGTCTGACACAGATCTGATTATTCCAGTACCAACATGCTGGAGTCTGCTGAGAGTTCAGTACACATTCCCTGGCGCTTGTGCTGCCAACGCTCTTGCCATGAACAGGGTACACCCAGGCTACCTCTTCATCAGCGGGCTGAATAAGAAATGCCTGAAAGTCTGTCGGGGCAGGGGAAAGCTTGAGTTCAATCAGAAGTGTGCCTACTTCTCTGAAAGATTTTTCTGCATGCTGCTTCCTTTCGAATATTCCTGGCGTGTGTGTCTGTATGTTTTAAATATTGGTGGGAAGACTTCTAGTTAAAAATGCATAACGCTTGTGAGTAGTCAGCCTTAGCACAGCCAGTAGCGATTGGATTTTATCCTGTATGAGATCCACTAGATTGAAAGAGTTGCCAGCCTCCCTAGTTAAAACAAACAAGTGAACAAAAAACCCTGCTCTTTCCCCTCCTAGGGGCACCAGCGGGATTTCTGGCTTCCCCAGCCATGTTTCTGTTCCGAAGGTCTCTAAGCAGCTCGGTCGTCTTCCGAACATGCTTTGGTCAGACTTGCTAGAATAGGTCAGGACCCCTTAGCTGATGCAGACTTTGCAAAATAGGCCTACAGAGGCGTTGTTCTGCTGGCTTGTGATGACCTGTCAACAGCAATAAAAACTGCTTTTGGAACACCAACAGTATAATACGTGTTTATGCGCAGTTACTTGGAGGTTGCTTTTCAGTACACTAGCTGGTGTGGTTCAGACACTACGTACATTCTTTCTTCATACCATTTTGGTATAGTCGTCTGTACTTCGCAAATGAGCAGGGAAAACGGTGGAGAGGTTCATGCCTCTGGCTGTAGATACCATTCATAATCGTGGTATTCCTTCTATAAACTTCACACCTATGCTGGAATGTATGGGTGTATATTTGCATATTCACTCACTAACGGTTGAGTAACTGTCTTCCTGTTGTGCTCTTTATGAGGTATGGTAGATAGCCTATTGTACAAGCGATTACTTTGGTCTTTTCCTTAATACAGGCTTTTTATTTTTCACTTGCTTCAAGAGCTTGGCTTCCCTTATTAACCTGTACCAATCCATGGAATTGAATATTTCATGGTTATAATCGCAGTTACTGTTTAATCTTAAAGATAGGAATAGTTTAGTGTTTATCTTGCTTGTCTTTTTTTAGTCTCATTAAAACAGCGAGCCATTATATCACGTCTCAAATATTAACATGCGCGGAAACATTTAAAAGCAAAATCCCATGCTTATCTGAATTGTGAATATAATCTCAACTTTTGTATTAGCTATCCAGTTGTATGTTTTGCGCTTGGCTTTCCTCTGAGCCAAAATCCTGGAAGGTGCAAACCACTTTCTGAGTAGAGGTGTAATGCCACTTGGTGTTACGGCTGCTGCGTCCTTCAGACTTGTCTTGCTAGTGACTGTAGAGTACACACTTGCACTGGCATAGTGCGGAGGATATACTTTATAAAAACTGCTCATTGGCTCAATAATGTTGGCATGCATTGATCTGCTGTTGCTTTCTGAAATGCCATGTGCAAGAGTCTAAGCTTTCAAGCCTGACAGTGATCAAGGAACCATTATATTTTAAGGTACAAAACAGATTATCCATGTGCAAGAGGTATATACAACATTCAAAAGATACTGCTTCTGGTTTGGGGTGAAAGTTGAAATAACATTTGGAAGCCAGAAAGCTTTGCCCTAAGATGGCCCTCATGTATGTTTGTTTTTTTTAATAAATCACCTACTGGGCTGCTGTTAATGATTTAGTTTGGCCTGCACGCACTCGTCTGAACCTATATCTGCATTGCACAATGGGCTGCGTTGGGTTGGCTCAGTACGTATCGCCTCTGCCAGGTCATGGGGTGTATCTAAAATATACATGAGGCCCTTGTTTAAGTTACAATAATTCAGCGAAGGTTTTCCCGGTGTCCTGGTTTCAGTGTTGAGGAGGATATAGGCTTCAGTTTATACAGGGTTTTCTAAACAACATACCAGGGACGCTTTCGTACAGTAGGCGTGAATAATTATGTGTTATTTGTAGGTTTGTTCCTTTCCTGGATACCAGTCACCCACCAGTGCATTAACCATATTTGCCCTTCCAAATAATTTATGTAATAACGTGGTGTTGTTTGATTTGAGTGAACTTTCTGAAGATAATGCCAGCAGTTCAGCACTTAACAAAAGAGAGGGCCTAAAGAAGTACAAGTCAAAACCTGAGTCTTGCCAGATTTCCTCCTAAGAGCGCAGAGCATTCTGTTCAGAGACTTGCATGATTGGGAGCCTGTCGTGATTTGGATGTTTTGTGGCCTCGTTTATTTCAGGGAGAATTGTTCTACAGAAAGTGAACCACATAGAAGCAAATTACTTCCCGTTCCTTGGAACTATTTTTAATTTGGGAATGATACAGAAAAAAATCTGTCAGTAGCAATCATCTCAACCTCGGCAACGCCAATTACACTGCATTTGCTTCTAGTTCTGGGATATTTTTTTAGAAGTGTGGCATAAACTTTTGAACTTTCTTTTCATAATACAGAACACTTTGTATAAATTCTTTTTTATCTTTAGATGAACAGTTTTGGGGATAAGATATTTTAAAATAAACTGTTAATGGTGATTACTAGGTATTGTCAAATATGGAGAGCCTGAGGATTCAAAGAACTCCTCCTTCCCAGCTGCTGGAGCCCACAGACTTGCTGAGGAGGGGAGGGAGCACTGCCTAGGTGGTACGGGACTCCTTACTGGATGCAGGGAAGAGCCTCCTGGGATTTTACAAGTATTATAATGGTATCTTTTGGGGAAGAACCAAAGGCAAGGAAATGAAGGGATCATGGCAGGGGAGGGACATGGAAAAACAGAAGGATAAAGGAATAAAATGAGAAATGGGATAAAGGGAAAGAAACCTAAACTTCAGTAACTTACAAAGATTCCGTAAGTTTTTGCTATAAATAATCAAGCTGGCAGGGAGAAAAGGGGTTTCTCTGTGTAAAAAATTTGGATATTTTGTCCTGAAACCATTGTATTTATTTCAAAGTGGAAGCCAACAGGAAATGTGAGGAACACTTGGATGTCATAGGGTTCTGCTGTGGTTTAAGGCTGCCAAACTCCGTATCCTTTAGGCTCCTCGTTGACAGAATAGGGTGCATCAAAGGAATCAAAGCTTGTGATAAAGTCTGGATACGTGAAGTTACCAGGAGCAGAAGGGCTCACAAATTAATCTCTTGGTCGCCCTGCTGATTTGTTCTGTATCCAAGTATTTTGGTTGTCGGGTATCTCGGCAATGTGTGACGTGCTCCTTATTTCCTTCCCCCCCGCCCCCCGGAAAGTGAAGAGGTTGGTGGGCTTTTTTGTTGGTTGGTTTGTTTGTTTGTTTTTTAAAAAGAAAACTGATTAGTTCTTTGTTAGCTCTGGAAAAAAACTACTTATAATAAAAAGGAAAAAAAATTCAAAGAGCTGATGGCTATCCTTTTGCCTTTGACAACAGTGTTTTCAGTCTTATGTTTTGATTTTCAGCTTTTCAATGATGTATTCAAGAACAATGCAAACCGAGCTGAGAATACAGAAAGACGACAAAATCAGAACTACTTCATGGAAATGATGACTGTGGAAGGAGTCTATGACTACTTAATGTATGTTGGTAAGAAGTGATTTCTCTTAATTATTCTTATATTTCATGCCAAATAAGACGTTTTTGTTCTTAGGTAAGAAATAAAATTCTGTTGTAGTAATCATATATAATTCAGCACTTTCAAGATTAATGATATACAACTCAGGGACACAGTCATTCTTTAAAAGACTTTACTACAGCGTGAAAACATCATAATTTATATCATTTATGGCTCAGTTGTTTTATCTCTTTCTGCATCCCGTACTAGGAGCTTATGGGAGTATATGCCTTCCCTTTTCTCTGGTGTACCTAGGCTGCTTGTACACTCTGGGAATAATTAATAAAAATAGTTAAAGGAAGTATTTGATAAGTAGTCTGGAGAATAGTGATTTTTCAGCATTGCACTAAGAAACCTAAAACAATACTTGCTTGTTTGCAATCTTTTTTCCTTTTTCTTTTGAATAAGTGACTCCTTTATCATTATTATTAGGTGAACATTATAAATGTATGTTGCTGTAACTTTGCAGGTAGGGTGGTTTTTCGCATTCCTGACTGGCTGCATCACCTCTTGATGGGAGGAAGAATTCTCTTCAAAAATACACTGGAACTGTACACAGACTATTACTTGCATTATAAGTTAGAACAGCTATTTCAGGAGCACCGGTTGGTTTCTCTGATAACACTGCTGAGAGGTTAGTAAAAGTTACATCTTTGATGTGAAAATATGGCTTTAGTTTGATGTTTGAAATCCCTTCTGTTAAGTTTCCAAGTACTAAGCTTTGCAGTGCTTGACTAAAGCTGATGGGGTTTTAAAAATCAAGTGGGCCTACAAAAATATTCCAGAACCTCGTTGCGGAAAGACACCGAGTCAGCCATGTTGTCTGCCAGTGATGAGTACAGAAAAAAAGTGTTACGAACAATAATTTCCTCAGGTGTGCAAAGAACAAAAACACCAGACTGAAGGTGGTTTAGTATACCAGAGCATGAAAATTTCAGGCAGTCTTTAACTTAGTTTTCACTTGTGTGCTACATCACAGTCCTTTGTTGTTATTGTGTTTATTCCCTTTTTTGTGGTGGGCTTTTGAGAGGGCTTGAGTGTTCTTGACCTTTAAATAAGGGAAGGGGAGAGATGTTAAAAAAACCAAACAAAACATAACTGTAGAGAAGCATTATCTGACTGCAGTCTGGTCTAAACACATCTGGCCAAAGCTCTGGGACCAAGGCAGCTCTGCCCCTACCAAGCCAAAAAGTTGTGAAAGACAGAAAAGGAAAGGAGTAAGTCTTTCAGAGCCTAAACCAAATACGGAGTTCCTGACATTTCTGACGAACAGCAATTCCTGTTTGCTCATTCACAGGTAAATCTGAAATTTTTGACAGTTCCAGACAGTGTTTTAGCACAAGATATAAATACTGCTTATAGTTTTGAAAGTAGAAGGGAAATTGTAAGTAAGGAGATCACGACTGACCTAAAGTAGAATTGATCCAAACCTAGAAGATAATGCTTTAAAAATCTGAAAAGAATGGAAACAAATTGGCAAAAGATTGTTGTCCACACAGGTGAGGTATTCTGCATTCGATCGGGCTAATGTGAGGAAAAGATTGTTACTTGGCAAGGCTAGAATTCTCTTCCAGTCAAGATCATCCAGGAAAGAAGCTCAACTTCGAAGCCATAATACAAAGCAGGTTTTGTATGTCAGTGATGCATAGCTGCTGAAAGACGGGTTTTTTTCAATGTGTCTTCGCTGCAGATGCTGTGTTCTGTGAGAATACCGAACCTCGCGCTCTCCAGGACAAACAGAAGCGAGCCAAGCAGACTTTTGAAGAAATGATGAGATACATTCCAGGTTCTGTAGTTCATGGCTTTCTCTATAATTGTTCGAGCAGATATGTAACCCAAATACAGTCACATTAGCTTGGCAATTAAAAGAATACTTGCGCTGCTGAGATTTGAGTTGAGTAGAATACTAGGTGTAAAAACCCAGGAGTTCAGTTTCGTCACCGAAGTGTTGCTGACTAAGGTTGTAGCATAGTTAATAAAGACATGATGGAAATCAAGAGCTGTGCAAATGTACTTAATAGCATAATTTCTTCATCTTTAGAGTGCTCCTATGGTTTGTGTTTTATTTGGATGAAAGCTGGGTTATAAAAGGCACACCATGAAGCCAGAAGATAAATCTGAGCCCTCCTTACACTGTATAAACTAGGGAAGAGGGGGCCCATTTGCTAGGTTATTCAGAAAGTAATTAAAAAATTTCAGCTTGTGGTTTATTAGACAATCTATTAGGACAATACAGTGATATTATAGAAAGTGTAATAATTACTTAGGTGTGCAGCCCTGAAGGAAAGGGACCTAAAAAGGAGGAACCAAAGGATTGTTTGTTTTTCCACTTACCACTTTAGCTGGATAAAATTTGAACTCTTTAATGTAAACTTTTTTTTTAATTACTGGAGTTTTTACCGCATTTTGTAGCTGTTTTACGGTGCTTCCTAATGACTTGTGTATTTGTTGTTGGGATCTGCTTTAGATTTAATAGGCAAGTGCATCGGGGAAGAGGCTAAATACGAAGGCATCAGGCTTCTGTTTGACGGAATGCAGCAACCAGTGCTCAACAAACAGGTAACTCCTCACACCTGAGAAACTTCCCTTTTGGCACAGAATTTCCTGAAGTGAATGCATGGCTATAGCAGAGTAGTGAGCTCTAATTCAGAGTTAAAAACAAGAAGTAGTGTTGCCTTGGAGTGTTCTTAATTTTCTATATTTTCTTTTAGTTAACGTACGTTCTGCTGGACATTGGGATTCAAGAACTCTTTCCAGAGCTGAGTAAGGTATGTGCGAACTCTGTTCAAGAGCTGCAGGGTAATTCTTCAAGCTGCTGGCGAGTCTGCTCATTGGTGCATTTCTGCTGTTGTTCCCTTGTAATACTTTAAATTTGGGGGGGGGGGGGGAAATCTGTATTTTATTAATGAGCTGAAATCATCGAAATCTGGGTTACTTATGTTTTTGTTAATTAGGTCTTTCCAAATCAGTCTAGGCCCATTTGTCTAGCGCACAGCAAGCCTGAGCTGCCTTTCAGTAGAATTGGACAGAGCAATCGGCGGTCGAGGTCTCTGTTTCTTTCTTTTTGATTCCTTGTCTCCTCTCTCTTTTATGCACTTCATGATTTAGGAAGTGAATTCTGCATGTAGAGCTCAGGTTGAGCTTCAGCATTTTTCTTGAGAACATTTGGCAGGAGGGGTTCTTAACTCTAGTTTGGTCACTGCAGCATAAACTCTGACTATCCAGATAAATGAGAAAGAATTCGCACGGCGCAAAATGCTATGTAAATGCATACAATTAGGGTTGTGATCCATCTGGTATTGGTACTTATGTATATATAAACCTTCACAGAGTTTTATGTAGTAATTTTACAGTTTGGTCTTTATGGTAAGCAGGAGATACCAGCTAGGTAACTAGATATAAAAAACCGAACAAAACCACCCCTCACTTCTAATAGATGTCTGTTGCATGAGTCCTGTGTCCGCAAACTGCAGAGTGCCAGCAGTGATGTCAATAGTCTTTAAAGCATTGGTCAGGCCCAGAGGGTGGTGATCAGTGGAATGAAGTCTAGCTGGAGGCCAGTAGCTAGGGAGGTACCCCAGGGGTCATCTGTGGGTCCAGTCCTGTAGAACGTCTTCATTAATGATCTGGATAATGGGGCAGAGCGCAGGGCTGCAGATGACACAGAGCTGGGCGGAGTGGCCGATAAACCAGAGGGTTGTGCTGCCATCCAGAGGGACCTCAACAGGCTGGAGAAATGGGCTGACACAGACCTCATGAACTTTAATACAGGGGGCTGCAAAGTCCTGCCCCTGGGGAGGAACAACCCCAGGCGCCAGTATATACAGTATACAGGGGGCTGCCCAGTGCTCAGCACTGGTGACACCCCACCTGGAGTGTAGTGTGTCCAGTTCTGGGCTCCCCAGTACAAGAAACACGTGGGAGAGTCCAGTGAAGGGCCATGAAGATGAGGAAGGAACTGGAGCACCTCTCCTGTGAGAAGAGGCTGAGGGAGCTGGGGACTGTTCAGCCTGGAGAAGAGATGGCTCAGAGGATCTTGTTAATGTATGTGAATACCTGAGGGGAGGGTACAAAGGCGACGGAGCCAGGCTTTTCAGTGGTGCCCAGTGACAGGACCAGAGGCCATGAGCACACACAGAAACACGGGAGGTTCCCTCGGAACATCAGGAAACACTTTTTTACTGTGAGGGTGACCAGGCACTGGCACAGGTTGCCCAGGGAGGCTGTGGAGACTCCATCCTTAAAGATATTCAGAAGACATTTGGGCACGGTCCTGGGCAGCTGTCTCCAGGTGGCCTTGCTTGAGGTTTGGACCAGATGACCTCCAGAGGCACCTTCCAACCCCAGCCAAGCTGTGACTCTGTAACAGTGTGTATATTGAATAGATGTCGTCGTTTAACCCGGCAGCCAGCAGCTAAGCACCAGACAGCCGCTCGCTCACCCCAGCGGGATGGGGAGGAGAAACGGACAAAAGGGGAAACTCGTGGGTTGAGATAAAGACAGTTTAATAAGGCAACGAAGGAAATACTGATGCTACTAATAACAGTAATGATAATAACGATGATAATAATGAATATGCAAAGCAAACTATGTACAATTTTTCTTACCACCCGACGACCAATTCGCCACCTGAGTGTTCAAACTCCTGGCCCAGAGAGGATTCAAAAACTTGCAGAAAAGAGAGAGAAAGAGCAGAGAGCTTTCCCTCCACCCTGGCCAACCCCCATTCATAATCTGGGCATGACGTGTATGGTATGGAATATTTCCATTGGCCAGCTGGGCTGTCTGTCTGTCTGTGCCCCCTCCCAGCTCCTGCACACCTGCTCGTTAGCTGAATGCTGGGAGACTGGAAAAAGTCCTGGATTCATAGCAACAACTGAAAACATCAGCGTTACCAACATTCTTCTCCTTATCAGCATTCTTCTCATACTAAATCCAAAACACTGCAGCTACTGGGAGGAAAATTAACTCTATCCCAGCCGAAACCAGGGCATGTGGTGAAATATTTTTCTTCAAAAATAAGTCAAGAAAAGATTACTTAATTTAAATCAAGATTATGGCTTGTACAACTTCTCGATCCGTCCTTCTGTTCCGTGTAACTGTGACACCACCTGGCTGCTCTGCGGTGTTTCCGCAAGCCGCCTGCTGAGGAGGGACCTCTCTGACGCTGCCGTTGGTCTGAGTGTGACAGCGGAGCTGAGGGCTGGGCTCCCCCCGTCCTCTGTGGCAGAAGCTGATGGGAACAGAGCGAGGGAATTCGCTAGCCCAGGTGTCAGTAGAGGAAAGGGAAAGAAAATAACTCTTAACTAGGAATTTCAGCTGTTTTCATGTTTTGGATGTACGGAGAGTAACGCAGAGCGAAGTCCTGCTGCTGTGATGTTTGACAGCGGGAGCTGGTGGTGAGCGTGCTGGGGCTGCGGTGGGCTGGGGCAGGCAGCTGAGGAGAGATCGCTCTGAGAAGGGAAAGGCAGGGCAGAGAGGGGATGGCCGGAGCGCAGTGCTTTTCATCTGGAGCCCTAAATAAGTCAAAAAACCCCCGAACAATTCCCCCGAATCACTGCAAACTGACTGTGAAGCCATTTGGGAAAAGAACAGTTTCCTCCAAGTATAAAAGTAATGTCTGGTGTTCTTACTCAGTTCTCTCTGTTCAGCAGAGACTGGTCCTGCTGGAGTTGCTTGATACCAAAATGTGTTTGTAGTTACAGTAAGGAACAGGAAAATATTTCAGGTCAGTCAGTGCTTAAAGGGAAAGCTGAGCATCCTGGGAGTTTTGAGCACTGCTCCTTCGGCAGGGGGAACGGCGATGGGAGAAACGGGAATATTTTCGTTAGCGGGGATGTCAGTCTGCTTCCCACTCTCGAGATCCGATACCTGAAGGTTTATCCTGCTGCACGTGCCAGCGCGGGCGTACGCTGGATCGCTTCAGGTTCGCTGTGTTGAGCGGCAGCCTGCGTAAGTCAACAAGCGCCAAGGGTGGGAGCTGAAGAACTCCCGTTAGGAGCTTTGCCTTTGATGTGGTGTACGGCCTGTCCCTCGGAAGCCTGGCAGACAGGGTACGAGGAGAAGGGGCAGCCGAGAGAGGAGAAGCGTTCCTAGCAGAGGAAGGAAAGAAATCCAGTTGAAAAAATACGGCAGTGCCATTGCCAGAGCAGGGAATTACGGTGTTAAGAAAATTGGTTTGAGCAGCGAGGGATGTGGGAGGTGAGAACTGCCAGAGAAAGAAGAAAATACCGATTTTGAGAAATAGTATTAAAAACCTGAAAGCAGTAGCCTTCTTTTCTCTTAATTCTGGTTTCAAGCGGATGTTTTCAAATACCATTAATCGTGGCAGCTCCGTTCAGTCATCTTTAGGCAAATATGCATTTTCAAGCTTAGTAAGTAATTTTTTTTCTCCATTACTGTTTAACAGGGTCCAAAGGAAGCTGGCTCGGTGTCATGTTGGATGTGAATGCAGGGATCTTGCCGGACACTGACCAGAAGCACCCGCTCTGCACAACTGTAACGGACATTTTAACCTTGCATTGTATATTTTCTTGTAAATAACATAAAATTTAAGTTCTATAAAAATCTCTTTATGCAATAAAGATGTTAAAATTTAATACCAATTACAAGTATATAATATATCTGCGCTTTTTATTTTAAATATGTTGTAGCTGTTACCAGTAAAAGTCAAACTAATTTCCCCAAAATCTCTGCGTGTGAAATTACAGGATGACATGAAATAAGACAGCGAGGAGATCAGCCAACGTATGTTTTGCTAAAACAGCGATTGCTGTTGTCTTCCGTAAAGGACACACAGCAAAATTGTTTGGAAGAAGTTGTAGAATGCTCCCATGAAGTTATTTTTAACTGTCTTAACAAATCTTACAAATTTTTTAAAACAAAATTGCATAATCGAATCTATTGCATACAAATAATCTCAGAACTATCTTTGGCCTTTGTGCTTTCCGTGAGCATGGAAAACCATGTGTGTAGCTTGGTTTGTATTTAATATCTCGCCTTCAAGTCTAAAGCACTCTTAAAATAATAGTGGGTGTGAAAAGTGGTTTTGACTTTTACCTTAGCCTTTTTATTTTTCTGCAATTTCTTATGTGAGTTTGTCGGGTTTTTCCTGGCATCCTTATTACAGGCTTAGGAAAGAGGTTGTGAGTCTGTTCATAGCACTTTCTAAGCATTTATTAGGATAAAAATGTGTGGAAGATTTTTCCTGTAAACCTTGGTTTGTTGGCCCAGCCTTTATAAAAGAGACTTTGAAAAGGACTTTCATGCGTGGATTTTTAACAAGTTTTACTTGCAGAACAATACAGAGATATTTTAATAGGTATTCCTCTAATTTTTCTTTTCAGACAACACCCATTTTCTCCTTTTTTACAAACATACCCATCCACTGCAGTATTCGTGTTCTTTGTCAATACAGTTTGTGTTATCTGTCTGTATTACTTACGCATACCTTCTGCCTGTCAAAAGTAGATTTCACAGAATCACAGAATGGTAGGGGTTGGAAGGGACCTCTATGGGTCATCTAGTTATCCCTCCTGCCGAAGCAGGGTCACCTACAGCAGGCTGCACAGGACCTTGTCCAGGCGGGTCTTGGATATCTCCAGAGAAGGAGACTCCACAACCTCCCTGGGCAGCCTGTTCCAGTGCTCCGTCACCCTCAGAGGGAAGAAGTTCTTCCTCATGTTCAGCTGGAACTTTCTGTGCTTCAGTTTGTGCCCGTTGCCCCTTGTCCTGTCGCTGGGCACTACTGAAAAGAGTTTGGTCCCATCCTCCTGACACCCACCCTTCAGATATTTGTACTAATATCTAATCATATCTAAGGGCTGGGCATTGAGCGTGATGTGGAAGGCAGGGGCAAAGGAGGGCAGCTTTGAAATGCGCTGGTCTGTGAAACTGCACGGGAGATCATTTCAGGGGTCAAAGACAGCTCAGTGTGTCCAGTCTCTGCCTGGTGCTCTGAGGAGCAAGGTAGAAGGACGTGCTGCAGTCATTTGTGCTCCAGCTCCTTAGTGATCGTTCGACTATGTCCATTCGTGGAACCCATCTTTCCCTTCTCTGGGAAATTTCTCTCTGGGTGTGCCAAAGGAGTTGTTACAACCCTTTAAAAATTGGCGTGCAGGTACAGCTTGGTCCACGAGTGCGCTCTGTTGCTGGTCTTATGTTGATTTGGGGAAGACCAGTCTGTAAATTAATAACTTCAGGGACTGGTATTGACAAGTCATCAATGCCGTGGTATAACCAGTAGCATGTCAAGGTCAGGTGTTTTCTCCCTGTTCTAACACAGCTTACCCCGTGCAGCTGTGTCGTCCAGATCTCTTCATGCGCAACCCTTGAATTTATGTGGAAACTAATGAGGTCTTGCAATTTAAGCACACTGAATGTTTGTCTTCATGCACCTTCTCCTTGTAAGCTGCAGGTGCAGTGAGTTTAAGAGGTGAGTAGCTTCGGTCTGAAAAAGAGTGTAGTGCGCTTTCCGGAAAGACAAAGCAGGTTTATTCAAAACACTGATAATCAGTTTAATCCAGCAATAAACAACATGGAAACGCATTCACGTCAGAATTCCAGATGTGAATGATCCTAGATAAACATTGTTTGCACTCATTCATAAGCAGTCACTTCTTGATGAAGTGTCAGAAACGTACACTGAGCATTTAGTCTAATTTCTGATTTTGTCCTCATTAGCTCATCTCTTATAACTGTGTACTTTTTGAACACAGCCTTCCCTTAGAAGAGACAGCCTTGGGAGTTACGACCACAGTTCTCCTAAAGCCAGGTTACGCTGTAAAAAGCCCCATTACCGGACCACTTCCAAATGATGCCACGGTGCTGCAGGAGTCACTGCATGCATCTGACATTCATAGAATCATAGAACTGTAGGTTGGAAAAGACCTCTAAGATCATGGAGTCCAACCATCAACCCAACACCACCATTCCTACTAAACCATATCCCATAATGCCACATCTACACATTTTTTGAACACCTCCAGGGATGGTGACTCCACCACCTCCCTGGGCAGCCTGTTCCAATGCCTGACCACTCTTTCAGTAAGGAAATTTTTCCTAATACCCAGTCTAAACCTCCCCTGATGCAACTTGAGGCTGTTTCCCCTTGTCCTGTCACTAGTTAGCTGGGAGAAGAGAGCAACACCCACCTCACTACAACCTCCTTTCAGGTAGTTGTAGAGAGCAGTAAGGTCCCCCCTAAGCCTCCTCTTCTCCAGACGTTCTCTGCATGTTGCTGATATAGAGTAATGGCCAGGAGTCCTGTGCTTCGGTCTTTGGAAAAAGGTGCAAAATTGAGCCTATTTATATAAAACATAATCACAGTGCTCTCGCTCTAGATACATTTCCCAAACTGGTCATACTAAACAGTGAAGTATGTATACTCAGCTTGTTAAAATTGATCAAAATCAAGTCAAGGTTTCATTGCATCCTTTATTAATGGAAGACGTAAGTGAGATACTGCATCTTCAAAAGTAAAATGGAAAAACTTTTTTTAATTACATGTAAATGGACCTCATGCTTTTAATGACACTGAGTTTCGTCCCGCTCTTTCAGGCATTGGTGTAGGTATGATAAATATGACTGGAAGCAAAGTAGAATTATTAGACTGAAAGCTTTACCCCTGAGTGGAGATCAAAGGAAGGTATATACACCTATAATAAATCCATTTCTAGAAGCTTGTTTACATTACTGGAATCGGATTCTTAACTTGCTATCTAAAGCAGCTAAAAGAATTTGACAAGTTAAAAATATCTCTTTGCGGTCAGTGGTGGTTTCATGGTGGAGCATTAACGTTCACTGGAACTGTGCTTCTTGAAACCTCAGACTGAATTGCGGGTACCTGCTGACTCAAAGGAAGAGAAGTCATGAGTTCTGCCCGCTCGGTCTGCACGGTGGGCCTCCGTGACTCTCCGTGCTGTTCGCTGCCGACGTGCAGAAACCTAAACCCTCATTCATTTTAAGGTGTGAGCAAAGAGGACAGTTCAGAGCACCATCTCTCCTCCCGCCTTCCTCCAAACGAAAGCACAGTGAGCAAAAATCACGAATGCAAGAACGTTACAGTGAACAGTACAGAAATCAGGGTGAGGCTTGCTTTGGTAAGACTTCCAGAAGAAAACTTGATTCGACCTTCCACTGCTGGGTAAACTCTCTTCATTCTCTGCAGGTAACGGGAAACAACCTCAATATCAGGTTCACCTAAACAAGCAAAGAAAGAAACAAAATAGCGCTCTGTGCGGCAGCCTGGCTCTTAACCACAATTGAAGAACCTGTCTAAAATTGCGGGTTTAGCTCAACCCTTAAAGCAAACTGTTCTCTCCGGGTTGCCACGCTGAATCGGTGCACGTCAAGGCAGTGTAGGGGGGTGGAGAGTTGTTTCTTCTGTGCAGATAAAACTTCTGTGGTGGTTTGTAGCTAGAATTTTTGGTAGGAACTCGTATTTAAAAAAAAAAAAAAAGAAAATTCTCTCTTTGCATTGTCTGGCTTTTTTTGTTTTGTTTTATGCCTGTTACAATGGTAACTTCCAGTCAGATTTAGGTAGCTTGAGCTGCTCCCATCTGTTTGGAGTAGAGTGCTATAGATCTGGCAAAGCTATCGCTTAACACCTTTTCAAATTTAACTTTACTTTTTCTTAAAGGAAGAATTTCTAGTCTGTGCGCTGCTATGTGCACATGAAGGTTTTGTGCGAACATGTGGGTTTTCTGCAGCAGGAGACCCCTCTTCAGCCACTGCTGCCAGCCCTGTCATGAGCCCCTTCTGATCCAAGCTCTTACAATCCTAAAGTAATTATAAAAGTAACGGTAGTTTTGCCCCTCTGCTGTACTGGAAGACTTTACCAGAACCTTTCTAGTTGTTGCCGTTCATTATTCCTAATGATTTCTCTCTGTGTGAATTTATTTCTGTGTATACAGATATCTACTGAAAACCACGGCCTCCCCAAATTTACAAGCTGTCGGCTGAATTTGATTTGAAACACCAGTCCTACCTGTGAGAATCAATTTTAAGTTGAAACACCCTGCAGAACTAAAAAAAAAGTCTGTAATGAAGGTCTGAAAGGAAAATTTTTTGGTAAAAGCATGCTTTTACCATCCAGAAGCAAAACATAGGAAATCAAAGTTCTGCAAAATGTAGGTGTGCTCCTAGAAGATACTTATTTTTTTTTTAAATACAGCACTGCATCGTTTTTGTGTTTTCAGAAATAATAATTTTAATCTCAATTTTTTTTTTCAAGTTTCCCTTTTTCCTGGGAGAGGTACGCGTCTGTTGTACGAATGCTGAATTTCTGGGAGTTCGCACACAGCTTTGGAGGCTCTTGGGCCCGCGCTGTGAAACGCCTCCCTCTCAGCTCTCTGCAGGGCGTCCATGGGCCCCCGGCGCGCTGCTGCCCGCCGACCTCGCCGGGCCCCACCGCCTTCAGAGGGGCAGGAGCCTTTCCCCTCACCCTCTGCGCTCCTTGCCTGAGCTGCGCGTCCTGTCGTAGCAGAGCTGACAATTCTGCCTTTGCAAATACTTCTGTACAGTGGAAATTTAAGTTCTAAAGAAAACGGGACCTTTCTTTTTGATGCATTGTTGAGCGAGGAGTACAAGTGCAAGGCAATAAGCGTAATACGTGTGGGTTTTGCTTTTTGTCTGGTTTATCATGATCTCAGAACTGCTCTCTAAGCAGTGCTGAATTGATGAGGCTTGGTTTCTCCTTGAAACTTCTGTGATTTAACTGAAAAAGAATATTGTTGCTGGCTACAACCAAATCTAGCAATCCAGAGCATCAGACTAGAAGCAAACAATCTATCCAGTAAAAGCAAAAAGTCTAAGACTTGTACTGTAGAAAGATCTTTTAACTTCTGGGAGCTGTTTGCCTGCTACCCTGTTGGTGCCCATACTTACCTTTACTGTATCCCAGATTTTTGTCTTTCAGCATGTGATAGCCATCTCCTCCAAATAACATGTAGGACGGAAGCGTCACATTGTATATTTCATCCGTCTGGAGCGGGACGTAGGCTGGGACTCGGCAGGCTGTGCAAAGCACTTCTAAACTCACAACTCTGCTTCCAGGAGCTCGGGAGAGATCGTAGACCACGCGGATGCCTGCAAAACCACACGTCTCAGTGCCGCTTTAGGCAGTGCCTGCTGAGCATGCAGGGCTAGAAGCAGCATCCCCATCATCTTCAGCTGGCTCTTTACTTTAGCTTTTGTGACCGAGGGGTTGTATCATCCTGAGTTATACCAGTTAGTGCCCCGTTTTCTTTGCATGCTACTCAGCTTTTATAAAAGAAAACTCATGAGATGAGAGAATTGCTGAAGCGCTGTCCCACCTCAGCTACTTCACTCGTCATCTGTTCTTGTCACTGCTGCACAGAAGGAAATGAGTAGTCATGGGATTAGGATACTGCAGGGCAAAAATACCTTCCCTTGTTGCTGTAGTCACACGCTTTCTCATTCCCCCGGCTTGTTGGCTGAAATGACTTCTTCTGAAGCCAGCCAGCCACCCTAACTTAGCAGCTATTATGGATAACAGGCACTGTCCTGAAAAAAGACAAGCCAGGCCCGGGCTGAAAGCTGCGGTTTCTGCTCGCTGCAGGAGAAGTAACGTTTCTGGTTGTGAGCCTTCCTCGGCCAGAGCCTCGGGAGAGGCCCCCACAACACCACTGCCAAGAGTTTGTTGATCCGGAAGCCACTGAAGCTCGTCCAAAGCATGGAGGCCCTCCCAGCACTGGCGGCCCTCCTGCTCTGGATCTTCTGTCCTGAACCCCTTCCAGAGCTACCAGTTGTCGTCTGTGAGAGGGCAGCGAGCGGGGGGGCTGCTGCTGCTTTACCTTACAGGGGCACCAAAGCACGTGGTAACTTGCTGGTGAGAGTAAGGAACCTAGGCTGTCTCCTTGGCATGTGGGGGTTCTAGATGACATCGGGGGGTAGTGCCCCATCACCAGGCTACGTGGGGGGAAAGGCATGGGGGGGGGTGTCAAAATCTGCCAGCACCCGCCCTCGAAGTTTAGCTTTGCTGCTAAATAGATGATAAAATCTGCACTGCATCACAGAGAGACCAGGACTAAAAGTGACTGCAGCCTAGTACGCATCTGGATAAATATATGGGAGCTGCAACTCAAGAAATGCGTATGTTTTCAATATTAGCTGCTCTTCCCTAAAATATTTAGAAATTCGCTGGAGCAATTCCATAGCCCACTTGGACTCACTCTAAAACTGTCAGCAATCATGAGACAATGGCACAAAATGATTCTGATAAACTGAAATTTGGCAGTAACTGGCAGAGACGCCCAGTCTGGGGTCTCAGGTAGGCCACCAGTGAAGAACTGAAAACTGGGGATTGCTGCAGCTGTTACTGTGTTACAGCTGTACCCAGTTACAGCTTCCTGCAGTTAACCCAAGTGTTAAACGGCTGCCCTTGTGGGTTGTGGAACCAGCTGGGAATCCTGTCCCTGCTGAAGGGAAGAGCGATGGCCTGGGTGCTGCCGCGGCTCAGCTCAACGCATGCAGGACAGACAGTGTTGGCTGGCTGGCGCGCGTGGGGCACGGGGCTCAGACGTGTGGCCAGCTTCCTTTCCATTCTTAAAGGGGCTTCCAGGTGTCACACGACCAGGGCCAACAGAAGGGACAGGCGGTCGGGAACACGGAGGAGAGGAAGGAGGAACACGTACCTCCAACCTGCAGCAGCTCTCCGCTTCCTCTTCCGTATCTGCGCACGCTGTGCTCAAAAGCTTCTTTCAGTGTGGAGCCTTTTACCCTTACCAAATCAAAACGACCTCCAAATGGCAAAACAGACAGCAAGTCTTCCACAGTGATGCTGCCTGGGGGAATGAGACATTATTTACTTTTGTTTTGTTTTTTTTTAAGTTCACAAAATTATTTTAGGATCATTTAACAGTACATTTTTGACAAGGAATGTGGCAAATACAAGATAAGAAAGTGAGGGCCAGTAGAGGTAAGCATCACGTATATTGTCCCAAGCAAAAAACCTGCGTCTGTACCATCCAGCAAGTATCAAGACCAATAAATCTGAGTTTGAGGTAACTGCATGTATTGCTATTCAAATAACTCTGCTAGAAGAGATCACAAACCACCGACCTAAGACGAAGAAACACAGCTATTCTTACGAAGTCAGGCAATTTTTCCAGTTGCTTAAGACTTACTCACGTAGTCCTACAGAAAGATTTAGCTAAAGGTGTTGGTTTTCAGGTTTCATTTATGTGATACTGGAAAATAAAAACTGTAAAACCTTAGGGTTCACAAAACCCCATAATACACTTATTCTGCAGCAGACTACAGAAAGCTCCTAGCGACCGTACCGGATGACCCTGTAGTGTAGGAGGCGAAGAATGGCCCCCGTCTTTCTTTGTTCCAAGGCAGCAAGGAGAGAGGGAAATTATAAAAAGCATTGTGTACAAAGAATTCCAGTAACTTCTGCTAACACCAGCCCAAGTGCAGTTGTACCCTAAAGATGGGTAACCATTTGAGAAAGTTTGAAATTGCTTCCAAACACTGTGCCAATCCCACTGAAACAAGCCCGTACCTAACACTGTGTTCAGGCTTGCATGACAGCTTGAGTCTTCCTTCGTGATAAAGCTGTCATTCAGCTCGTAATGTTACGCACCGTTAGCGCTCTGCTCATCGATGGGCGACCGTATCCCGCCTCCATTCAGGATGCACATTGAAACGTGGTTCCATGACTTTTCATCCGGACGTCCGACATTCTCATAAAGCTACCAAAAGAAAATGTTTAAAGGGATTCTTTAACCTTCACTTCGTCTAGGCTTCGGAAATATACACCCAATACAAACTGAGACTGAAAAGAGACAGAAAGGTTTTATATCTTCTTTGGCACTACCTTCAGCCCCACTGTAAAATACTTAATTATTAAAAAAAGGCAAGGCAAAACATTAAAATAAGTATTTTGCTTCTTTAAACTTTTAACGAGAAAAATATGTGCCTTTTTCTGCAATGACCTCTCAGGCTCTCCCGTAGTCAGTGTGTATATGACATGGCCAGGGCAGGCCAGCTGAACAAAGCAAGGATGATTTTTTGATTCCAATGACTGTGATAAAGACAAATGATTTCAGCATATTTGGAGAATCAGGAAGTGAAGAGGACCTTAAATATAGCTGTACTTTAAAAACATGTAGGGGAATGTATAAACTAAGCTAGCTGTTGTTGTATGTTACAAGGAATTAAGATTTTTTGGCTTAACTGAGATCAGTTTTTAATATTTGGAACGGTCTTGGCAAACTAGAAAGATGTAGAAGAGTGGCGGAAGAGGGAACAGGCATGCTGGATTGAACCCAAAAGTCTACTCTGCACAGCATTGTGTCTCCAACAGTGGCAAGACTCTGACAAAATGTAAGGACAAGATAATATTTGCTTGCGGCATCCTAAGTAGTAAAGAACACAGAGACGAGGGATGTACTCAGTTGCATAAGGACAATAAGCCTACAGTGTTAATTCTCAGAAATAACTGAGTAGGACAGGAAAAGGCTGAGAAAAGAAACAAGGATAATGGAAGGGATGGACTGGGTTCCATGCAGGAATGACTATGGTTATGACTCTTCAGTCTCACAAAGAGAGAAACTCAGGAAGGACACAACAGAAATCTATAACATCAAGACGAGCACATGGAGGCTGGGTAGGAATCACACTGTTTTCTGGTTTTAATAACGATAAAAAACTGAGAAAGATTTAGAGAGGGGTGACAAGGATGATCCAAGACAGGAAAGCTTCTGAACTTTAGAATGATGGTGTAGGCTCAGACTGTCTGACCTGGTAAAGAGACAATGGAAGGAAAATATTTGAGAAGCCCATAAAATCATGAGCTGTGTGAAGAGGGTGGACAGAGACCAACTGTTACAGTGCAAGGACTACTCCTCGGCCTCCAGCAGGCATCCAGCCGGTGGGCAGCAGGCTGCACACAGACAAAAGACCAAGGTCTCTGCGGGATGTGCAGGTCAGTGGTGGAACACCCTGCCACCGGCTGTTGCGAAGCCTGAAAGCAGTCAAAGGGAGATGGGGCAAGTTTGGGGAAGAGAAGTTCCAGTGGGAGCTAGCAAATACCAAGACACCACTTCTGAACTGGGAAGTCCCTGAGTTGCAAGCTGGTGGGAGATGGGGACAGATTTGAGTATAGCATCTCCACAGGCTTGTCCAGGAGTACGCTCTTTCCTCACCATCCTCACTCGGTCGCTCTTGGAGACAAGGCGTAGGGATGGTCGGTCCCGTCCCCTGTTCCAGTCCGGCCACTTCTCTGCTGCACCCCTGTGCTAAGTGTTTGCAGCCTCTGACTTGCAGGTGTGTAAACGCTCCGTGGCTCCAGCTGAGTGACCAAAGCTATCCCCTATGGCCAGATCCATGGGATATTCTTACGTTCATAATTCACAATCAATGAATGGATTGCAACTCTCTCATCCTGAGCAGAGGCAGTTTAAAACAAGAGCTGACACAGTGCTGTTTTCACAATTTCACAGCCTTTTCACATCGGAGTTCCTTTAAAGCTCTTTGTAAAAGGCCATCTGGGTCTGTCAGCCTTTTATTCTGAGATTCTGGGCTACTGTTGGAGAAGCATCACTGAACTAAATGCACCTCTGTTGTGACCCAGTACAACCATTCTATCAGTCTTCTACATTTCTCAATGTCTGCGTTTCCCAGGACAACTCTAAATACTAAAGCCCATGGAACAGGCAGGTCTGGTTTTCACCTTCACACCCCTGAACACCTGGCAGCAGACAGGAAAGCAAGTGCAGAACTGGTAAGGCAAAGACCGTGAAGGGTAGTCCATGTATCTGCTGATGACTGCAGACAGTTGTCTAGGGACATCGATTTGACTAAAGTAGAATTTGACCTCCCAAGACAAAATGTATAGCCAGAAAACCGACAGACTACTGAAAGATCACAGAGTTACTTTCTCTAAGCTTGAAAAGTGCCAAAGCATTTGATCACATTTTTCAAATAAAAACATAAAAAAGTCTAGCAGGAAGAAAAAGCAAGGCGCTGGAATTTTAGTAGACCTGTATGCAGAATTCCTAACTCTTAATCTAATTTGGAAAATAGCCCATGAACTAAGAATTATTTTAAGGATTAGAAAGCAATCTCATGGACTGGATAAACAGACCTGGGGACACATCTAAATGAAAACTCATTAACTGGTTCCTGACTTTGTGACAATGCTGCAGGACGTTTATGGCAACGCTCATTTTCTGGAAACAGTCCCGTCTGTGAATGTTTTTCCCCGGCGCACTCAAAGGAAATGGTGCCACTGCGGGAGAGTAAAAGAAACTAAACCTGCATAGTTTAACAGGTGGAAGTGCCTTCTCACGAAGAGGCCTTCTGGTGTTGCTTGACTGTTCAATCCCTGTGATACCTGTCAGGATGCAGCAAGGGCCGGAGGCTCCCTCTGGGCTGGGCTGCTGGGGGCTTTTACCTCCTCTGCGCCCAGCTGGGTGTACGGCCTTCCCCCCTCCTCCCCTTCAGATGGCACCTTCGGGGCTCTTCAGGGGAACAAGTCGTATCAGTAACTCGGCAGAAAACGACCCAGATTTTTTTTTCTATGCTAGTGCATTAAAAAAAGCAGCAGAAGAGCCCTGTGAGCAATGGTGGGGCACAAGGTAAGGAGGGTCCGGCAGCAGGGCGGGAGCCGAGCTCTCCTCCTTGCCTGAGGAACAGGCTCTTAGATCAGACTGCCCCATCTCTTAAAGCTGCAGCCTCAGAGCCCGCTGTCAACCAGCTGCTCTCTACATGAGGCCACAAAGATACACGCACACAGAATAAACCGCTCCTGCCTCCATGCAGCAAGGTTCATGACAGCCTGCCTTCCGCCAGATCCTTCTAGGTGCTACGGTGTTGGAAAGCGGCAGGGAGCCCATGCGCTGATAGTTTGGAGCTGGGGAACATTTCGTCTGACAGCCGGGGCACAACGCTTAGAGGTGACTGATTGCCACCTGTGGTGGCAACGCCTTACCGCAGCATCGCAAAGCAAATTCCCCATGTTACATTCGTGGAAACGGCACGCTTGGCTTGTACCGTTCAGGTAAACACTAGTTTTTCCAATCTCTTCAGAATAATTCCCCAGGTTTTTCCTCCATTTTTCCACTTCTTCTTTAATGTGCTCATCTATAAAGTAGTATAAAAGTGTAAAATAAGCATCACACGTATCTCATATTAGTGACACTTTGGTGAATACAAAGCTTAGGAAAAAAAAAACCCTCTGCTCTTCACGATTCTAAAATGTTGCACTTTCCCTACAGGCTCTTTGAGCAGAATGAACTCTGCGCTCCCTTCACACAAAGCCTGGCAAGGGAGCAGGCAGGATGGGACAGCCAAGTGAACAAGCTATTCCTGTGCCACAGCAAGGTTCTCTCCTCTAAAACACTTAAAAATACTTTTTTCCCAGTCCTGTTCTAACCTCTGACCAATGGGGTTTCTAGCACCTACCTCGACAGGCGAGAGAATTTTTAATATACAAGTGAAATTGTTCTTATTTGACATCATATCTTTTTTCTTTTTTTTTTCTTTTTTTTTTTTCTATTTATAGCTTCCTCCCCTTGAATGCAGTCCTAAAAGGAATACTAGCTCAAGTATCAGTGTCAAGGAACAAACCCGCAGATCTATCTGCCGGGTGCAAATCTAATTCTTTCAGAAAAAAAAGCAGATACCAAGATACTTGTATATACAGACAGACAACGACACAACTGGTTTATGTCAGCTATTAGTTTTAAGCAATTTGCCACGTAACTGTCAGCAACAGCAACATTTATAGAACAAGAGCACCTACATATCTGAATTTTTGCTTTTACTGACATCAGAGAGAGAATGTAAAGTCTCTTTACATCTTCTCATTACATTAACAGATCACTGAGAGTAACATGGTAAATAAGAATATCCATGAACAAATGATTTTTAAAGGATTTATTTTATAAATACTCTGGTAGAACCTAGAAAGTCTGACAAAAGCTCAGAGCTTCATACAGCAAACGCTGAACAAGCAACAAAGACTGGAGAACCAGCCCCAGGGAATTACAGAGCCGACAAAAAGCAGGTAAGAGAGCTCCGACAGAGTCACGAACAGAAAGCAACAGAGAGACTCTCCTCCTCCTGGTCCTTTGAATGTTTCAGAGCTGAAACATTCAACACCCTCAGCACTGAAAACAAGAAGTCGTGGGTTTGTATATTATATTTGCACGTTGCCAGAGTATTCCAGTTTTTTTCTGGAACATTGCCAGTTTGCTGCATTGCCCTAAACTCTGTTCCAAAGAACCTAGCCTCTGGCAAAACACTGTAAATTAGTCCTCATGATCTCTTAAATCTTAATTACAGGGCTAGCTAAAATAGACTCTTCTAAATGGTGAGGCAGTGTATCACCTGAGTTCCTACAAAAGGACTTCCAGTGATTTTAAATAGTCAAAAACCTAGACGGAGTTTGTACATATCCAAAGGCCGCTGTTCAGATTGAGAAACAGAAGCAAATGGGCACAACTGCAACCCAACCCGAACCCTACACAGAGGAGAACTGCAAGCTCAGGAAGAAAGCTGAATTCTTTTGCGACAGTCCTGTATATTTGACATAATAACACTTGAACTGTAGTGCTGCAGGCAGATTCACGTCTCGGCCACTTACCTTCGGGAACACTGCTGTCCAGCAGAATGGGGTTTCCAACTGCTTCAACTACATTCCCGTTCTTGTCAAACACAACATTTAAGTAACCAAGATATTTCCCGTAAGCATAAGCTTGTACAACTGGCACCTGCCTCCCATCATCTGAGTCAACCATGAACGGATACGGGCCAGCTGGCTGTTCAGTAGAGGGTGGGGTGCCTGCATGAAAGGAGCACGTAAAGCGGGTCTTCAGCTCATGTGACCTTCAAGGAATTATTAGAATGGCATTTCAAATGTTTCTCAGCCTTAAAAAAACCAAATAGGATATTAAGCAGAAACAACAATGAATGTATTGGACGACAAGCGCACATCTGATTGTTCAGTTACATTATTTCGTAAGAGACAGTGTTGTTTTCAGGACTTGAGCTCTAATAACTGCCACAGTGTTTTTTAAGTTGTGGCAGCAGACTCCTCCGTGACATCATATCACAACAGCAACAAAGGAACTTTTCATTCCAATTATTTCAATCTGCACCTCTCAGTAATGCACACATACCAGCCTCTGGCTGAAAAGTTTCTTGTTAAGCCTTCACACTACATTATTCTGCATCAGATAGAAAATTAGAACATTAGTAAAACATACACAGGACTTCCTGACATGAAAAAGTCTAAACTATTTTTATTGATAATCTGCAGTCAGAATACCTAGGAGCAGTTCTGTGAATCTGCGCATACACCAAACTGATTTTTTTCTTTACTATAACAAACTTAGCCTCCAAAATTTCAGACAGGCTGCAAACCTTTGGAAAGCAAACTTCATTAGCATTAGAGTTACGCGGTCGTGGATTTAAAACTCTTGACAGCCTGCAAAGTTTGAATTGTGATTAGATGTAGGACTTGGGAACAGACAGATTAAAGCACAGCATTTAGGGAGAAAAGAGATCTCGGCTCAGCGGACATGGGCTGCCACAGGATTTAGAAACCATGCAGGGGAGGAAAGTGGCAAAGGAAACTACACAGCACAGCTCTTGTCTCAAGGGCACCCACCTTCTCCCTGTCTCCTTGTCAACGTCACCCGTGCAGCATCGCTCCCCATTGCTCCTGTCAGTATTTCTACCCCACCGTTGGCAGAGACCATGGCCAGGGGGCTCGCCAAGGCCTCGCGTGCTGCGTGGCCAGCCCTGGTCTGAGCCCCTCCAAGCCTGCTCAAGCGCCCGAACCTGCTCTCACTCCCATCCCAACCCCGGTGGTGTTTCCCACCCCTGTGTCGGCAAGAGCTGGGGGCCAGTGGGGCCAGAGCACGGGGCGGCCAGCGCAGAGGACGTGGATCCGGAGGAAAGCAGGCTCCTCATTTCCACTGCTCGCAGAACAACCGGTTTCCTTCCACTTACAGTTGTTTATGTAACACAAAATCCCGGGATAAGCAGCACAACAAATGTTCCTCCTAGAACGCCAACATGATTGGTATTTATCTCCGATCCCACCTCTTCTCCAGGGAGAATGGCTGGAACAAACTACAACCTGAACCAAATTCACCAGAGAACTAATTTTTCTACTTTCAGCCTGGCCATCAGAGTTGGTTTCTTGGTGGTGCCTCTTCACTATTCGATATTTATTTTGGGAAGAATTTAATAAATCCCGTAGCTAATGAGAACTCTGCAGGATTTACACATGCAGAAGTGGCTTAGGTTTTTTTGGAACCAAGTAAGGAATCGCTTTTGATCTCTTGCCACTGTGTAGTCCTCGAACGAGCAGAGCATTAGCAAGAGAAAGTTATGCTTTCCGGTCATCATCTTAGTTTACATCAGCTGCGCAACGTTAAGTGCTTGTCCAGAGCCTTATTCATTTCTTGCTTTCTGAGAAACACTCTCTCATACTGATGCTTTCTTGAAGGATTAATTACCACTACAACATTATTCCGTTATAAGGTAGATGTGTTCCTTCTGAAATGAAAAGACTTTTCAGTGCTTCTTATGCCTGAAGAAAACAGCACTAGAATTCATGCACGCATCTCAGTCAGCATGTGAGATGCTGTTTCATTGCAAATGCACAAATTCATACCCAGTAACCAAAGAACCTGTAACTCTTTCCTATTTTCTTAATTTGTTTTAGCCTACACACCATGTTCTCAGAACATCAGAAATTCAAACGCTCTAACCCAAAACTACCGTTACTGTTTGAATCGGTTCTACAAACCCAAAGCACACCTGAACAAGGCAAGACAACATTTGCCACATAATCTGTGGATAAACCGGAGATTTGCAAATGTCTTAGAGACAGACAGGCTGGACTAGTCCAAGATTAGGCCCTTCTAATTAAGATATCTCTGTGGGGGTGCCTGCATGGGCAGTACGTCCCTCAGCTCCCCTGACAGCCAGAGGTTCAGCTGACCAGCTGGTACGTTTCCACTTGGACTGCTGCCAGTTATTAATTACATCTCTATTTATTTAAATGAGAGCTTACAGGCTTAATGTACACATAGACACGCACACGGAGACACTTAAAATTAAATGTTTCACTCTGCAGTCAAATCACCTCCACAGATGTGGCTACTTCATTGTGAATGTTGGCTGATGGCTTTGACTCAGAAGGGAATGGTTCACAAATGCACTCGTGGTGCCCCTGGATGGATCAGCAAGTGCTTCTCAGCACTTGGAATAAAAACTATAGACTCAGACCACGTTCTGTCAAAAAACATATTTTGACTAAATAAGTGGATACACATTTTTTGGTGTATCTCCCCCAGATATTTCTTCTTCTTTTTTATTTTTCTCACCTCCCCGGTGTTAATAAAAAAGTAATACAGACTTGTTTTATCAAAAGAGTACAGCCCTTGGAAAAGGGGGTAGATTTGAGTACAGCATCTCTACAGGGTTCTCTGCGCTTCCCTCACAATTCCCTCGCTGTCACTCTTGGAGAAGAGATGCTTTGTGTCATAAATTATTCCCTAGGCCAACTTCAAGAGATATTCTGAACTGTTTAATGTACAACTGTAGCATGCAATTGTTTCTCTTTAAGAAGTGGGATAGTAAAAGGTGGGAGCCCAGATGAGACAAAAAAGGCATGAGAAAGCAAGAGGAGATGAGTGGGAAGAGGAGAGGATGAACTGGACGGTGCCAAACTTTTAAGGGGTGAAGATCCTAGGGTATGTGGTACTACCCCCATGACTGGGGTACACAGGAAATTCGGCTGAAAATTGCAGAGAGTTCCTGCTATATTCTCAACCAGTTAATGAAGTTTCTGCTAAATTTAATGAGCTACCTTTGATGGTTTAAAAAAAAACAGCCTTTCTTTTACTTGTGTCCTTATACCCTGGCACAGGGAAGGCAGCGGCACTGGAGAAGCTGCTGGTGGCAGGTTCTACCTAGAGCAGCATTGCTGTGTAAGAAATCAGATCAACAGTGTTTATCTCTGGAATAATGTCTAAGTCTAGGGGAAAGAAGACTAAAGTCAGAGATTAAAAGAGGGAATGAAAAAGACAGAGGAAATCTGGGAAAAGTTTTCTAATGACAGGGCTAATGGAGACCTATGAATACAGGATCAGATTCTACGGAAAATCAACATTGGTATCACTTTTGAAGTCTTATATGATGGGGTTTTTTGGTTAAGTCACATACAAGGTTAAATGTAAACAACTTGTTTACTCCTTTACATGTGTGAGCTTGAAACAGGTACAATATGTTTGGCAGTAATTTACCGGTATTACTACCTTTGTTCCTCTGTCCTGCTTAGTATAGGTGACCTTGAACACTCACAGCATTAAGGAACCTTTCAGTGAGTTAGCGCATTCCTTGGTCACAGACTGTTTTATATTATTCCATGGAAGTTATGGACAGGTACCAGCTATGCATCTGGCCCAGCCCAGCCAGCAGTAAACTGCATCAGTCAAAGTTCTCTGAGTTTAAAGAGAAATAACCAGTTTCAGCTTTGCTTTAGAAGATACATTTTAATAAGAAGTAAAATACCTGTATAGAGAAATGTGTTTGTATGTCCTCCAATTACAACATCCACTCCTTTCACTTTCTGGGCAATATTCTTGTCCACAGTAAAACCAGAATGTCCTAGTGCAATGATTTTGTTCACTCCCATGGCAGTAAGTTTATTCACTTGTACTTGCAATGCTTCAATTTCATCTTCAAAGATTATATCAGTCCCTTAAAAAAAAAGAACAAACATGAATATATTTACAAACTAACTTAATTACTAGTTTTTAAAAAATAATGTAGTTGATATCGGATACTGTTTTGTGTAACTAATGGAACTTCGAATGTCAGTGGCTTTCAAATGTGCTCAGTTGGTTCAAGCTCCTGATCTCGTCTGATGTTGCCCAGTCTTTCAGGAGCACCTGTGTGCTTAGACTAACACAACATTCCTGCACTCACCTCTATATACTTATCTGTATTAAACAAGCTGTAACTCCATAAAAAGCCCAAAACCAGTGACACCAACTGTGGGATCAAATATTGAATAAGTGTTTGAGTCTAAACACTCATATTGTACTTTAAAGCTTTTTTACTTCCCCAATCACACTTCTTTGAGGTCTTCTGTCTTCTCACACTCATCTCATTCTCCACTTCCCCCCCCCCCGAGACTTTGAACAGCAGCTTCTTCAGAGTCCTGCACTAAACTCTGAATGACCTTTTTATACAACTTCTCTCACCTAACGTAAACCACTCTCAGCAATACCGATGCAGCACAGTGTACAACTGAGCTACTGTCCTGAAACGAGACTGTAAAGAATGGGAAGTCTTGAAAGAAGAAACCTTTTCCGGACCACAATGTCGGGAAACTCACAATCTTTCTGCAAGGTTTCTGTGCCCGCTGAAATGATTCTAACACGACAAACAGTTACAAGAGCACTAGATAAACATGTGCTTTTATCCTGGGCATAGGGTTGCGCAAAAGGACCTCCTATGTAAGAGGCTAATTTCTTTGACAAAGTTTTAAGAACAGAGTCAACAAACTGTAATCCTAAACCCTCTGGTGAAGACAACCAAGGAAGAATTCCCCTTCTACCTATTTCCTCTCCTTCCTGTAGTTTTTTGATCAAACCATTTTGAAATATGCCTTTAAAGACAAAAGATTTACATTATTTCATAACAAAGGGAGGAGTGAAACAAATTCACAATCCAGTGCAAGATGTCTCAGGAAACGAAGAGGAAGCCGATACAATGGAAGAGATAAAAGAGGGTTACATAAACTGGTTTACCACCACACCCACTGAATAGTTCTGTTACTGCCAGAGGGAATCTCTGTACTGCACACTGCAGAGTGAATTGTGCAGCGCATCCCCGCATTTTCTTCCTGTGGACTTCTTCTTAGAATCAAAGAGTCATAAGTTAATTGAGGTTGGAAGGGACCTCCGGGGGCCATCTAGTCCAAAACCCGCTCAAAGCAGGAACTCAAAGCCAGATGAGGATGCTCAGAGTCTTGTCTGAGCAAGCTGAAATTCCACAAACTCTTTGGGCAACCTGTTTCATGGCTTAACCGCTCTTACCGTGACAAATTTTTTCCTTACGTCCCACCATAATTTCCTGTGGTACTACTGGAGCCCATTGTTTCTTGTCCTTTCTCTGTGCCCCTCTGGGAAGATCCTCTTTCTCTCTTCTCCATAAACCCCCTTAAGACAGTGGAAAACCACACTTAGTTCCCCCTTAGCCTTCCTTCTCCAGGGTGAAGGAATCCACCGGCTTCAGCCCCTCTTTGTAAGTCCTCAAGCATGACGGAAGCTGGGCCTGATGCAGAGCCACTGGCAAAAGGAGAAGTCCGAGAAACGCTCCTTGAGCATCGTCCCTTCACTGCTCACCTCGCCACCCACAGACCCGCCGCAATGGCCACGGTGTGGGGACCCGTCCAGGGAAGACAGCTGAGCTCTCTAAGCGAAGAGCGAGCCACTGACGAGCTGTGTTGGCACGCGGTTGCCTGCGGGCTAACTTCTCTGCTCGCTGCCATAACCCTGCTCTCCCCATCAGCACCAGCCCCATCACCCCTCTGCCCCACTGCAGCCTACAATGCACTGTACACCAAAGACACAGTATTATTAATCTTCATCCCATGTTAAACCAAACAAGCCCACTTCCCTAACCAGGGTAAGAACAAGGCCTAGCTTTCTCCTGGCACTGTTAGGGGCAGGGGACTGTAGGAGCAATTATACAGCGCTTGTTTCGCTAAGAAACTGGGAAAAAACAATATACTGTTTAGTACTCAATTGCCCATTTTCCAGAACAATCTGAATTAAAATAAAGTTCTTATTTAAGAGTTAGTGTCAGTATTGCACTTCTTTTTCAAGGTATTAAACTGATGTGAGATCCTCTTCTCTGTTTTAGTTGGGGTAGAGTTTCAGATAAAACATCCAAACTGTGCTATAAATGAACAAGGAAAAAGAACTGGCTGCACATTAAAAACATTATGCAATCTAGCCAGAATAAAGTGGAATAATTGGAATTTAAAATTCCACTTTAGAAAGTGGAATTCTTTAGAAAACTGGCCAAGTTGATACTTTTAGTAAATATTTTGCTGCCTGTAGGGTTGTAGAGTGAGCAACTTTGGGTTTCTACCTTATACAAAAAGACAGTGGACAGAATGAGGTGCGTTATTTAACAGCACCAAATGTGTATGTAGCGTTTCTCAGGACAGATGAAGACATTAGCTATGTTATGGAGCTTACAACATGATTGCAGAACTAAAACAAGTGAGCTGGTACCACCAAATACGAGCAAGATGGTCTTGGGATTACCAGTGCAAAGCAAATACACAGACAACTCTGTCTATGTGCCAAGTTGTGAACAACTCTTGCAAGATGTGGTAAAACTGGCTGGGCATCCAGCCGAGATGACAGCTGTGTGCAGCAATACGGAGCAGAACTTCAGAAAAAACTGCCAACTGGCTGTCATCTATAAATTGTGCCAAGAGTTCCCCACCCCTATGGTTTCCAAGCAGTAACATTAACAGTACCTTCAGCAGAGATTAATTGTTCCTTCACAATGGAAACACTGAGATTTAAGGACTTCAAACTCCGTTCAAGTATGTTGATAGCTGTTTTAAGCAGACTGTGAAAAGTACAAGCTATAATTTCACAATTGTGTTGAAGTTACTGAGATGTAACAAAGGAAGAAATCACACTCACAAGAAATGACCATGGAAAGTAGTCATGCAGGGATTCACATGTTTCAGCATTTTCAAGCTTCCTATTTTGAAGCCTTGAGAACGCCCTAAGAGTGTACAGCATGCCAAGGCAACTGCTGCAGAGTCTGAGAAAACTGAATCAGCCGGAAGAAGCGTGCAGAGATAAACAAGGTGCTGAATCTAAATTTCACAACCTATCTTATTCATTGAATTAAGGAAATATGCTGACAATTATTTTGCCACTGACCCACCTCTGCCATGATTTTATCAGTCTGCAGGATTGCTAGGTCACTGGTGATATATAGTCACTGAGTTACATTAACATATCCTGAACTCACATTTTCAAAGCTTCCCAATGTTCCTCCACACACTGAGAAGGCAAAGCTGAAAATGATAAGAACTCTGCTGATCACTATAAATGTTGCTGTTAGAATTTGCCCTGCTTGTTGGGCAATTGCACTGTGGGATATACTTAGCTTAGGGCTCGTTCAGCTCCATCTACGGAGCCAACAAGCCTTCCCTTTTAACATTTTTTTCTAGTTGTGGTCTCTGTTACAACATCTCAGCATACTGAGATATTCAATATATTGTTTAGATGTTGTTGGAAATGCATTTAAATGCTTCAGAGAATCATTCCAACACTATCTGGATTTACTGCTAGTATATTTATTTGCAATAAAGTGAATTCGATGACCTCACCACACCAACACAGTTGTTTGGAAGAAGAGCTGAGACCTATTCCATTAATCCTTAACAGCAAACAATATTGGCTGTCTGTCCATTTTTCAAACTTCGTCTGATGTTGGATGATATCTACCCTCATGCCCTCAAGCTCTAGTGAAATTCTATCACCTACACAAAATACAGATCAATTTTCTCTTTCATTGGGAGAAAAAAAGAAAGTACTCCAAAACCACGTCACTGTAAAATAGAAGTGAGATACACAATCCTATTCTGATCTCAGACATCCACTTCCTGGTAGTTTAAACATACAGCATAGGAATTACAAAGCACAGAAGGAACAGTTTTGTATTCTAATACTTCCTCGAAGTATTGCCTACTGCTTTTCTCAAGAAAGCTATCCATTACTTCTTTATTCCTAAGCAATGTAAAGAGCAGCAATAATCTGAAGCCCTTTTTCAATGTGGAAAATATTTTAAACCAGTGCTTAGGGCATCCCTACTGCAAAAAACAGGGAAGAAAGCCTGATTTTGTCAGAAGGGGGTTGAGCTTTGAGCAAGCAGTGACTCAGATCTCCTACAGCTGATTCAAATGTGTTTCTCATTCCAGTAGACCATTTTATTTTACTAAAAAAAAAACCCTCAACAAACCAAAACCCCTTAAACGTTGGAATACATAGTCGGAAACGGAGAAGTCTTTTTCCTCATCAACTCTAATTTTACTCATGAATGAAGCAATTGTGGTAAAAGCTGAATGGGTGTTCCTTCTGTAGTCTAATTTCTGGAAATATCTGAGAAGCTAAAAACATCTTGGGCAACTTCTGCTTCAAAAACACATAAGAAGTTCTCCTGGCTTTTATTAGGGCTTGAGCATGGAGGCATCCAAGAGGAAAATTTCAACACACAGAGAAATGTCTTGGTTTCTTGAACACATTCCATTCTAGAGACAAGCTGTATTGATGTTTTAACTTTTGTTTAAATGGATAAATAACAACAAAATATAAAAGAATATAAATTTTAAAACAAAAAAACCCCAATAAAAACCTCAAAGCCCGCCCCCCCCGAGCTCTCCTGCAATCTCACTGACCTTCTTACATTCTTAGATAATTCAGTGATGCTAAATAATTCAGGTCTGTATGAAAATGGCTTTTAATATTCACAAGGCTTCTCCACTTTAAAAATCAGGCAGTTACTAAGTTGAATAATACAGGGATGTATGATAAAACAACAAACTTCTCACTTTTCAGCTGAAAATCTTCATTATTTTTTGATTCAGACAGGTGGGCAAGTAATAAAATAGTAACAAAGAACAAAAACTTATATACTAAATAAAACATACCTGGCTGTGAAAGAAAAGAAGTTTCCTTTGTAGTGTAGCCAACAATTCCTACTGATTCTGAGTCAAAATGTACTATTTTAAAAGGATGAACATATTTCATCATTTCATTCACTAATGAGGTATTTTTCCCCTTAATGTTTGCACTCAGGATTGTAAAATTGGCATTTTTAAGAAGAGGATCCAATAATCCGCTCACACCTTCATCAAACTCATGGTTTCCCAAAGCCTGTGAAAAGCAAGAGGAAAATACAAGACCCTATCTCCAATAGTCAGTATAAATACTCTCATAAGTTACATACAAAGGTATATTTGAGAAAACCAAGTCTACGTTCTAGGGGAGAAACCCCTATCTTACCTGAAACAGCACATTCCTGTTTCTCCCGAACACAGAAATGTTACTTTTTTTTAGGTTTGGGTTTTTGCTTTACAGACTTCTTACATCAATACAGATGTGAAAGTCAAAATCTAAAACATATCTAAATAAGTGTTTATATTCATATACCAGATTAAAGCCCACTAGTTTATCATCCTGTAACTGTGAGAGAGAAGATTAGAAATAACCACTGAGGGAAACATGTATTTTGTGTATGGAAAATACATTGTTTAAAAAACTAGTACAGAAAATGTTAAATGCCAATGACAATATTTGCTATCTTCAAATAAAACATGCACATTAACAGCTCGTGCTTGCACTACAGCTTTTTTTAACATATTTAATTCACATTTAGCAAGAGTTCTTGTGTGCTCTAACATGTAACAAGAAAATACAATTTTCTAGCCATCATCGATATTAATACCCAGTGGAAGCGCTAATGCTCATCGGCTAAGGAGAACCTCCACAGACAGTCCACAGCAGGTGTGTGCTCACGCTGAGAAGCACCAAGACTATCACAGAAAACGAGCAGTCCAGTTTATTTATTAGCATGGTAATACCAACAAGATGAGAATGTTTAGTTGTTTTAGGTTGGTAAGCAGACAGAAATTGACTTATCTTGAAGGATCATGGAACTTTCTCCTTCCTGCCCCTTTGTCATGCTCAGCCTAAGTTGCCGCATGCCTGTGCCTGCAAGTTTGGTGACAGCCAGCAAAACCTCCATAGATGGCAACTTTGCAGAAGCACAATATACAGAAAAAGCTTGTAGCATGTTTAGGTGTTAGTGAAGAAAAATATGCACCTATGGAACCATGGTAATAGTGAAACTTGGTACAAGTTTTGAGGTGGCAGCTAGAGCAGAGCATGACAGGGGTGCTAAAGCCAATGGGCCAACTCTTCCAGACGAAAGCGCGCTCATAATTTCACTCTGAAGATTAAGTGGGGAAAGTTACGTTTGTCACCTAAAAAGACTTATGCACATCTCTGCTCTACTTAGATACACAACTCCTATGTGTGTGTCCCAATTTTTATTCCCCAAACAGACTATGTTAACCCTGATCACATTCCAACTCAGGCAGGGCCCTGAAGCCACTACACACATGGAAGCTGACTATTTCAATCAACTGATAGGCAGTGTCTTTCTTTTCAGGGAGACAAAGACTCCTGACTCCTCTGGTCCCCAGAGGCAGGTAGTCAATGGCCCTGTGGAAAAATCGGGAAATCAGCAGTAACTTGCACTGGCAACCGCTGCTCCCACTGACATCAGTGAGAACACTATGTGTGCCACAGGGAAGCAGCCAAATCGTTTGCTTGCTACTGCTGCAGCGCTTTTCCAATAGAACAGAGAACTATCTTTAAGAAAATCTTGACTTGGGAAGACACAATGCGCTCCAAATGCATTCCATTTCTAACCGTATTCTAACTGCAATCTAATTTGCTGTAAAAAATAATTAAAAAAAAGAATAATACTCTAAGGAAACTCATTTTGATGCTGACTGATGTTTTCTGAAAAGATGTCCACGGACTGGTAAAGCATCTCAGAGCAGTAACAAGCTATTTCCTTTTGGCTGATGCATATGCCTAAATATGCAATTAAAATTCCCCCCCCCCCCCCCCCCCCCGGCCCCAAAAAGGTTGCAAATGAAGTAAGAATTTGAATTGGATGTAACTGCCATTAGGTTGTTGTGAAAGAAAAACCTCCAACCAACCACTTATGAAACCTTGTTTCTCTTGGCTTTGTATCTTGCATTTGGATTATTTCATGTCCATTAGGATACAAGCTTTGATCAAAATTTTTCCCATGGTGTGGGCGGTTATAAAGTCCCTTGTTCATGAGAAATCACTGATGGCTAGTAATACAGTTTTATTTTTGACACATCTCCTCCTCTGGGGAGGAAGACGTGGACCGTTTGGGGTTCCTGTACTCTACCTGACTATCCTCAGGCCCAGAGCTTCTGGGACTCTGTACCTGTGCAATATCCATTCACCAAATCTGAATCTATTGGCCAACATAAGTGTAAGTCACAAGAGGGAATGAACAGAAATATTCAGGCACACGGCATATGATCATATAATCCTCCTTTTCACAAGAAACCAGGCTAAAAATATTTCAAAATCAGGATACAAATTAACAGAAGGATGTAACTTAAAATAAAACTAGAAGACTTCTATCACCCTTCCAATTAGTGCCTTTGCAGTACTTAATTTGAATTTTGGTGTTAATTACACCTAAAAAGCAAGGCTAGTGCCAAGAAAATTTAGAAAGCAATACCTAGCTAAACAGGAGAAAATAGGCTTGAGGTGATAACGGGCATAAATGAGAAAAGGGCAAACCTGTAAATGGAAATCTGTCCCATTCGTGGAACAAACCTCTGAGGCAGCCAGGCTGCCCTAAACCCTCCTGCGGCTCCTGCCCCCATCCTGTAACAACTCCTATGACTCACGTTCCCTCTGTCATCCTGGTTGTAATCCTACTCCTGTATCTCACTTCTAACCATCGCGGGAATCCCCACCCGTTCTGTTAGGGATGTGACTTCCCAAATTTTGCTTAAAGAAACACTAGCTCACCCTTCTGCAGCGTGGCTCTCACCCTGCTCCCAGTGCCTCCCCCGGCCACCACCCCTGCTGCGCGGTCCCCATGGTCCACGGACAGAAGAATTCAAACGGGTGCTGCAGCACTGCTCAACACTCAGCAACACTGTCCCCAGGCTCTTTGGTAGCGGAGAAAGGTGCTGACGCCTCTGTAGCTTCTCAGTCTATCCTGTACCCTTCTACTTGCTGACAATATTCAAACTACAATATGCAGCACCTCTACAGAAAGCGAGTGGTTGAGTACTTCACCTAAGGCGTCAGCACCCAGAACAAGCCTCTGGATACCCAGTACGGTGTGGATTTTCTTTTTTTTTTAAATCTTATTTGGATGAAAAAGCCCATGAGATCTCCTAACCAGTCTGCAGGTGCTTCCTACATAACGTGTTTCTAAAACTGAGCACTAGTTCAACATTGCTGATATTGCCTGAAAGAATTTCTTCTTGTGATATGGGCAGGAACTGGATAAGCTCCCAGTCTGCCCATGAACCAGTCAAACCAGCAAATGCAAGGCTGAGAAGTGACAGCCAGCAGCAAGCTTTAGGAAGAAAGGTAGGAAAAAACACCTTGAGCTAATTCTGCACTGCAGAACCCCAAAGTGCTCCCCAGCTCTTAGTGAGGGCAAGTCCCGACTGCATGCACTCCTTCCCTCCGTCACCATTGGGAGGAAAAACCCTGCTAATGTTAATTTTGTGATTAGGAGACTGTTCGTTAGGTCATGTGGGCAGCGAGCAGCATCCTTCACAGATCTGCCTGTCTGGTATGAAGTGTATTTAGCCCAGGAGAGTGCACTGGGGCATTCCCTTCCCATGGGGCAGAGAGCAGAAACGAGTAAGACCATTTTTACCTGGGAAAAGACAGTCCTTTCCAGAGCAACCAAAAAAGGTGAAGACAGAGAACATGATATGCACAGAAGACTTTCCCCTCAAGCTGTCAGTTGGGGTGAAATAAACACCCAGTCACTCTCAAACATAACTTTAATCTCTCTCCTCCCTGCCGGGGTTGTATGCAAGCAAAATAAGCCACGATAACTCTCTCTATATTAATAGGCTATTGCCCTGAGGCGGAAGATTTAAGGACATGGAGTGACATCCCCTAATCTCAGTCCCAAATTCTTCTACCTTCCTCTCAGCACTCGGACGACCAAAGAGGCCACGTGAAGGCGTGGACCTGGCGCCGTCTCAGAGACGCCCTGCTGCAGTCCCCGGGCCACTCGCACACGGCCCCTCGCACCCTGCCACGACCGCAGCTCTGGTGGGACTGGGCGCGACCGGTGCGGGACTGATGAAAACTAAAACCGCTCACCCTTCGAAGCAGCGCTGCCGACGTGTGCCATGGGTCCCTTCCCGAAGGACCAAAGCCTCGGCCAGGGCTAACCCCTTTGTCGCAGGCCAGGCTCCCTGCCCGGCTTTTGCCAGGCTCGCTCCCATGCCTCTGCCGACCCCTCTCCAAGGGAGCCCGTCCAGCCACCCCAAGCCCCCGCCGCTCCCACGGGGAGCTCCCTCCCGCCATCCCCGACCCCACGGGGAGCAAGGCATCCCCGCATTCTCCTCCGTGGAGCCTTGGCACCGGCTCCCGGTTTCGGGCTGCCCGTGGGGCTGCCAGCTCTCGCCTTCGGTGCGCCGGGTGCCCGCCACCCAGTGCATCGCTTCTCGCTTCCCTCCCGTCTGCCTTGCACCCCGCAGCCTCCTCGGACGCGCTCAGCCCGCAGAAAAGAACGGCAGCGGGGAAGGGAGGAACGGACCCCGCACCCGAGGGGGGTGCAGCCCCCCGCCGCGCCGCCCCCCGGCCCGCTTTACCATGGCGTCGTAGCGCAGGAGGTTCATGAAGTGGGCCGCCTCCCGGCCCTTGAAGCGGGAGAACCACACCGTGCCCTGGTACTGGTCCCCGGCGTCCAGCAGCAGCAGGTTGCGGTGCGCGGCCCGCGCCGCCGCCACCCGCGCCGCCCGCCGCGCCACGCCGCCGGAGCAGCCCGCCGCCGGCCCCGCGCAGCCCCGCGCCTCCACCCGCCCGTGCACGTCGTTGGTGTGCAGCAGGGTCAGCCGCAGCCCCGCCGCCGCGCACAGCCCCGCCGCCGCGCACAGCCACCACCGCAGCGCGCCCGCCCGCGCCGCCATGCCGCTCCGCCCGGCACCGGGGGGCGGGCGCGGAGGGACCGGGAGCGGCGGTCCACACCGCACCGCACCCCGCGCACCCCGCCGCGCTGCGGTCTGGAGGCGGCTGTCGGCCGGCCGCCGGAGGTCCGGCCGGGTGGCGGAGGCTCGGCCGGCGGCGGGCGGGCGGGCTCCCGCGCTCACGGGAGGGCTCGGTGCCAGCGGGCCGCAAGGCTTCGCGCCGAAGTGTTCGCTCGAAGCGTCCCGCTCAGCCTCCCGCCTCCAGCGGCACCGAAGGGCCGCTGCTTCAGCCCTGAGAAGAGCCGCACTGAGAGCGGATTCAATTATTTATAGTCTTAAGCGTAGGTTCATGCATTGCTTTTAAGGCTTCCCGTCCGCGGTTACACGCTAAGCTTTTAGCTGCGGTTTGGCATACGCACGCTGAGAGGAAAACCCGCCAGTAAACAACCGGTTAGGGGTACTGCTGGGGACTTTGGTGGCCCCACCTGCTCCTCTAAGCCGTGCATCCACCGTGCGGGTCCCCATTTTCCACCACTGCTGAGTGACGAAATTATCTGGAGAGAGAAATTTGCTGAACGTGGCTTTTGACGTGCTGTAACCCCTGGCTACTTCCTTGCAACTTTTGGATCATCGCACGTTGTCAGCAGTGCCTGACTGGTCGGGGTTTTTCTTCTGAGAAGCAGAAGGTTCCCCGCTGCGCAGAGCAGCGGCGGTTTCTTACAGCCTTACAGCGGCTGAACAAGCTGCTGTCTCCCTTCCGCCGGGTGATGTCACGCCCCGGTTTCCCGGGTACCCAAAGTCCGCGGGATGGAATCTGAACTCATTTGGTCTGTTTGTTTCCTCAGATGGCTGGGAAGTGAGTGAACCTGTATTTTCTCCGGTGATGGCTATGCGCCACTGTCCCCGTGCTCCCGGGCGTGACTTGAATTAAAACAGCTGTGTGGAATCATGCTGGTGGTGTTTGGTGGTCTCCAGGTCTCCCTCCAGAAAGGAAGATCTCGTGTAGTTCTTATGTTGTATCTGCCACCCTCGTGGCTGTCTTGGATGTCTCTTTTTGCGCTACTGAGGGTCACATGCCATGGCTGGTCTGCTGGATTGCTCTTCAGGGTGCATTCCCTGTACTGACTAGATCTCTACTGACTTCATGAGAGTTTAAACAGCTTGTCACATCTCAGAAGTAAACACCAGTCCTCGGTTCAGTCACACCCTCTTCGTCCTGATCCAGTGGCCCCGCTCTGAACCTGCTAGACGAATAGCAACGCCAGCATTACCAAGCGGCCCAAATCTGCTAGGAAGTCAGCTGTGTCAGAAGCAAAGACAACTCTGGCCAGTTGCTCTGCTTCTGGATGGCCAGACTTGCATGCATGTGTGCACCAAACACCATTTATCTCGCTGGCATCTGCCTGGCCTTGTCTTCTTTCCTCATCAATCACTGTCCCCAGCCACACCATTTCTAAACAGATGCTGGTTCGGTCCACCACAGCTCTGTGCAAACACAGAGACACAGCAAAACCCCAAAGGAAGCACAATGTACTTGCACACACGATATTGTCTTTGGCTTGTACAGCACAGCCCTACCCCAAACTCCACAGAGCTCTTCATGCCTGGAACAGGTATGCTTTAGTCTGTCCCAGGAGAGTGTATCGGAAACAGCCTGGGCTGTCCTGAAAAGACACTGCACCTCACGCATCAGGGGCGGACAACGGAGCACTCGTTGGGGGCCCACCCTGCCTCTTGTGCCTGCAGGCCTTGGCTGTTCATGATGTCTCCCTTATCAAGCTTCTCATTCTGGTTCTCCGAAGATCTCATCACCTGCAATGTTCATTTACGAGGTGATCAGGCACATAAACAGGCATCCTCTTGCTGTGGGAAGGGCTCTTTGACAAACAGTGCCTTTATCCTGGGAAGCAGCTTCCTGGATATTAATTAAGGCAAGAACAGGGACAGTATGTGGCACCAGCCTTGCGTTAAAAAGCCCTACTCCAGAACCGTGCTGGGATGCTCAGAGCAGGGATATTGGAGCCAAGGGGTGTGCTACTAAACTAGGATGTCCACTAGATATCCTATCCACCTACTCCTATTGCAGCCTCTGCAGCCTAACACCAATGTGTCAAGGAAAAGGATTACATTGTGAAAGTGCACAGAAATACAGCTGTGGCTGCCAGAACTGAAGCTAGAGAAGACAGGAGAGCACCAGAAAGTGTGTGTCTAACAAGTCTATGAGAAAGAGAGAGGGCTAAAGAGGGGAAAAAAGTGCTTCATGCGTAACTGTCCTTCCTTTCTCCCCTTCTGCTCCTTTGAAAGAAGTGATTAAGCCATGCTGCAGGATGTCAGTGGCACACCCTGTGATGGTGGAGATAGGTCTTTGTACTCAGCACTCACGTATGTCTCAGGAAAGCTCTTCTAGAGCTTCTTTAATAATTTCCAAAGCTCTCACGGAGGACTGGTTCTGACATGGGGTAAAATGTTGCAGACCTTGGTTGAGCAAGCGTGAATTCCACAGCCAGTCAGCAGTACCTTCAGAGAGCATGGGGGTTACCTCTCCTTCATTGTGGTTTCCTTCTAGGAAGTGGGTTGCTCTGTATTGTTCCTCTAGGTCACTCAGCAGAGCTGTTTGGGCAACGAGCTCTTCGCTTTACTCTGGAAGCCAGCATTGAACAAAGGGTAATGACTATGTCTTGACTTTTTGGGTTAAATGTTACTAGAAGTAATTTCTGGAGCTTCTCCAGAGGGCTACCAGTAAAAGGCTTCTTTTGCCACTATATTTGTTCCTGACATCTCTGTTGCAGGGTACAACAGCTTACATCAGGCACTGCAACACACTTGGTTTCAAAATATCCTGGAATGGACCAAGAATGGGCCACTCGCCTGCGCTGGATGGCTCCTAGAGGAACTCGGGGTACTGAGGCCAAGGGAGCCCTCTCTTCAGGGACTGGCCTTGAGATGACTAAGAGCTGTCACAGACTCTGGCAGCCAGCTGGGTAAACGTCCCACATGGGTGGAATTTCTCATGCTCTACCACAAGCACTCCAGGGTGGTCTGGCTCAGGAATCAACTGAGCTGCTAGGAATGGTGGTTCCCAGCACTTTTCTGCTTGGAGGTGTTACAGGAATAACCAGACTTCCCTCTTCAGCCTTTACATAGAAAGGAGCTTTCTCTGCTGCCCTTCTAGCTGTATGATTGAGAGAGTCTGAACTCAGGTCAGCCACTTCTTACCCAAAAGTGAGAACCCAGAAACAATGACCTGACTCAATGGACTTCAGAAGACTGTCAGTGTCATACACGATGTTGTTGGCTTCTCATACAGCTCATCACCTCCATGCATAGCTTCATTTTGTCCCAGCTCACAAAATCTCTGAGACGTGCTGTCGTTGCTTTTGCAGGGCTGAACAAGACACGCTTCCTGCTTGGGTATGCTCCCAGCATTGCAGAGTGGGCTCCAGGGTATGCCTTAGAAGACAGAACGATCCCCCCGCTGTTCCTTCCCTCAGGAAATCCTTTGGACATCATTTCCATCCTGGTGGAGTGGGGATCCTCACCCCTTCTCTCTCCCTCATGTCTGTTAAAAGCATGGATTTTCATTGTTATGCTTAGTCCAAACAGACTCCGTCCCTTCTGATGCAACTGTGTTTCTTTCTTTTCTTGATATCACTAACTGTTGTTGGACTTGTAGCATTAACTGAAGTTAATATCTAATGTTTTTTCTCTGGTATAGTGATTTTACTTTAATAACATCAAAAGAAGAAGTACTTCTGTTGAGAATAATTCACTAACTACTTTGCTTGTGATTGAGGGCATGGGGAAAAGGAGAGAGTGGCTGCTGACTGCCTGCAAGTTTTTGGCACGGCTGTACACACCTTTCTCAAGCAGTATGGCCAGTCAGAAACGTGTAAAACCCTCTCTAGAAAAAAACGCTCCTTCCATCCCACAGCAGAGCAGAGCTGGCGTGGGAAGGAGCCGGTGACTAATACCATCCCCTGTAGCTGGTAGGGAACAGTCATTACTTCTTCCCTTAGAATGGAACAGCAACCATATGTGGTTGTTTGAACTCTTGCTGCTGCTGAAAGCAGATTTAACTTCCTCAGTCTCTTTTCCCATTCCCATGGTGCCTGCAAGCCATGGTTCACTGTGGACAAAGTGCATTTGACCAGTACTGCTTAGACCTCCTGGATGCAGTGCCTAGATTCAGCCACGTATCTCTGGCACATAATGCTTCATTCCTACTTGACTGGAAACCATTATAATACTGGTATTATGAGTATTTATTGCCTGCTCTACAGAAATGCTTAGGTTCCAACCAAAGAAGTGTCTCAGATGTCAGCTGTTACTGAGACCTAAAAAAGAGCCCTTAGGCCAGAGTTTACAGTCCGGATTAAGGAGCTGTACATGAAGCAGGCTGTTAAACAAATAATCAGGTAGGGAAAAGTATCAGATGGAAAAAAGGATCTGGGAAAGGTACCATAGAAATCTAAAATAAAACAAGTTTTGAGATCAAAGTTGGATTTTACTTACACATTTATTGTTTGGTCAGAAAATGCAGTTTGGAAATCAAATCCACAGACTAGCTGGGTCCTTCTTGCCTGACCTGTTTAATATCTAGTTCTTAAATACATTTCCCGTGAGGAAACAGCTAACAAGTAGTCAACGTGGAGAGACAGGCATCCTACCTGTCATGGGCACCTACTTTAGAATAAAATCTCTTATCAACTGGAGCAACTCTAGGTGACTAAAGCTAGGTCAGACAAATCCCATGTGCCTCAGTGTTACCAGAATGTTACTTCATTTCTAGACCACCCCTCCGGTGGCAATGTAATGATCTCATCACCATTTTACAAATCAGTGATTTATGATGCATAGAAAATTAAGATTCAAAGTGTCACCTTCTCCAGCCTCAGCCTCCTAAAACATGGCTTTTCAGAGTACTCAGCTGGGTGTAGCCCTTTTCTCAAGCACGGGACAACTTCAGTTGTAGCCTTTGGTAGTTCTACGCACTGCAGACCGCTGCTCCTCAAGTCAAGAACCAGGTGACATGATCACCACTTAAAAACCCAAAGTGAGCAGTGACCAGCAAAGTTTCACTAAGTGATTCCAAAATGTCCTAGTGAGCCTATGAAGGTGAAAAGGTGCTGAAGTGCTGTTCTTCAGGGTTTTTCCAGTGACTGTATAACCATGACACCATCCTTCTCCTATAAACCCCTGTCTCATGTCTTATGCCCTTTGTACTTCTGCAACAAAAGAGGTATGAAGGGAGGGAAAGCACCCTCCTTCCCTATACAACTCTGATCTCCCCCAAAACAAGCTTTTTTCATACAGAGAATGAAGTGGAGAGATAGGAGGTGGCCGTGTACTTCAAGACCCCACCATAACGCCTTTTCACAGGGGACTCAGTCAAAACAATTTTAACGCTGGCATTGCCTGATTTTTCTCAATTTGACTCTGTGACCTTAACAAGGTTTTTAAAAATAATTTTGTCTGCAATGTCCTAGGGTTTTTAAAAAAGCAAACGAGGACAAAAACAAAACCACGAGTTCTATCTTGTGGCAGCATATTATTATCTCCATGGTACCGCAGTTGGTTTGGAACCTCTAAATCCACAGTACAGACCTCTCCCTGCTGACTCCTGCCAAAATGACAGACAGTGATGGCATGTTTTCATCCTTTGTGGCGCAATATCGTACTAGGTCAGGCATGGGGTTTCACAGAGACGTGCAGGAAGCACAACAGTGTCACATACGCATGCCAAGGTCTCTGTAGAGAGATGGGCTTCACTGGTTACCAGTAAACTCTTTCTGCTTGTTCATTCCATCTTTGATCCCTCCTGTCTCATCTCTTCCAGCATGTTTTCTTTTTTTCCCCGTCTCTGTCTCCAGGTACTAATACTCTTCTCTTTGCCTCTATTATCGCTCATTTCATTCTCTGCTCTGTCATTCCTGTGAGTTCATTTGATTCCAATGTCCTGCCCTGCCACCAGGCTACCAGCCAACTCATTATTTCTTCGACTAGCCCTCCACTCCTCTCCACATGTCTGGCCTGGATCTTCCCTGGCTCCCTCTTCCAATCCCAGTCCCAGATTCTTTCTTCTGCTTTCCATTCCCAAAACATTTATGTTGAAAAATACAAGTCAATCACTTAAGAGCATCTAAGAATGCATAAATAGAAAGGTATCATCCTTTTTCTGGGAGATTTGCTTATTTGAAGCTGACATCTATTACTTAATCGGAAGGTAAGCAGTTCGTAGGCGCCGTGTCCATGCACTGTTCGTCTGGGGTGATGCTGCACTCTGCTGGATGCGGCTCATTCCGTCACTTGCATTTTTTAGTCTCCCTGCAATTATTTCCTGCAATTAGTTTGTATTCAGCACTTTTCAGTAGAAGTACAGTTTTGGCACAAATCATTTCTACTTTGCAGCATTTCTTTTCTTGAAAGCTGACTGACATCCCTTTTTATGATTTGGTGTCCATTATACTCAAATCCTAGGATATAAGAAAATTAGAGGAAGAAAAAACGATGAAGGAGTCAAAATACATCCGGCTATCCAGGTGCTTCCTTTGTGTTTGCCAGACCTCAGTTCTGCAAGTGCCATCTCTTGTGAGAGAGGTCTCCATAGTCCATGCCCCTTTGACCAAACATCCCAAATACGATAGGCTCCAGGCATCTTTCTGCAGCTCTTCTTCCTTAGAAGCACCGCTAAGGAAAAGCCTGCATGAAATTTGCAAACAATCAAGGACTCAACTGGTCTAATTAAAACAGAATGTACTAAGAATGTATAGGAAAGCCGGAGTGGACCGAAAGGACTTGTCTGAGTAACCAACTCAGTTTACTCAGCCAATGTCAGACCAGGGAGGTACATCTTGGATTCATTACAAAGGAAGCAATATCTTACTTGTCCTCCACTTCTATCCTCGGGCAGCTGTCTGCAAGACAATCTCTCTCTTCCTCTCCTTTCTGATCCTCCTGACTACAGCGTCTGAGAGACACAGCCTCTAGTGTCCGACATTTCTCGTCCCTACTGCTCCCACAAACACCCTTCCTTTATAGCCTGTGACCACTTTCATGTTCGAGTTGTGACAGATTTCATTACCTTACAACACGGGCTGGTCGCAGTTATATTTCAACAATGAAATGTCTGCACCATCTGGGATAAGAGTCTCTCTTCTCTCTACAGTGGTTAACACCTTCTAACATGACCCTCATCCCTGCCCCCTCCAGCTAACTCTGGAGTTATATTTCCCAATTTCCTTTCTCAGAACTCGGCATTTCAAAAGCCTCTTTGATCTTGCCATCACCTCGGCATGCCTGAAGGGTAAAGATGTGTAGACCATGGTTTGCATGTCAGTCTCCCCTCATTCAAGGTGTTGGACTGCCTAAGTTGATTTGTCCGTAAAGCAAGAAGACTGGTATTTTCGTACCTTTTTATTATTGATATTTCTCCTCCATAACACCGATGAATTATTGAAAATTAAAGTCCATCCATCCCAGTGGCTAGGAACCTTACTACCTTTTGGTTCATGGAATTCTGTTTCTGGACTGTGTTTAGTTTTCTATTTCTCATATCTAATGCGTTTGCTTCCTGTTTGACCTGAACTGTCAGCAAAGCAAAAGTAGATTCAATCAGCGTAATCACAAGCAAAACAGAAGTACAACACTGCACTTCTGACTCCTTATTTATGGCAGAGACGGGGATGCAGGATCTAAAAGGACTCACATATAAAGAGCCAGTCCAGTCAAACTTTGGATTAAAAAATCAAATGATGTATTCACACAAGAATGGTGTCACGCTACTTAGCTGGTAGTACCCTGATCCCTTAAAAGTGTAAATGGCATTAACTTTGCTCTTCCAGTGCTATGCAGCAACCAAAGCCAGTACTTTACAGAGGCCCAGGACAATATCAAGCGATAAATATTTATCTACACAACAACCTCAAAAATCGTAACTCTCCCTGGCTCCAGCTCTGGTACCTTCCTTCTGACGCTGTCCATAACGTAAGCACTTCCCAGTCCCCAAAGGCCACGAACACAGCAAGGACCCAGTAGACCTCTTCTTTTGCCATATTATTTTGCACACTCACAAACCAGCTGCTGCTCCTGAGCTATTCCCATGCAGCTTAGCATGACTGCCAGGAGGCTCCTCTCGGAAAATTGCAAGCATTTCCCTTTAGCTCATCCCTTTCACCATACATCTCACATTTCAGAAACAGGTTTTATTAAGCAGCAACGTGCTTATTCTGCCTGTTGAAATGCTACCGCCATAGCTAACAGTAACAGTAGCTATTGAGCACTGTTAAGTGAGACTAGAGACACGGGGAATTCAGAAGGGAACTGGGATCTCTTGGCACTGGTGATGCCAAATAGTGTTGGTGACATTATTATTCCTATTCCACTAGACAATGCTGACTTTTAGAACAAAATATCAAGCTAAAAGGATCAGTTTGCACCAATCTCAACTGAAAAGTGTGTTGAAAAGGTGTAAAGAGTTACCAGCACAACCCATTTCACAGTTTAAATGGAAACTTTATTTCCTTTTAATTTAGAAGTGCACATTCATTTGGAATTTTAGCTGATTTATGCTGAAATGGGTGGAAAAGTATGAAGGCCAAAACATCCTTTCCACTTTTCAGTGGACCTGGTTCATTTTTTGTTCAGGTTGTTAGTTCTTGAAAATGCTTAAAGCATTGCCTTTCTGACTGGCTTTCGAGCAGGACTTGCAGTTTCGTGCTCCAAGCCTTTCCCGCACAGCTCCAGCACTGCTCGCCAGGGCCGGGTACGCGAAAACCACCGACCAGGCCCACGGGCGACAGCAGCCCGCGGGCGACGACCACCCCGCCTGGCACGAACGCGAGGAGTGCGAAACAAATGCGGGGAAACATTTAGTCTGCCAGGCAGGATCTGGACACCAGGCGGACTTGGACCAAGTCCCGGGAGGTGCCGAGGACACTGCACAGCCCCGAGGCGTGGCACGGTACCTCACCTTCTTCAGAATGGCGGCGCCGGTGGCAGTTCCCTGGCAGGCCATTTTCCCGCCTTTTCTAGCGGTTCCGGGGTGCAGAGCACTCCAGGCAAGGCCGGGCGCCCCGGCTCCAGCTCCCATCGCTCTCCGGAAAACACCTGGTGTTCCTGAGGGGCTGCCAAGGCTGCTTTCCCGCAGCCCGGGGTGACCGGCTGAAGCCTTGGTGCGGGGTGACAGGCGGGAATGCTAGCGAGAAACTTCATGAGGCGGCATTAGGCTAACTGAGGCACGTGGGCGGCGGAGAGGAGGCAGCAGTCGATTTCCCGGTTTCCCCTTCCCCGTGGCTATCGGAGGGGTTGCTGCTCCCTCCTTGTGGGGCAGCTCCTGGCAGCATGGGCCCTGCTGTGGCCCCTGACCAGGCTGCCGGGCTTCACGCCGGAGGGCCAGAGGCCCCAGAAATGGGTGCTGCTGAGGAAAGGCCTCACACTCCGGGTCAGTGTTGGGCTGATCCCAGTCAGTCTCAGCCGATTGTAATCCCGGGTGGGAAAGGGACATGCTAATCATCTTTCCCCTCGTATTGCCATGCTTCAGAATATTTAGGGTTCTGCAGTGGATGCAAAACCAGACTAAAAGCTGGCATGGAAAAGGTCTCTCTCATCCGAAGCTGTTATCTTCTCTTCTCCTTCATATTCAGAGCGAAAAATTGAAAATAACATTTGGTTTAGATTACAAGAAATAAGAAGATAGAGTAGCCATGAGGGTAGAGCTTGTGTGTCTCTGCCAACGGAGCACGACAGACCTAGGAACAAAATGGCTGCTGCCTTCCCGCATCAGCAGCAGCGATGGAAAGGTAGGGAAAACACACACAACTCTGCCTTTCCCAGACATGTCCCTCGATGCTATCCATCCTTCTTTGCAAGTCCAAGGAATTGGGCTTGCACTGGAACTGGTGGGTGTTGGCATCTGTAACTTACAAAACAAGGTGTAAGTATTTTGCTTGACTAAGGGTCTTCAGGTGGTCAGACTAGTGTTACGCAGTTTATGAGTATTATAAGGGTTTAGATATTGCAAATTCATGTACAATTTTCCAACATATAACAAGGAAAGTGTGCAGCTGATACCAGTTCAGGGGTATTTTGTCTCACCAAAGGTGTTGTCTGCAGTCCTGCTACTCCTACAGTTGAACGGAGAGCGTAAACCTATTCTGTAGTGGGCATAGTCGTTGTCTTCACAGAAAGCTCCAAGTCTGTCACTCTCTTCCAGCTACCAACTCTGTTTTGAATGAGCTGCTGGTGTTATAGGTGATAAAATTGTAAGTAACCCTGAGATGCTGAATACCTGAAGGACAGGTAAAATCACAGGTGAGGGGGAAAAAAATGAACTGATTTCCTGTTTTCTCACAGTTCTGCAGTGGATGTGGTGTTCGAAGGATGTAAGAGAGGCAAGGTTTGTAGAGAGCGTTAACATGTTTTATTAGGTTATCTTATATAGTTGGAAAAATACGTACAAGCTCTCAGGCACATAAGCACTTCTTCAGAGAGCTTGCCTGTTTTTTCCACTTATATCCTGTTTTCTGGCATTCAGATGAATGTCTGAATTTCCAGGTGTCTGAATTTGTCAGAGCCTTTCAAGGCCTTTGTCAGAGCCTGTTATAGAAATCATCTAATTTATGTCTGAAATTTCTTTCAACCTATTTTATTTTCAAAAACGGGGTGTACGCATAAGCAGTTCTCTGATTGCATCCCTGATGTGTGTGTGTGTGCACCCTTAAATGTCAATATAAACAGCTGAAATAGAAACATGCAAAAAATTATTTCCAAAAAACAAGGTTGGTTATCAAAATATATAAGTATACAGAAGACTGTAAACCCATAGTGCAGGAGGTGAGAATGTTTTCTATTGCACAGATTTATTTCGGATGTGCCACTTTTCGGTCAACTCTTACTTGCCAGAAATAGTTATTAACCATCAGAGGGCACTCCTGATCCTACAAAGAAATAATGTGGTTTGCTAGAACAATGGTGAACAGTCAGACTTTCCTAATCTGGAAACATGCTTTACATGATTTATATCCCATTGGCATCTGGATTATGAGTCAACAGATGATAAAGTCAGATATTTATGACACCTCCATTAACCACCCTTTACAGCACAGTGCTAAATACTGTATAACTGATGCACTTGATTCAGAAGTCATTTGCAGCATAGTAGTTCTAGTGATTTCTTCACAATTTAATATAGTGCTTAGCTCAGGCTGTGAAGGAAGTTTGCTAAAAGAAATGATGAACAATAGGGTCTGTGTTTCTTTAGCAATGTCCTTCGCGTCCATATAAGAGTGTTAGTCCAGGTCAAGATGCTGTCTGGTACAGTATAGTATGACATTCACCTAGGAGCAGCTTGTTTGGCTGCATGTGAGAGGAGAGGCAGTCAGATAGGTTAGGTGTGTTGTACTTAGCAAAGAAGTGTGGTAAGCTTTAATATTTCCTTTCATATGGTCTTACACCCCTGCGAATTTTGCCTTATATGTCCTTTTGTAGGAGTGTCTTTCTTTTTCCTATAAGAAACATTCCTAAAGTATGCATTTCTTTTCTTTCAGTGCACTTCTATCCTCTGTTTGAAAGGGAGCGCTTCTTTGTCTTTGCAAAAGCAAAAACTTGAAAACAGCATAATTTCTGAGTTCATAACAGAATGCTCACAAAAACAAATCAACTACCAAAACATTTTTCTTCTTCCCTTCCCCTCTTGAGAAGATTTGCATGTTGTTTACTAATGTTTTACAAGGCCTGATGGCAACCCCTGACTCTAAGACAGGCATGGAAAGTGGGGGGAACCTGTCATAACTTTTTTTTTCCTTCCAGCCTCAACCCGGCAGCATATGAGCATGTTTATTCCTTCAAAATAGACAACTTCATGCAAGTGGTTATATGCACTCTCCTTGTAAAGCTGTTAAGGCTGCATAGAGGGATACGCAGGAAACAGGAACGTATCCAAGTGGAGGAAACAGCAGGCACTGCTTACATAGGTGCCCCAAGACCTCAGGGGCAGGGCTCTCATTCGGTCTCTGGTCTGGACTCTGTGTTTCTCCCATTGTTCCCATCTGTGTTTTATCTGACACTGATGCTGCTGCTTGAACCCAGCAGAAGACTTCCATTTGAACGGGTAGATCCTCTAGCATTTTACTGGGAGGAGACAGGTATGGACTTTGTGTTCAGACCTCTGTTGTGCCATTCAGTTTAGCTCCAGTGCTCTGCTGATTGAGCTTCAATGTCCATGTGGTTTCAACAGTGCTGAAATTGCTCCATGCTGCTGTGATGGTACAAACTGGGTTGACATCTAGCTTGACCCAAAATCCAAAATCCCAGCCAAAATCTGGAGAGATTTTGCTGGGTTTTGTTACTGCCATCCTGTGTCGGCTAATGGCTGGAAAGCTAATGTACATAGGCTGTTTCAGAGGCAGTTTTTAAGTTGCCTGGAGTGCGAGAGGGAAAGTTGCCTCCTTAATATTGTCATAATAGATTTATTAAATTCTAGAATTCATCTGCATGCTAAGACAATGGACAAATAACACAGAAGAGGTCTGATTACTTACCACTGTGTCTCATCTAGCTGACAGAAATACCCAATATGAGAGTAAGGTTGTTTTTTTATGACTAAAACCATCTTGTTTCCTGTATGTAACTTACTGTTGAGTACTTGGAGTTTTAGGAGGTAATGCTGTTGAATCACCTCTCTGTTTACAGTGTAGATTCAGAAATGATTTTAACTAAGAAAGTTCATCCAGAACTTTTCTGTGGCTTGTTAAAATGTCTTCACTGATAGCAAAGAATATGAAAACAAAGTGGGGGTTGGAGGACTGAAGAGAAGACAAGCCAAAGGTTGATTTCTCTTCAGCAGGTCAAATGTTTCCAAACGGGAACAAGAAACATATTTAATAGCCTGGCACACTCACGGGGAGCTGCCTGAGGAGCATGTGTGTATACACAGTGCGCTCCCAAAGGTTTACTGGAGCTTGTAGGCACAGACAGCCCCTGGGCTGGGTGAGTTTTTGGCTGGATCAAGGATGCGTGATGGCTAAGGTGAGCAGAGCAAAGCAATTGTCACTTGTTGGCAGGATACTTGGACTCTGTTTCAGGCCACGGTCAGATACCTAAATGCCATCTCAGCCCCTCTGGCTAGCCTGTGGGAAGAGGTGGGCTTCTGGAGAGCAACACATGGAGTCTAAACAAGAGACTAAGCAGGGAGATACCGAAAGGAATAGGGAAGGGGAGTTGTTTTCAGTCAATAGGAAACATGGACTGAATGTCCCTAAGTGCGGAGAACTGAGATATGGGTGGAATCGAGGCTATTAGAATATGGTTCTTCTTTTCAGTAGTTGTCTCTCCTACCTTAAGGAGGGAAGTACAGAGCTGAACTGTTGATGAAGAGGCCAAAACCAGTCATGCTACTCATGAGAGGGTTAATACCCAGCATGTCTCAAGATCCGTGCAGTCAGTGGCCAAGAACTGATGTGGACCATTAAGATTTGTGTGATTAGAAGAGCATAGCCCTCCTGTTTTGACATAATTTCTAACCCTCCCTTAGAAGGACAGTACAGTAGGTTTTCTGTGGTTCAGACTTGCAGATTGCTACGTATTTGTTTTTGACTTTTTTTCACCCATGGGAAATTATGACAGAGAGCAATTGTAATTGCTTGGCTGGAAAATTACTTCAAACTGTCTGGTGTTGACTGTCCATTTTGAAAGTAGTTCTCTTATCAGTGTCTCCTTTTTTTTTGTACTTTCCTCACACTTTCACAAGATTTATTAAATGCCCGTCTGCTGGAAAGAGTTCTGTGGGGATTTCTGCTCCTCTTAAATCAAGGGCAGCAGTCACAGGACTTACACTGCATCTGATCATAGGACTGTTTTTTCTATTTCCTTGAAATGATCCATTTATGTGGAAAAATGATCCAGGAATAATGAGATTCCTTGAAATTCGGAGATAAAGTCTGTCTGAAAATGGACTTCAAGGGGCTTAGGTGTGGTGGTGGCAGCCATTATAGCCCCCAAGGTCTGTTATTCTCTGCTTTCCCCAGAGGAGAGATAACTGAAGAGAGGTGTGAGGGCACACCGATTTCTGCCATCTCAGCGCTGGGGTGGCCACCTCTGGGATTGGGGAAGGGCACACGATGGGGCAGTGGTGTCTTCGGCTGCCTCGGCTCAGCCTGGCATTGCTGATCCAGAGAGACCACGGAGAGTAGAGGGTTTGTTCGGTGACAATCTTTCAAGCAGCCCTGATAAAGCTGAGATCATCCTATTCATCAGTGTTACAGAAGTGACGCCTGAGGTTGGTCAAAACATTGGGAGCATCGAGATGCTGGAAAGGGCCTAGTTGAGGTCTACTGAGGCAGTCAGAGGCCTGGAGGACATGCCTTTTAGGGAAAGGTGAAGGGAGCTGTGCTTGCAAAGCCTTGTGAGGAGGCAGCTATGAGTCAGTCAATAGCCTGCAACTGCTTGAAGGCAAGCTATGCACATGATGAAGCCAAACCCTTCTCGATAGCTTCAAGTGGCAAAAAAAAGGGCCACAGCATGAAATTGTGGCTTTGGAGGTCAGAATGGAAGTCAGGAATAATCTTTGCTCTTTGGAGGGTAGTGCAGGATACCCAAAGAGGAGGTGGAATATCTATCCCTGAAAGTTTTCAGGACTTGACTAAACAAAACAGTGGCTGACTTGGTCTGGTGCTGGTGATAGTCCTGCAGGAAGGCAGTTGGACTAGATGACCTCCAGAAGACCCCCCAACGTCAACATTTGTGTGAAAAATGTAAAAATTTTTCTCAAGTTTGACTTTAAAATAACTGTTTAAAATACTCTTTGCAAGAAACTTAGGAGAGGTGTTTTCTTTATTAAAAAGAATAGGCAAAAGTGTTCACAGAAAACTTGCAGCACCACTTCTCATTGTTTTAAACAATGCTAGTGACACCGTAGGCTTTACTTAAAAAATATTTTCTTTTCAAACAATCTTTAAAAATGAAGTTTTGTCACTTAATTTGCACAAAATAAAGAATTCCTTTTCTTTTCTTACCACTGAGTAAGTACTGTAGTTGATTAGGTCCATCTCCTTATCCAGTGTGAATAGCTGCTGCACATGTATGTGTGTGTATATATGTAGGATATCTCTGAAAAGGATAAACGCAAACATTTTTTCACTCAACAGACTGCTAGCTCTCAGTTGTCACCTCATAACTATAAATAATAGCTTTGGAGCTAGGTAGATTTCAGACAGAGGCACAGAAAGAGTGAGCAAATAGAGTTACTTTTTTCCGTATCGTTGGCACACCATTGTTCCGCTGTGGTCAGTGGTAGGATGTACAAACAGTATTTCAGATTCCATAGGAACCTGTTTTGTATTTATGCTAGGCCAGCCTCATGTGTTGCTCGACTGACCGGAGGGATGGGAATGATAACTAGCAGCTTGCTTGGGCAAGAAGGAAGAGGTATTCTTCCATAGTTAATGAAGAGGCAGAAACTTGAAACGAAATAGAACTAAGATACGTGTTTTTAGAACTTGAATTTGCCTGTGTCAGCTAAGTTTTGTCATGGCAAAAGTGCAAAGAGGAATGTGGGAACGCTTTCACCAGGTTGTCTTCATCTGAAAAAACAAAGCAAGAAAGTGAGAAAATTTTGACCAGAAATTGAACATTAGCCACTTCTGTGAGTCTTTAAATGTTAACATCTATGGAAGAAATACTATATTACTGTGGCTTTTCCTCAGTGCATTTGCAGGAAATGCCAAACAGTAACGGTCTCCGGTTTAAAACATGAGAGTCATGTGACAAAAGGAAAACGCACATGTAAAGCTGGTTACTGGGCTTTTACAATCTATTTTCTGCCTGCTTTAATGATTTTAATGAAGAAGTTAGCTTTTTTTTGTTCATCAGTCAGCTTTTTTCTATAATTTATGCAGGGTGGTAACTGCTACTGTGGCATCACTGGAGGAGAGCAGCGCAGTGGTTGCACACGGCAGTACTCTGGCAATGTCCTGCTGCTCAGGTGCTCCCAAGTTTGCTCCTGTCACATTAAGGGTGTTTTAAAATGAGCCATCATTTATGGATTCCAACTAAAAAAGTTTTCAGCTGGCCCTGCAGCGCGTCTTTATGACCATTTCCTCTGCCACGTATTTATCCTCGGAGAATTATGAAATGCAGAGACGAAGTGGTTGTTCAGGTTCACTGAAATGCACAGGAAGGATTTTTACTGATAATTTCAAATCCTGTATTAACTGCGTGGAAAAAATATTTAGTATCATTAGTAATCTGACCGTATAATTCCCTTTGCCACTTTATGGTATATTTTAATGCAGTTTTAGAGAAGGAGAAAGAAGGAGAAGCTATACTTGAATCTGACATAACTTAAAGATTTTTTCATAATGTTAACCTGCCACCTCAGATTCAGAGAATAATTGTTGTGGATTTCTAAATTTATATTAATGCTTTGCAGTTTGCCTACGTGAAATTGGGCTGGCAAAGAAAGTGGCTTTTCTGTTGTTCCACTGATGCCCAGTCAGCTAAGCAGTTGATAAGTGCACTCAGGCACAGAAGGTCACAGGGAAATATAGAACCAGTGGTTGCACAAAAATTGAGCCCTGTGCGCTCTTTCAGAATAAGTTACTTTAAGTCAGGTTCCAGTTGACATTCAGTTCTGTCTTTACATTCGTTCTTGTGGAAGTTTTCTTACAACAGTAATGGAAATGCTAAATGACCTGCTCAAAAGTTACATTTCTGTTTATTTTGTGTTTTCATTGTTATCATTAAGAGAATTATTTGGGCAAGTTACAGTAGATGTTGCTGCTGGTTTATAAATGTATCTGTACTTTCCTGTTTATTTCAGTACCAAAGGGCCAATGGCAGTTGTGTACAGTAATGCGAGTTCTTACCCGCTTAAGTCTGGTCCTGTGTGTATAATAAATGAGATCTACTCTGAAGAATTTGGAAAGCCAGGAGGTTGCAGGGTTAGCCTGCTATGAAATACCAGGGGACTGAGGCCCTGATCCCCAGTCCATTCTTATTTGTAAAAGCACTTCAGCACATATGTATCTCTAGGCATGTGTTTAAGACCCATTGACATCAATGAGACTTTAGCTGATGCTTAACCTCTGAGCATATGCTTAAGTTTCCTGCTGAATAAGGAGGGCCTTGAGCATATGCTTAAAAATACCCTGCTGAATTGCTGATCTCTCTCAGGCCTCTAGCCTGCCCCAAATACAAACCTTTACTTGCTTCTCTAGGTCACTTGTTTTGGCTTGGACTTCAGATTTTTTCTTCTTTAGCATTTCCTTTTCACTCAGCTGGCCAGATCTATTTTCTACAACCCCCATTATCACACACACATGGTGTTCATTATCACTCCACATTGCTCCACATTACAAAGTCGAGTACCCAGTTGGCTAATTCAATGCTTTCAGTGAAAGTGCTATCTATTTATAGTTTTCTGCTAATTTAAAATCGTGTATGGAAGAAGCTGTTGTCAGTTAGACGAACATACTACTTATATTCAGGTGCTGTTGGGATACAAACCTTTCACTATAATCCTTTCACTTTCTTCCACCGTGCGACATCATTATTACTATATTAGGTGGGATATTTAAAAGGTTCCAAAAGCCCATTGTAGCTTTTCCAGACATTTGGACAAGTTGTAATTACTGTTGGCCACAGTATTCAGTGCAGAAAATTTTCTTACCAAAAATACTGGTTTGTTTAAGCTGAATTTTTATAGTGTTATTTTATTTCCACTGGAAATTTTCAATTTCCCTGCAGCAAGTACGTCCAAAAGTGTTTTTGTATTGAATCAATGTTTCAGAATGAAATATTTTTTGATTATTTTAATTTAGCATGTTGGGTTTTTTGGTGAAAAAATAACAATATTTTAAGTCAAAGGGAAATTAAAACACCTCTTTAAAATTGTCAAAAATTTCCTATGATGAAAACCTACAATTTCAAAGGAAAATGTTCAAATAAAGGTTTTTTTTCCACAAGATATTTACCACATGAAAAAGATGTTTTCTGTTTACTCCTAGTCAACAATGTAGAATTTGCCTGATGTCTTTTATTACCACCAAGAGAAACCGGTGAAAGAATGCCCTCAATATGGGCTCACTATTTTGAATTTTTATGCATTTGTCATCGTGTTAGGGGACTGCACTGATGCAAGTAGTGGATGTGAACCGCCCCCCACCCCCCCACCCCAAATTCATGCGTGTCAAGAGAAGTGTTTCTTAGGATTAGTAATGGCAAATGAGAGCTGCTGAATGTGCCTGCAGCTCATGGATTTCTGTTAGAACATAGGATAATCTTAGCAGATACCTAGGCACATGGAAAAGGATAAACATCTCTCAATCCCAACAATTGTCTTTGGAAATGATAAAGAATTACTTAACTGTTGTTTTTCTTACCTGATGTCCACTTTCAGATGTTTACCACTGAACATTCATGACTAAAAGTGGTTTCCGCTGCACATACTGTTTAAATACATTTCTTGGATGAATCCAGAAAACCACCAATCAGTGAACTGAAACTCAAGCTCGTATTCTACTTGTCAAGAGATTCTAGATCCTCATGTTACACCAAAACATAACAAACTGTTAAGACCATTTCATGCTTCGTTGGCTTCAAATAAACCAGAAGTAAGAAGTACCCAGAAAAAGGTTTCCTTCAACTTTCATTTGTCTGCATCTGAATTTGCCAAAATTCAGATGTTCTGCATGCTTTGTGCTTGGCTTCAGTCACTGAATCTTACTAGCAGGGCAGTCGATTCTGTTTCTCTTTCAGGTAAGGAACAGAAGAATTGTTTTTTCACAGAAGCATTGCGTTTCAGCCATAAGGGTGCATTTGTATTTTACTGCCCATGCCGGCCCACATTGTTAGCTTGCAAGATGTCGTCCGTCGTCGATGGAGCCCAGAGCCTCCTTTCGGTAGGGCGGTTTACAGTATCGCCACAGGCATGGGGGTCCTGTGCCAGTGCCGGTAGCTGGCACCATCAGAGTGAGGATCCTCCAGGACAGATGGAATCCAGCAGATATTTTATAAGATTTGAGGACAGACCAGATTCTTAATTCAATGAAAAATTCCTTTTGCCTCTTTTGCTGACTCAGCATATTGTTTGCAGCTGGACTGGAGTGGGAATGCCTGTGTAGAAGAGTTATATGACTTTCTGGCAAAACTAACTAGTATGGAACTAATTGCAGCCCACCCAAACCTAGCAGGAGGCAGGGTTTTCCTTTCAATTAGAAGCATTCTGCTAGAAGGCAGCACACCAGATCTAATGTGTGTGTTCGGATGAATGCTTAATAACAGCTTTCGTGGGCTTTGGAAAAAAAAAAAAGTCTTCAGGAATGAAGGCAAACAGGCAATGGAATTTAAAGAAAAATATTAACTAAAGGATCTAACTCCAAACCAGAAGGTGGGATTCAGGAATTCTTTCCTGAAAACAATTTTTTATTTACTAAGGGGTTAGATCTGAAAGAAAAATCATAAAGGTTGATCTCATTTATTAAAATTCCTGTAGCAGGCTGGCACTGCTCATCTTTGCAACCCCTCTTGTTAGCTGAGTTTGAACCCTCTGGTTCTCGTGATCTCTTGTCTGTTTGGCAGGTGTAAGGCACTGACTCCACCGTGGTTGTAAGGTGAGGGGGGTTAGAAGGGAAATTACCTCCTAAAACACAGGGAGCTGTGATTTAGGAGAAGCATTTTACTGAAGAAAGCTGAGGAACAGCTTTGCTCAGTTGACAATCATGTTTGTGTTCTTGTTACTCAAATTGTCCACAAAACCAACTCATCCCCAGAAGGCTGAAGGATTTGGATTAAATATGGTGGAGGGAAACTCTTCAAAGCATGCTGTCTTGTCTGCCGGGGGGTAAAAATGAGGTCTCAAGCTGCCTGCTGTACAAAAGAAATTGTGAGCTGAGAAGATGGGAGTGGGAATGAAGCTATGGAAGAGCAAGGGGGGATCATCTGGTCTCTACTGAAGGACAGGCTAGAAGTGGTGCTGACTGAATGATTTACTCTCATCGAGTGGGATAGGGATCTTTCACAAAGGGCCAGAAGACAGGGAAGGGTAAGAAAGGCTGAGGGAGTCCATGCAGAGCTGGCCTCCAGTGCGAGAGGGGCTAAGGCAGGCCTGCGGTGCTGTGAGGTGCTGCCAGGGGAGAGCATGGGGGGCGTGGGAAGGGTGCTGGCCAGACCAAAAACTAACGTACGAGATGTCCCCATGCCAGGGGGCAGGAGCCTGTATTTGGGGAAAGGAGAGTAGTAACAGGGTGATGGGTTAAAGATGACCACCGCAGCACTATTGCTGGTCAGGCACGTCCGTGGGGAGGAGGATCTAGGGAAAGAATTTGTATCTACTGGAATATTTGTGGTCTCACTGGAAGGAGCTGGACTATTCTGCCATCATAAACAGCCGTCCTCCCCCTCATGTGTCGCTCATTATTTGGAGCATCGTATGGAGAACCTCTCTTCCTCCTCTTTTAGAATGTACATAGTATTTTTAACGTTTTTTTTGTGTTTTTGGGCACTAAGTGAAAAGGCCCTGCTATCTGCAGTGGACCTCTGGCTGACTGTCTTCGAAGCTTGGTATTTGAATAAGGATTATTTTCCATCCACTAATAGTGGAGAAAGATGTGATCTTGGTATTGTGGTGCAAGTTGCAAAAATAATATCTGCTTGCTTGGTAATTCCATCCTTTGAAGTATCCAGATTCTCTCAGGGGTGTATGTGACCTCACCTTCTAGTTACCAAACTTTTCCGAATGTCGGATTACACTCAACACCAGATTAGGAATGTGCTTGACATTTCTTTATAAGGTGCAGGAAAATATCTGGGTAGAGATGAAAGCAGATACAAGTGTAACTGGGATATTGGAATAAATTATATATTGCTACTATTACACTTCTATTCCTGTGCTTCAGCCTACCTTTGTGCTGGAGCTTTGGCTAACAGTCAATTGTCCACATACTTTTTGAGAATTCATGAGAAATTTGTTCATTACAAGCCCAGATCACCTCAGAAAAGGAACTGCAATGGTGTGCTCTGTAGCATTCATGTTCAGAAACAAACTGACTGACTACTTTTACACCCTTGGTTATTTACATCCACATCTTAAATTACAGTGGCATTACTGGTTCGGTAGAGTTGGCAGTCTGATGACTATGGACTACTGGAAATACCAGTAACGTTTCATCCTCCTGCTATTTGTATTCAAAATTTATGTATAGAAAACTGTGCAGCAGCACTTGAAAATGCTCCAGAAAAATTTTGTTAAAAAAACCCTAAATATGAAGAATATTTTACAGAAGAGTGAATGATCATATGCCTCAGCAAGACGTATCATCTGTCCTTCACAGATAAACATTTTTAAAACCCTGAGACGTAACTTCACAATGTGGAATAGGAAAGAAACAGAAGTTTCCTGGGAGGTACGCAGGGCTACTCTATACGAGTGTTAAGCTCTGGTCATGGCATGAATAACAGAGGCATCATCAAGATAATAATCTCTGAGCATTCAATATTTCTTATTCATTCTTATTCAATAGTGCTCCTATGGAGCATTCACTATTCTTTTGGCATAGCTTATATTAATACATTGTTGCTTTTCTTAGGCAGAATGTGTCTTAGTATTTATCATAATTTTAACTTGTTTAAATGAGTTCAATTCAATGAGCAGAAAAATAAACTAGGTGTGTCTGTTGAATTGCATATGCTAGTCTGTTTACTTTTCTTAGTATGTTTTGTACCTATTTGCTGCTCTTACTACTTTCCTGAACGGACTCCCATTTCCAGCTGGGGTTTTAAAATGGCATTAATCTCTTGCATCTTGACCTCTCTTCCTTATTCGACCCTTACTTCTGACATTTATAAAAATGGCTGTTGCCTGTACCTTCTCCTCACCAAGTGCTGCTCCACTTTTCTTAGCAAGTTCCTTCTCTCTGACCACTGCCTCATTTCTTTCAGCAAGCCATCACTCCTGTCTTTTATTCTGCTTTTCACACAGAGCAATGTATCTGTTCTCTCTGCCATTTTCTGGCTCTATTTTCCTCTCCTTATGACGCAGTAGGGTTGTCTGACTGTGAGCAGGTATGCTGTTTAAACTTTGTGTAGTATCTTACTCAGAATTAATGTTCTTATGTGGGTGAGTTTGTAGCAGCTCATTCACTCTGCTTTCTTCACAGTTCTTGAATAGCTGAGTCCCCCTCTGCTAAGCCTCAAGTCTCTCCTGCCAAGAGGATACAGCTTAGTATCTCCCAAGGAGGAACTTGTGACCTGTGGACCTATTTGATTATCCACACAGTTCTCTTGCTTCCTTCCAAATCATTACAGCCCCACCAGCATATTTAGAGCCCTTCTTCTCCTCCAGCAGACTAGTGGGAATGTAAAGGCAAATTAGATAGATTCAGTACTGGGGCTATTCTGTCTATGTCGATAAGAGCCTGTGGCCTTGTCTTACCACTTCTTCTGCTGCCACTCACCCAGCAACTCGCAGCATGGTAGTTTATAAGACAGAAGCAAATGACAGACAGGACCTTAGAGCTGAATAACACTGGAGTTAGCAGACTATGATAATAAAGGCTGAGCAGTACTTTTGATTTAAATGTTAACGCTTCTAAAAATTTTGAAACCTGCATGTTTCTTTGGATCACCTTGTACTATGCTTTATGTCGTGAGGCTTGAGATATAATCTTGATTTCTAAACTGAGAGTTGTTTGAACAAGGGGTTCCCAAGATCTTCTTAGCAAGTAAAAGCGATTTATGAAATGACCAGATGGCCACAGTGGATTTTTTGCTTGTTTCTTGGAGAAGTGATGGGGGTTGCACGCGTGCATCTGAGATTCATGCGATGCCTGTGGTCTCACCTTGAATGATCCCTGTCACTTGTCCTGCACATGCAATAGAGACTGAAGCATCTGCACATGATAGGACTAGGCAAAACGCTTTGCAACCAGCGCACTCTTAGGAAAGTGGGTGGCTCAAGGGTGTGTTCTGTGGTCACTGAATCTGCAAGAAACCCATACGGGGAAAGCTGAACCCTGTCCCTGGCAGAAACCTGACAGTGGCTGTGGGCTTGTTGTTATTGTTGACCTCTGTCTGTCAGGAATTACATTTTTATTTTGTTTTGACTATTGGGCAACATGCCCTCCTAATCTATAGTTAATTTAGAAGAGGCTCCAAGTTTTTTTGGAAGGCAAAGAGACCACATGTTTTCTTGTGCAAGTATTTAAGAATGACTGCTGATTTGTGGCTACTTTTCAAACCTAAGGGAATATTACAGAGAGCACCAGTATCTGCCTATCAGTTCATGTTGATTAAAAAGGTTGGAGATGAAGGACACTTGTGGTACTGTAATTGCACTTCCTGAATAGTGGACCTGCCTGTAATTAAGACCATGGCATTCCTCATACACATCCCTGGCAGTTTTGTTTGGCAAATGTTTTGTAAAAATTCTTGATTAGTTGTGCTGGTTCAAAAGTAGGAAATAAGGGGGAGGGATAACAGTGAGAAGGAATGTGAATCTGTATGGGATTCACAGGCTGAAGTCTGGCGTTTGAAGAGGTCAGGAAGGGGAGATCATAAGTGGATTGGAAGGAGCACAAAGCTATTTGTGGCAGTAGTGGAAGGAGGGGACCAGGATGGGTGTACTCAGCCTTGGGGAACTATTGGGGCTATTCATGTTAGGCCAGCGAGGATAGTCCTGTTCTGAATCGACATCTAAAGGAGCTGTTCTCTACTGACTATGGAGAAAGCCAAGAAGAATTAGCACCTTTAGGCTAAAATTAGCCTTCCTGAGTCCTGGAGTAATAGTCTGCTGTAGGAAATGACTGTGAGACCTCATCTACTCCACCACTTACTCCAAGGCAATTACCTACATTCATTGCAGGCATTGATGAAAGCTGTTAACTCTTTGTTAATAGATTTGGACTGTTGAATTTCCACTGCACCACTTCACCAGTCTTGCCAGAGGAACAGGTCTCTAATGTCTAAACGAAACCTCTTTTGCTGTAAGTTCAGAGCATTCTTGGCCAATTCGAAATGAGCCATGTTCTTGCTAACTGGTTAATCCCATGCACTTTGCAGTACCTTTTCTTTAAAGTGCTATGATCATATTGCAAATCAGTCTAGGTTTTTCTAGACTTAAATAGCCTGTTGTCCTTCAGTAATTCCTAATTTTCCTTGTATTCCTAGACATCTTCTCCAGACCCCCCACAGGAAACTCACATTTTCCATGAAGTGCTGTGCCACCATCTAACAATGAGACATGGACTGGAAGCATTACTGCTTTTTGACAGTGCTCTCATTGTTGCTTCTTTAATCAACTGCTGGTTCTCCTGGACTCTTTTTTTCATTCTAACCCATTAAAATGGCATTTCTTGATGCCTATTTTCCTGAAGTCCATCATACTTTTTGCTTTTTTCCTCTTTTTCTTCTAAAGAATCCACAGTCACAATCACAGTCGCAGCTTCCTTACCCTGTTCCTCCCTACTCCTTGGCATGGAGTCCGGACAAGTCCTCTCCTTTTTGCCCCAGGATGGATACATTCCAGGAACTTGCCAGGAAGGAGTTGGCTCACATAATGTAGACATCTAGACATGAAGTACCCAGGCCAGATGTCCAGGCTGTCTCTCCAGTCAGTGGATAGATAGAGGTACATTCAGGAGTGACTGACTCCATTCTACGATATCAGACTAGGATTAACAACCTAAGTAATTTGTATCTTCATTGACTATGAAAGTATTTGACTATGTGGCCAACTTGGATGAGACGAGACTTGCAATATTCCTTTTTCAACTAGAAGCTGGGAAGTTAAAATCTTAACAGATTTTACCAAACACCAAATTATACAGTTGAGGTAATTTTTATTACAGTCATCACGAGCTTTGCCGTGTGGATTTCCCAACGTGATATTATGCTGTGCTCTAATCCAAGACATCTCCAGTAGTCCTCTACCCCTTTTAACATTGTCCAAAGACCTTAAAGCAGCAGGTCTCTCATTTTTTTGGACCTCAGAGAAAGTGTATGTGTGCTTAATGTAAGACTTTTTCTGTCCTTTCTGCTTGGATGAACTGTAACCTTCTGTAAGTATGCCAGTTCTATATATTGTCCAGCAAATTCAGCTGCACCAATGAAGTCATAATTCTGGTCTTAGGTTAGGACTTGTGGCTTAATGTTCTTTTTCCCCTCACATTGTTCATGGAAAAGATATGGTTCATTGACCACCATCCTCCTTTGGCCTTCTATAACCTTAGTGTAACTTTATGTGTTATGATTTTAAGCCCTTCCCACAGGCTGCCCTTGTTTAACAGAATCACAGAATCACAGAATCACAGAATGTTCAGGGTCGGAAGGGACCTCTGTGGGTCATCTAGTCCAACCCCCCTGCCGGAGCAGGGTCACATACAGCAGGCTGCACAGGACCTTGTCCAGGTGGGTCTTGAATATCTCCAGAGAAGGAGAGTCCACAACTTCCCTGGGCAACCTGTTCCAGTACTCCATCACCCTCAGAGTGAAGATTTTTTTCCTCATGTTCAGACGTTTAACCCTTTCTTGAGAATATAAAATTCTAGTCTCAACCAGTTCTGGTTTAAAACTCTGCTCATTGTGTTAGCAAGCCAGCGTACAAAGGTATTCTTCTTTGTTACTAGGAAGCTTAGGATGTGAGGGATCCATACTGGGATGTTGGGCCACTGGTGAGAAAGCATGGAAAAGGTCAAAACACAAGTCCAAACCTGTTTGATTTTGAAAGTATTTCTCACCAGAAATTTGAAGGACAAAATTAAAAATAGAGTTTCTGTCCAAAATTTTGCAGTCCTGGCAAACCTCTCCACTGAAGTAAAATAAAGTGGTAGCTTTAAAGAAGTTAGTCAGCTCAGAGGGAAAAAAAAGTCAGCTTTGTTTTAGCAAAACTGGTTTGATGTGTTTTTTTTGTAGTTTGTTCCCAGTCTCCTTCATAGTGTGCTGATGCTTAAAGAACTTGACAGTGTAGTAGTGACAAACTTGAAAGTGTATATAAAATATAAAAGAAGAGAGCAGAAGTTTCTCACTGGAAATTTTGTACTGCAGAGTAGTTTGAAGCAGGGTTTTTCTTCATTCTAAAATTAGTTTGAGTCTGAGAGATCTTACAAGAACAAACCTGCATGCTTGGCAGTGTTCTACGTGATTTCCATCCTGCTCCAGTGTGAAATGTCGCGTTCTATTCAGGCAATGAAATTCCCTAATGATCTAATTTTTTCCACTGGCTTCAGAAAAATGGCAAACCTGGTTGTGATTGTACTTCATTAAGTAAAATAGTGGTTAAACAGTGTTTCAATATATTTCAGTTAATCTCCAGTTACTAGAGAACTGGCCCCACCTAATGCATACCATCAGACTTAAAACAGTTTAACAGGTTTAAGGTTCTGCATCCATTTTAATATTTCAGGCAATTGTTCAAATACCAGATTTGCAAGTAAGATATGGGACCATACTGGTCCCTTCTTGTGAAGAGGCAAAACTGTTTGTAACTTCAGCCTATGTGCCACATCAACCTCTTTGTATCTTTTTCTGTTGCTTTCTGAATGCTTGTAGAAGTGATCCATAATACCAACCAAATCAGGTCCAAACTCAGCTGAGCCCTTCTGCTCAAAACTCGTGGTGAATTTTGAATTCACCTTTTGAAAACCGCTGGGGAATTCATTGCTGGTCTCATTTGATCTTAGAGGAATCTGCTTCATCCTCTCTTCCCCTGTACCAGTGGTGGCCGTGGGGACCTAGACCTTCTCTGTGCTTGTAAAAATTGCTAGACCTGCTGAGAAATGCTGCCAGTGGTTTAGGAGACTGCCAAGAATGAGGTGTGTTTATAGATGGCAATGAAGGAGAGGTTACTGATGGCAGTTTGGCAACTGGTGGAGCTCTTTGTTTAACAAATGAGCTCATAAGAACTTGAATTCATGTGTGCAAAGTAATAGTGCTTCAGAAAGTAATGTAAAAGTTCATACATTGATTTCCTTGCTTTAGGTGTTAATGTTGCTTCTCTGTAATTTCTGGGTATCGGATTTGCAGTTGTTCAAGCCTGAAGCCTAGCTGCAGATCTGGGAAAAAATCATTTTATAGGGTATGTATCTCCTAGAGAACTTGGTCCCTAACTTTGCAAAACAAGAAAGTTTAGATATTTAAATATTTATAAATACAGATAATCTGTAGGTCTATTGTTTAGTCACAGACTTGAAACGAGCAGTCATTTCTGTGACTCAAGAAATGTTGAAATTCTGAAGAACAAGCTTTTATTTACAAATAGGACTCAGAATAAAGCTCTTTAAGCAGTTTATTGTAAGAGCAGGAAGACCAGATCCTCAACAAATTTGAAAGGTAAATTAACATGGCTTCACTGAAGTCAGAGAAATTGCATCTGTTTATACCAGTTGAGGATGACATATTTCCAGGATCTGTGTTAACGAGAGGCCTGGAAGTGGGTGGAGGCATGAAATTACTTCAGTATTATTACTTCAGCAAGGCCTTCTGCACATGTTCCTACCTCAAGACCACCACATAGCATTTGTCTGAGGAGCAGTTTTGTCACATCAAACTAAATGAGTTTCTGTTGCTGCTCTCAGCACTCAGTCTCGTCAAGGGCCCTTACATGGCTGCTCCAGCACACAGGAATGTGTTCAGGCAGGAGCTGTGATCAAAGCTTCCTGGCTCTACTGAAAACGGAGTCTGGACAGAGGAGCAAGACGTTTCTGCAGAGCAGCACACCCGGGGTGTGTGCTCGTGGGGAAGGCGGAGGTGAGCTGAGTGCAGCCAGCGGGGGTGGACTGCAGTTCTGATCCAAGTTACGAGTCTTCGCTTATGTTTCCTTCAATGTGAAATTATGTTTCTATCTATTTAATTTGATGATTTACTCCGATTTGTCTTTCTTTATTAGACTTCGTAGAAGAAAATCTAAACTCTGTATCAAAGAAAAAGCCAAGCCAACTGAACCAAATTGCTTGATGTAGGTTTTCCAGGAGTCAGTGACTGACATTAGCTGTAGCCTTGGCCATTTTTAGTTTTTCAGATTTCCCTGGGTCTAGAGCTAGGTCCTGAGTAGTTTTCTGCTTACAGGCTGCAGCAAATGTTTCAGGTGGAGTGAGCTCCCCTTTCCCCAGAAACGGAGCTTCTGAATATGGACTGGGAGTTGAACAACCAGTTTCATGGGGCAAGAGCACTGCCAGAAAAGTGGTCCACTCCTGCATGCTCCAGCCACTTACCTTGGGCTGGCTGTGGGACTGAGACCCTGCTGGGAGCTGATTCAAATCACTGAAGTGTCAGAAAACAAGCCCAGCAAAGAAGTGGCTGATTTTCTGCTGTGTAGTGAGTTAAATTGCCACAGCAAGGGTCCCGTGGGCGCCACAGCTAGCACAAGAGAAGGAAGGCCATCGCATGGCTGAAAGTCAGACAGGAGGGAAGGGGAGTGAGACACCCTCTCTAACTCCTTTTGGGAGTGTGCTCAATTGGCTCTGCTGAATGCGTAGCTGTAAATTAGTTGCCTGGGGAGTTTTCAGGCGGAAGAGCAAAGTGCCTGATGAATTGAGGTGCCTAAAAGGTTAGCAGTTCTGGAAAGCAGGCAGAGTGGATCACTGTTGTACGTGGGTTTTCGACGCTGAAGTTCCATCTTTGGCAGTATTTGAGCAAGCCGGATCCCACCCTGAAAGATCTGCTTATAAAACAAACTAACAAAAGAGTTGTTCTGTGTTTTTCACTGGAATGCCACTAACTGTGTTAATGACAATGGGGACCACCAATAGTGTGAACTCCCTGTTCTAATGCAATACTTCCAGGCTTCTTTAAACTGCATTTTATAAGAGGCATCAAAGGCAAAAAAATTCTGCATTAGCTCTATGGGAGCTTCATGCATACATCAGAGGGCAAATTTGGCCCCCAGTGTTCTCCCTGCAGTGAATTTGAGTCTCTGATAGCATCAGTGCAAGAAGAATAGAGCTGTAGCTTAGGAGGCATGTGGCATTTCCTGGCTGGGTGCAATGGATTCCCCAGCTGAAACCAATAAAAATCAGTTCAGGAAGAATTTTTCAGAAAATCAGTGGTGAAATTGACAGTCTTGAAATGCTCACACAATTCTTGCAGCTGTGGAGTCCTTAAAGTCAATGAGTTCCAGGAAAAATGACAATAGTTCTGGAAACTTTCCCATGACTGCCTCTGGGCAAGCATTCAGAATAGCTCGTTTACTCAACGATGCTAATTCATTAATCATTAGAGATACTTTTGTTCAGCCTCCTTTGAAGTTGGCCACAACTTTTCTTTTCTCCTAAGATGAAATGTGGTCAATTATATCCATACATAGATTTAACACGGGGCAGGTTCTTCTCTTTGACAAATTATTTACTAGCTTTTTCAACCCAGACTTCTCGCTCTCTGATGTTTCTCAATTGTACATACTGACCAGAAAATGTTACAGGCCGTACGGTTTTACCGTATTAGATCGGCTTTCCTTTCAGCTCAGTCCTTAATGTCCCCAGTCATTGTGGTAAACTTTGATGTGATTGGACCTTAATTTTCTTATTATAGGACACACCATTTTTTGTGCCTGCAGCCAACCGTAACATTATCCTTTCAAAGGCACGACTAGTCCACCAGTTCCTCTTCTCCAGGAACTGATAGGTTTTGACAACCTCCCTTCTGAGCTGATGGGTGACCAAACTTGAATCCATATGGTGTCTCAGCACTCCTCTGAGAAGAGAGTCTTACCCAGCCCTGCTTTTCCAGTAGCTTGGACCCTCCAGCACTGCAGCTAGACTGGAAAGAGCTTGCTCTGTCTCTCCTAGTCCTCTTCAGTGTATCTGGCCTCTCCAACAGGCTTTCTCCTCTCCCGTGGGTGAGGTTTCACCAGGCAACTGAGTCATCCCATGAACTTGCTGCTGGTGAAAGGGGCAGGCCTATTCCTGGGCACATGCTCCATTTGTCTCCCTTCTGTCATCTCTGGGATGTGTCTGATCCATGAGCTCACTAAAGTGGTGAAAACTATTCACTACTTCTTCATTTGTTTTGTTTTGTTGGGTTATTTTTCTGCCAGTTTAGTGAGCTAAATTCACTTTCTAAGGGGTCAAATGAATGCTAGAGCTGGTGAAAGGGAAGGGTAGGTCTCCATAGCTCGCAGCAAGAGACAGAGCAGAAATGGTGTTGGTTAAACTGAGCTGTTTTGAGAAAGGATGGCAGCTGCTGCTGCGTTTTGAGTGTTTCTGAGAGCACAGAATCACAGAATCACAGAATGGTAGGGGTTGGAAGGGACCTCTGTGGATCACCTAGTCCAACCCCCCTGCCAAAGCAGGGTCACCTAGAGCAGGCTGCACAGGACCTTGTCCAGGCAGGTCTTGAACATCTCCAGGGAAGGAGACTCCACAACCTCCCTGGGCAGCCTGTTCCAGTGCTCCGTCACCCTCAGAGTGAAGAAGTTCTTCCTCATGTTCAGACGGAACTTCCGATGCTTCAGTTTGTGCCCATTGCCCCTTGTCCTGTTGCTGGGGACCACTGAGAAGAGTGTGGCCCTCATCCTCTTGACACCCATCCTTCAGATATTTATAGGCATTGATAAGGTCCCCTCTCAGCCTTCTCTTCTTCAGGCTAAACAAGCCCAGTTCCCTCAGCCTCTCTTCATGGGAGAGATGCTCCAGTCCCCTCATCATCCTCATAGCCCTCCACTGGACTCTCTCCAGTAGCTCCTCGTCTTTCTTGAACTGGGGAGCCCAGAACTGGACACAGCACTCCAGATGAGGCCTCACCAGGGCAGTGGAGAGGGGAAGGAGAACCTCCCTCGACTTTCTGGCCACACTCTTCTTAATGCACCGCAGGATCCCATTGGCCTTCTTGACAACCAGGGCACATTTCTGGCTCATGGTCAACCTGTCATCCACCAGGACACCCAGGTCCCTCTCTGCAGAGCTGCTCTCAGCAAGTCCAACCTGAACCTGTACTGGTGCATGGGGTTGTTCCTCCCCAGGTGCAGGACCCTGCACTTGCCCTTGTTGAACCTCATCAGGTTCCTCTCTGCCCAACTTTCCAGCCTGTCCAGGTCTTGCTGAATGGCAGCACAGCCTTCTGGTGTATCTACCACACCTCCCAGTTTGGTGTCATCAGCAAACTTGCTGAGGATACACTCTAACTCTTCATAGAATCATAGAATCATAGAAAGTTTTGGGTCGGAAGGGACGCCTAGAGGTCATCTAGTCCAACCCCACTGCAGCGAGCAGGGACACCACTAACTAGATCAGGTTGCTCAGAGCCATGTCCAACCTGGTCTTGAATCTTTCCAGGGGTGGGGCCTCCACTACCTCTCTGGGCAACCCGTTCCAGTGTTTCACCACCCTCATTGTAAAGAATTTCTTTGTTATATCTAGCCTAAACCTACCCTGTTTTAGTTTAAAACCATTATCCCTCGTCCTGTCACTGTTGTCTCTACTAGAAAGTCTGTCCCCATCTTTCCTATAGGCTCCCTTTAAGTACTGAAAGGCTGCAATCAGGTCGCCCCACAGCCTTCTCTTCTCCAGGCTGAACAAGCCCAACTCTCTCAGCCTGTCCTCATAGGAGAGGTGCTCCAGCCCTCGGATCATTTTTGTAGCCCTCCTTTGGACCTGCTCCAACAGTTCCATGTCCTTCTTGTGCTGAGGGCTCCAGAGCTGAACGCAGGACTCCAGGTGAGGTCTCACCAGAGCAGAGTAGAGGGGCAGAATCACCTCTCTCGACCTGCTGGCCACGCTTCTCTTGATGCAGCCCAGGACACAGTTGGCCCTCTGGGCTGCCAGCGCACATTGCCGGCTCATGTCCAGCCTTTCGTCTATCAGTACCCCCAAGTCCCTCTCAGCAGGGCTGCTCTCGATCCTTGCATCCCCCAGCCTGTATTGATACCGGGGATTACCCCGATCCAGACGCAGGACCTTGCCCTTGGCCTTGTTGAACCTCATGAGGTTCACACAGGCCCACCTCTCCAGCTTATCCAGGTCATTGATGGAGAAGTTGAATAAGACTGGGCCAAATCCTGACCCCTGGGGGACACCACTAGTTACAGGCCTCTCCTGCACTGAGTGTCTCAAGAGAGATTGACAGAGAGTGCTTGGTTTGTGGATCTGAATAAGGTTCAGGCCTCAGGTAGGTGTTGAGCTGCTCAGGCAGTTCATCCTGGGGTGTTTCCCTGTGGTTGTCCATAAATGAAGTTTGAAGGGGAGAGGGAACTGTGGATTTTAGGCATGTGGCTTCAGGGGACAAGTAAGCATATCAGGGGCTGGCAAGAGGCACTACATGCTGCAATTTTGGGTGTTAGTGTCTAAATTCTACCCAAGGTCTCTTTTGGTTGTGGGCATTTCTTCCTTCTGTTTAGCTGAGAAAGTTGTGGTGATAAGGACGACTGTTATAGTAGGTGCTCAGAGGCTGTATTTGGGCTTGCAGTTTTAGCATGTTGTGCTGAAAATAATCCACAAGAGATGCTCAGCAAATTCTGCGGTAGGCAAGAGAGGTCTAAACTGATGTTCTGAGATATGGCAGAGCAGAGAAACAAGGTTCCACCCCACCATAATGTTAGAGACAGCAGTGTGGGTTCTGCTACCTGCAGTTTTGGGCAAGACAGGATTGCTGCTGAAAAATAACAGTGTGGTCTCCAAGAAAATGGACAGCGGGATCAAGTGCACCCTCAGCAAGTTTGCCAATGACACCAAGCTGTGTGATGTGGTCAACATACTGGAGGGAAAGGATGCCATCCAGAGGGACCTGGGCAGGCTTGAGAGGTGGGCTGTTGCAAACCTCATGAAGTTCAACAAGGCCAAGTGCAAGGTCCTGCACATGGGCCAGGGCAATCCCAAGCACAAATACAGACTGGACAGAAAATGAATTGAGAGCATCCCTGAGAAGAAGGACTTGTGGGTGCTGGTTGATAAGGGGCTCAACATGACCCCACAGTGTGCACTCACAGCCCAGAAGGCCAACTGTATCCTGGGCTGCCTCAAGAGAAGCGTGGCCAGCAGGTCGAGGGAGGTGATTCTGCCCTGCTGTTCTGCTCTGAACAGACCTCACCTGGAGTCCTGCGTCCAGCTCTGGAGCCCTCAGCCCAGGAAAGACATCGACTTGTTGGAGCAGATCCAGAGGAGGGCAACCAAAATGATCAGAGGGCTGGAGCACCTCTCCTGTGAGGAAAGGCTGAGAGAGTTGGGGTTGTTCAGCCTGGGGAAGAGAAGGCTCCGGGGACACCTTACAGCAGCCTTCCAGTACTTCAAGAGGGCTTACAAGAAAGCTGGAGAGGGACTTTTTACAAGGGCCTGTAAAGATAGGACAAGGGGGAATGGCTACAAGAGGATAGATTTAGATTAGATACAAGAAAGAAATTCTTTACTGTGAGAGTTGTGAGACACTGGAACAGGTTGCCCGGAAAAGCTGTGGATGCCCCCTCCCTGGAATTGTTCAGGGCCAGGTTGGATGGGGCTTTGAGTAGCCTGGTCTAGTGGAAGGTGTCCCTGTCCATGGCAGGGGGTTGGAACTAGATTACCTATAAGGTCCCTTCCAACCCAAATCAATTCTACGATTCTATGATTCTGTGAAATCTGCCACTGGCTGTGATCCCAAGCCTTGAAGATGTCTACATCTTATTTGTAGGTTGTTCTAGATGTCTGCATCTCAGTTGGTCTAGGTCAAGCAAAGTAGACAACTAAGGTCACGTGAATAATTCCCTATTTTAGATGCTTATCCTACAAGATAGATTTTGCTCAAGAAATACTCATTTTACTCCATTGTCTGGAAAACCTGGCTTGGACAACAAGTTTTGATATAGATGTCCACATCTAATCAGATGAGTCAGGGTTCGGGTAACCACACTGAACTGTCCTCATCAGCAGGGACAGTATTGTCATCACTTTCTGTGTGATTAATTCTGGAGCAGGGGGAAAAGGGAAATTCACCAACACTCTTTTCTTATATATAGGACTGCTATGTGTGTTCCCGATGACTTGTGTTCAGCTGATTTCTAGGTATCTTTGTGGCTGTAGGAAGACTGTATCAGTCTTCACTTGAGTGGAAGGGATGATAGTTTGGACAGAGTTACAGGCAACTGAAGCCGTGCCAGAATTCCGGGTTTGAATGGGACACTTTCCTGGGGAGGAAACACAGATCTGAAATTCCCATAGTAGATTAAAAAAAAAAAAAGGTAGCAACTGGTCCTATTTTCAGTTATCTCTAGAAGAAATCAGACAAATCAATTTACTTTAAATGCTTTAGCTGAGCAGTTGAAATGCTGAAGCTTCCGAAATGATATCTTCAGGACAGAAGCACTACTTAATTCTGACCGGTTAGTACATGTGAAGTTTTGAGGCCAAATAGTTTTTGCAAGGTGTTTGCAGACACAGGAATTAGCTATACAAATAGAGAAGTCCAGTAAGTCTTTAATTCTGTTTTATTTCTTAATTGTGTTTTGCCAATTAAATTGAGCTCCTGACTTGCACCTGTGCAGGGTTTGACATTTCTTGATAGGTTCATCAGTTACACTTTTCTGGTTGTGTCCTTTTTGCTTTATGGGAAGAAGCAAGATTAATTCCTAGTATAAACCGAGGTTGAATTGCTTATACGTTAAGTGAACCTGAATTCCTTTGTCTTTCTGAAGTCCTAGGCTGTTCTTTTCCAGCACATGGAAGTTTTTTTTCACTTCTCTTTTTTTCTTAGTGTCTTAATAGAGCAAGAACTGCAGAACAAACTGAATTGGTAGCCACTTTGTCCTTTTGGACACACGACTGTTAATAATCGTGATACACAGAGCTGTCAGAATGACATGTATAAAAAGTACTAGTGCCAAATATGTTTCCCCTCCTTCATACAATACGGACACCTAGCAACATCTTACTTGTCCCAGTGTTAAATGACCCCTGTGAAGATGTTGCCTAAATGCAGTATAGGCAAATGCAGATCTGCTAGATATCTTTCATGTTATTTGAGATGGCACATCAGATGGTGGGATCCTGTCTTGGAAGGATAAGCAGCCTTGTTGGACATTTTGACATGAAAAGTTATTGACTTTTACATATTTGATGGAGGGCAGAGAGGGAGAGAAGTAGACAAGAAGTACCAGGCAGAGAGTGAAAGAGAAAGCAGGCCTCCCATTTATTTATTTGATGTCATGGAATACTTGGGCCTCTTGGGGACCGTATTCATGCACCTGATGCAATCAGCCACTCCTACCAGTGACTTCAAGTCTGAGAGTTACACCCATCTACATCAGGGGATGGAAATGTTCCTCAAAGAATACTTAGCTCTCTGGGGCTTTGACCTTTAAGCTACTCGGTCATTTGTTTTCTGAGCAATCCCGTTTCTGTGATTTAATTCTAAGTGCTGCAAAACTTGGCTTATAGTCTACAGAACCACGCAGGCGAAGCAGAGGTAACTTTGTGAAACAAATCATTTAAGGAAGCAGCTATTTCAGTTACAAAATAGAACTGGGTTTGCTCCAAATCTTAATTCTGAGCCTTCTCTGTTATTGTTTTTTATTAGAGTTACTGATAAAATAACACAGACAAACTTTCAGGCATACAAGCCTTCTTTCAGATATGAAGCAGAAACAGCAAACGTCAGGTTAAGGATGTAATTCATTGCACGTGTCCATGCCCTGTTCCATGAACGCTCGTTATTCGTGCCAGTCTCTGTCTGCTGACTCCTGTGTTATGCTGACAGAACCATTTGCAATAGCTCTCTACTGAATTAGATCAGGAATCCAATGCACGTGAGGAACGGCTGCGTTTTGCTTCTTGCTTTCTAGCCTGGGGAACTCTTTGGTGTGTTGTTGCCTGAATGCTTGTGTTGGCACAAGGGAGAAAGGAACCGAGCATGGAGCAAAATAGGTTGACACCAAACAAGGGCAGGGTCTAGGCAGGCCGTCTCTCCAGTAGGCTGTGCTCAACACGAAGTTAGGATTTATCAGTATGATGTAGAGCTTGCACCTAGGAGTACTGACCCCAGCTTATGTTGCAAACAAACATGTCCTTTGAATCCATTAGCTGGCTCCCCCCTCTCTTTTCAGCTCAACCTACTTATCCTGGCTGTTTCAGATGTCTGTGTTAATGACCCATTCCCTCTATCCCTGCTGTCCTCTCCCCTGCCTTTCCAGTATGTCATGCATGTTTTTATACAATACCATAATCCTGAGAACTAGAAAATGCAGGTATCTCGCTGTACTTTCCTTTCCCTGTAGGACATTTCTTGTTGCCTTTGCACATTATCCTCTTTTCCACCCATACCTCTAAAACACTTTTCCATTCACTGCAGAAATTTCTCCTTGAGTTATTCTTCTGCAGTTTGTGATATCTGCCTGTGTCTCCCATCAATTCCAAGAGCATCTGAGGTCATTCAGAATATTTGAAAACTGTGGGGAGTTTTAAAGTAGATACCTGAAAATGGATTTTGTGAAGTGAATGTGAGAAAAATCTACTGAAACTCATTTTATGGCTAACTCATCACAGCTGGTCCAGTGGAGCCTGGTGGTCACCATCGCCACCTTGGTGTCCTGTCACAAACTCAAAGGGGTGTTGCAGAAAGGATGAGAGCTGTGCTGCAATGGATTTTATCCGTGTACAGTAATTCTCAGCTTAATTATGTCCCCATTTCTGAAACCGGGAACAGTACATTCCCAGGAATTATATTTCTGAGAAACAACGGCAGCACAAAATGGCATGCTGCACTGCTGGGAGTGACCCTTTGAAATAAAATGAATGTTCTCTGACATTCTTTCTCTCTTCATTGTAGCTGAACTGGCATCAATACAAAGGTTTACATCTGTATTAAAGATGTTGGTGATTGCTGAATGCATGATACATGGATGGCCATTATCATCTGCAGAAAGTTAGTGTTCTATGCATATAATCAATCAGATTCTGTTCATGTCAGGAGCTGGCCAGCTCTTTACAGCCCGTATCACATTAACCCTTGCAGTGGAGTGAAAAAAGGCAGAAATATTCTGGAACAGGCCAAGCAGTGATCCAATCTACCTACTTTTTGCCTGACAACCCCATGGGCACGTAGATTTGTTAGACACCAACCTAGACTGCCTGAACACTTACATTTAGCCGCTCATGTCTAGTTTTGAGTCTATTTCTCACTCACTCAAGACAGGAGTTCATTTCCTGCTTAGCACTCTCCTGATGTTCAAATTTGAGGCAGTCTGGTACTGGATCTGGTCAGGAAAGCAACTGTCATCATCTGACATGCTCTTGTCTGTCTTTTGCATGATGGGCTAGTGGTAAAAACACCTGGGAAGTGGGAGGTGGAGAGCAGGAGTCAGGAGGGAGCCTGACTCTAGTCCTGCGCTGTGGGATGTGCCTGGACCAAGGGCAGAATTGGAATTCCAGATGATGCTCCCAGGGTTCTGTTGTTTTATCCAATAGCAAATTGCTGAATTAAAGTAAAACCAGAATTGAGAGCATGGCCTGGAAGGCTGGCTTTGTAATGTGCATGCACTCCAGTGATCATGAAAATGGGCCAGTGAAAGAATAAAGGAAATAATGCATTTTCTGGAAGAGTTAAATAACACTGATAAAGCTACTTCAGCTGTGTGATGTGTAGATTTGAGGACTTCTATTGCTGCTGTTATAAAGGAAATCAGATAATGTATCTGGCCTTATAATCTGTGAAAGGCCTTGATCCCTGGTTTTGCTGCTCTACTGACGCTTCACAGCCACAATGCTGGCTTAACTGGCCATATCAAACGTAGAAGGAAACAGGGCTTCAGCAACATCTGGAGAAAGATTAGCTATCTATAAACCAGTCATTTTGCCATGACCTTTTCAAGGAATAGGAAAAAACAAAGAACCTCATGTTTCAACTGTTATGGCAGAGTTAGGTTAGCATGAGTGTGGCTTTCTGTGCTCAAGTCATTGCTAATTTCCATAAGAACTCTCAGGCTGAATTTGCACGGAGCGATAGACCAACACACGTCTGAGGAGTCCAGAGATGTCCTCAAATGTGTGCTCCCACCTCTTGAATTGACTGTGCTGAGATCTGAATCCCTATAAACAGCTGGGAAACCTCTTAAAATAGCCTCAATTTTTGCAGTGAGATGATGACATATTTGAAACTAGTCAGGCTTTGAAGCTGACAGTAGCAAAGCTGAAGCTTCTGGAACTGCAGCCCCAGACCCTGGCACAGATGCCTGCTCTTCACCCTGTGTTTGGTTTATAACTGTTAGCATAATTTTTGAGTTGTTAGGATTTCAAGAATAAGAAATTCTTACAATCTACACAAGTAAAATAGCACTATAAATAACATTTAATCTTCATTGTGACTAAATTAGGTGAAACAAGAAGTTATTAAACACATTTCAATTCATTGCCATAGCTTCTCTTAAATTTTATATGAAGCAGGAAGCTGCACTTGAAAGCAGGGAAAGACAAAGGTTTCTGACTGAGCCAAGGATGTGACACAGCTGGGAAAAAAGTAAATATAAATCTTAGGCAAAGTATTGCTAGCAGAGGCATTAAATAAAAGAGGAATTTTTCTTTGTAGTACCAATATTACCTTAGCTGAATTCTTACACAATTTTATTTGCCTGTGTTAAAAACCACAAAAAATATTAAAAAAATGAAACAGGTACTGAGAATGGTGGAAGAGGAAGCCTGTTTTAGGAGGACAGACTCAAAAAAAAAAAAGATATTTAGCTGATGAAGGTGGAGAAGGGATGTGAATAGTTTACAAACGTATTTTGTGGATTAGGAGAACAGAGAACAAACACAATTGGAAACTAGTCAGTCTTACCTAACTCTGAAAGGAAGGTGCAGGGCTGCAAACTGATACAGATACACTGAGGCTGAAAGTTAGAAGAACATCTGGAACCACTGGAGCAAGAAGATTGTGGTTATTCTGTCATTTTCCTTTTAGGACTAATTCCCATCCCTAACCAGTGTAAAGTCTTCATAAGTTGGGAAGGGGCCCAAGAAACAGGAAACGGAAGATTTAAGTCAGGAGGAGAACTGATGAAAACTGAAAGGACATAGTCTGAGGGCTGGGAAAGACATTGCCAAGGGATGGGGTGGGGGGTGCCGAGTGCCCAGGGTGGACTGGTGGACGCTGCCCGGTGTGCTGGGCTCTGCTCAGAAATGGGGATGGAGGAGGGAGTGCACATGTTGTGGCCACTCGTGTTGCTGAGATCGTTGCTGTCACATATCCTTCTCCTGTGGACCTAGAGGACCAGCCTGGCCAGGGCCAGGAGGAGATTGTTAAGGAGAGGTCCCATGACTTGGTGGAAGCTGCCTTCTAGTAGGGGTCTCAGAGGAAAAAATGCTAGATTTAAGTTGAGACTTCTCTGTACAGGAACAAATTATATGTTGTAGTTCAACGTGCAGCAAGGTGGTGGGACTCTATAGGAACAGTCTCTATGGTTTTCTACTCCCACTGTCTTAAAAAACAGCCACGAAGGAACCAACTCATCCTCTAGCCTGCAATAGTACTATTACAGTCTGAAGACTTGGAACTGATTAATTACTTATAAGGTTTGTTAGAAATCTGCTGACTAGCATTACTCTGCAGTTATATCTTTGGGAAACCTAAGTCAGTTTTTTTGGCTGTATTTTTTTTCTCGTTTTATTTTCTTGAGAGGTATGGCAAAAGGCTTCAAGTTTCATATCAAGCTCTGATCACAGAAATAAAGCTGGACAGAGCTGGTTGTAATGACAGCTGCCTATGTGATATTGACATACAGCAGGATTTGATTGTAAGGTTCTTTTAACCTAAAAGTGGAAAAATGCTTCTCAGATTAATATCTTTAAATGTCAGTACTTCATTCACTGCCTAGAAATGGTGGAGAGACCAGACAGCCTTGACAAAGTTACATGCCAGAATCTGTCTTGTGAAGATATCTTTCAAGCACTTGGCATTGTTCGGTTTTTAATGTCTCTAGGAATCAGATAAGAATAGTGAGAAACTCAGGGCATTGCAGCAAAAGCCAAATGCAAAGTTGCTGAAGATGTTTCAATATGAGTGGAAAAGAAATTATTTCCCACTTTCTTTGGGAAATCTATTAGAGTTCACACCAGACTCAGACTGGAAGCATAATTCCAACAATGTTGCTCAAAGCCTTTTATCTTTCCTTCCCAGCTTTGCAGCTAGTTCCAGTCCGCATGAATTCAGTGGAAGAATGGGTGCCACTAGAGCCACACACCAGCTTACATGTTCAGAGGATTTCTTGTTGTTTCCTCGCTAAAAATATCTTCAGGTTCTATTTGGTATGAAATAGGTTATTGCTGTGATATGGCAAAAGGCCATAAATAAATACATCACTGCTGTTGTTGGATGACCTTCTGGAATCAGTCTGAGACATCAGAGACACTCTGGTTTATTGCTATTTTACCTGGACTCATTTTTCAACCCTGATTGTTAAGCAACCTGTAGTATATTCTTAGGAAGACATAGGTTCACATATAATAGCCCTAAGTGAAAGTGGTAATTTTCATCGAACATTTTTCTATGAATCATTCCATGAGGAAAGCTAAAAAATAGCCTCAAAACTCTCCAAACCCAACCCTTGTTTAAACACTTCTATTTCTGCCCTAGGAAAAAAAGCTTATCAGTGCTATGAGAATAAAAAAATGCCCAGAATCTACAATGATGTCTACTGGGAGAGCAAGTTTCATGGGGCCATCTTACGTCTGCAACCTCTGATGGGTGTTTCTTTGACATTAACCTAAGTAGTAATAATCTGTATCTACCAGAGGTCACACTAGTTATAGAATAGTGCTTCTCCTGAGTTTGAAGTTTAATGTTTTCTCTACCCTGTTTTGCATGTATTCTTCCTCCATATTCTTCTATGATATCAGAATTGTATAAAGCACATTCATTTTAATATAAATTTAAAACAAAGCATATAGTTTTAAAATGCTGCAAAGCCTTTCTTCCAAGCAAGATGACCAAGCAATGCACGTAAAAGAAGTGTAGATCTTTACATTCTTTGCCTGGCACTGGTAAAAGATTGCCCTACTTTTGGCTAGGGTTTGTCTCACCCAAATTGAAGTGTTCAACCTGGAAACTCAAATAGCAGTTTAGTCTAGGCTGCCTCTGTCACTGAGATGCGCACTGTCATGTTGCATCTTGTTCATTTTAAACACATCTAGGGTGGGATGTCCCACCCTTAGAAGCATTTCCCTCCCTCTCTTCACTACAGCTAGAATTTAAGATGAGCTTTGAATAAGCATTTAGCCTTTGAATTATCACCTTTCGATGGCATGTGATGAGCCTACACTGTTTAGGTAAATGCAATTTTAACTCCAGGGTGTTCAAACATATTACCATGGTGTATTTAGTCTTAATTATGACTAGGCCTTTTTTAAGTAACAGGCTTTAATAATGATACTCTCCATAATTGGTATTTTACTTACTGGTGTTACAGAGTTTGTAACCTGCTCATGAGAAGTTAGTATTTTTTCCTCTTGCTTGAAAGTCTGTATTGATAGGCCATTCAAAAGTATTTGCTTAACTTGTATTAGTTATGGTATCTCTTGAACGGTGTACACTTGAGATATAAAAAAGTGGGCAGTTTACACAGATTAAAAACATCTGATTTGAAACAAACATGCATTTAAGAAAAGGAAACATTTGGAACTTGTTAGCTTTGTGAGCACTTCTTGCAAATAGATGTAATTCTAATGGTCTTAAGGATCTATTCAAGGAAGACGAGGACTTTATCTTCCTTGACCTCTGAAGCAGAATGATTGGCAAGTATTGGGACTTAATTTGTTGGAAAACAAGTGATCTCATGGTTTGAATGGCTTTGTCAGTGAGTGCAGTAAGAAAAATGAAGACGTAAATCACAGGGAATGAAAGAAATTTGGTTCCACATCGTTTTATTATTGTGAATGTTCTCAGTAATGCATTTACTCTAGTATTCGCTATGCTGAGGTACAGCAACATCTGTTAGTCAGAGAAGTCCAATTTTTAATGATTGTCTTGACAAGCCACAAGAAGATCAAGTAGCTTGCTCAAGGTCACACAGAGAGTGAGATTTAGTTTGTGCTTGCAAAGAAGTGTTGCCGGGATCTCAATGTTTTATTTAGCCAGTAGAGCTCATATTCTCCTTCATATTTAGAACTTGTTCCATGTAGCACATGATTAAAGTACTTATGGCTACAGCTTCAAGACCTACTGTTGTTTGAGTTGGAACCTAAAGGACTTCTATTCAGAGTGCCAATTAAAGATATTAGATAGAAAAGCAAACAAAGCATGGTTTTGTAATATATAGCTCTAATCATTTGGAAAAGCTAAACTTGCAGAGGATAGTGCAGCTGCTAACAGCATAATAACTAATGTGCAGTATTTTAATCCAGCCGTTTAGAAACATTTTTTACATTACTTTTAGACAACTGGGAACAGAAAAAGATCTATGCTTGTATTATTTATTTGTTATTTAACACACCAAGCTGGTAATTTTTAAAACACATGATACTCTTCATCTCTTTAAAGTTTATTATTTACTTAAAGAAGGATCTTCACTTTGAGGTCTTTTTTAATTAAAAAAAGTTCTCTAAAGTGAGTATTTTGGGAATAAAAAGCTCTTTCTTTTCAGAGATTGAATCTATGACTATTATAATAATATGAATTTCTTCTAATAAAACTTTAGGCATGCGATGCTGCAGAGTCTAAAATATGTTGGATTTTCATTCCAATTAGAAGTCATGTGGCAAAATCACTGCCATGGATTGCTCAGGGGTGCAGCAGGTTGTTATGAATGCCTAATACCCATGTTCAATTCAGAAAACCGTTAGAATGGCCTTAGCACTGCAGGGCAAGGGCCCCTTTTACCGTTATTCTGGCTCCAACAGTGGCTGTAAGCAGATACTAAGAATGAGCAGGAACAGGGCAAGCATGTGTTGGTACTACCCCAACACGCTGTATGCTGTCCCACAACTATCCTGTCAGCTCAGGAGATTTCCTGGATCCATTGTAGTTTGTCTATTTTAAGATCTTCAGCGGGTCTGTCCAGTGAATATGTATTGTACCTTCCCTTGCGGCGATGTACGCATGCCTTGTCTGCAACACCCCTTGTCAAGGAGCTGCACAAGTTTCCAGGCTGCTCCCACGTCCTTCTGTTTGTTTCAAATGTGGCTCTTGTTAGTTCTATTTGACATCTCCTAGCTCTTCATAGTGGAAGATGCCATGTGTAATCAAACCTTTCTTCATGTTACCCAAGGCTGTAGACTCACCTAAATTTTTCAGGATAAACCAGCCTAACCTACCTTGCAAATCTCTGCAATGATTCCCAGTTCTCCTCAGGATGCATTTCAAAATATTATCTACAGACTTATACACGACACCTTTTCATGCTTTCTGATTTGCTCCATTTTCAGTGTTTAACAACTCAGCTTTCTACCCTTCAGGTCTGTCTAGAGTAATTGTTATTTGAAAATCCTACAACACACTTGAGTTTGCCACCTATACAGTAATCTTTAGACCATGGTAGAAAGAAGATTCACTTTGAATTACGTTTGATGAACTGTTTTCCACTGTTCTTGTTTCCTTGTTTATATTGTCCATAGTTTAATCTTATTTTTAATTTCCTTAAATAAAAACTAGTATGCTATGGCTATAAAATCTCAGGTTCTCTAATATTTCAGTTACAGGACTGAAAAAAGTGTAGATATTTTTAGTACACTAATATTAAAAATGAAAACAACCCTGGTACCTTGCTGTAGTCCTGTGCACTGTTTCAATTCCTGTTCCCTACGATGTGGCAGATAACGTCTGAAAAGATAAAGTACGGTGAAAGTACCAATTAAAAAAACTTCTATTACAGTCATAAAGCTTATCCTGCTCAAATGACTTACTTTTCTCAGAATCAGAAAATTAAAAATAATATTAAATGCACTATTTTAATTTTAAGGGTAATGTTGGCAGCCTTCCTCCAGGTTCTGCAAAACGTTCAGCTTCATCACATCTCAGGCGGTGGTGAGGTGTTTGGCGCAAGCACCAAACAGGTTGGCAGAAACAAACCCTAACTGTCCTTGAGCATTCACTGCTGCACTTGTGTCTGATCACCCAGTTTCCTGATGTGTTTCTGTGCAAGAACATGCAGAACGACAACAGTGTCATTACAGGGTGGACGAAGAGGACGAAAGACAGGGGCTCCTTAATCCAGCACCAAAACTGAAAAGATGCATGTGCAAATGTAGCTGTGGTAATGCAGAATATGTTTTTAAAACAAAAGTTGCCTGCCTCACTTTATCTGCTTTGACACATAGGTGCTGAAAAAATAGATGTCAAAGGACTGGGAAAACTGTGTAAGAGTCTCTTACGTGTAAGAATCTCTTACATCAGAAAGCAAGAGGAAAGAAAGTATGGTATTGAGTACGCACTGCTGGGGAAAGTGATTGGCTCGAGCAGTGAGAGGCAGGATGACTCGTGTCCAGAACTCTGCTGAGGTACTCAGCTGGCCAAAAAGAAAATTTGTTGTACTTCTGGTAACAAACAGTACTGCCAGCCTCAGGCATTCCAGAATCATGAATCACAAGATTAAGAAGAAAAGGAGAATTTTTAGAAACAGTACGCATTTGGAAATACTTGTATCCTGTTTTTTCAATCTTTACTGTACGTTATGACATATTTTCAAAGTTTTCTTCCACATCCATAAGGAATAACAGATACTCTTAAAAACTGAAATTTTTGCCAGATAACATGACTTCAAGAGCTTGGGCTTTGTGGAAACTGCTGGCTATCAGAAACTTTGATAAGACATTCAGAAGGGTTAGCAACAAAGAATAAAAGAATGGGTAAATGAAGTAGAAAGCCTTCAGAAAGATTAAACTGCCTCTCTGAGCGAGTTGACTAGCACTGTTACTGAAATTCAAGTGAGGCTGGCCAGATCAGAAGAGATTGTAAAGATTTTATTGATTAACCTTTTGCAAGGAACACACATCTCATTTCTCCTGATAAAACAGAACAGGCTCCAAAGAGCAAAATGTGGTGATTTAGAAAATGCTCAAAGGAGAAGCAATGACAGGCTTTACGGCATTCCTGAAAATGCAGAAAATAACAAAAATGTGGGAATGCTGCCCCTGTCACTTACACCATCCTTGCATTTTGATAGTATTGTATAGAAACCTCATATGGCAGGGCACAAAAATCCTCAGATCTAGCTAAGATATGTAACTTTCTGTTTCCAGAATTATCAAACTCAGCAATAATTTTTTACAGGCAGCTGGGAAGAACAATGAAGAGCAGTATAAGAATAAAATTATCCATTTTGATGACAATTACTACCCGAAGTTCAGAAAATTTGGAGGCATGCTGGAGCTAAGCAAAACCAGCTTAGGAAAAGGGATAAGGCCCTTAATTTCATAATCATCACAAGTAAGATGGGTATTATTATATAAGAACAAAAAGTCCGAGAGAAGCATTGCCAATGCTTTACAGTTCAGGCATTGTGACCCTTCAAAGAGAAGCAGCAGGAGGATGAAACATCCAGTCTGCAGTAATTAGACCTACATCTCACTTTACAGCAAATTCACCTGGATTTTGCTAAGAGGCAGGAGGCTTGACGTGCATCAAGACTGCAGAAAGGGAAGCAGAAGGAACGAAATGAAATATCAAGTCCGGATGCACTATTATGTCCAAGGAGCAAAAAGGACACCCAGGGGAGGAAGTGTAAAGCTGCCTTTTGCTGGGATGCAGTGTTCCTGCATCCAGACCCTTGGAGGAACTTCCAGCAAACTTAAGTCTGTTTGGGGTTATGTATTATCTGGCAGTGGGCTCAAGAGGCCAATAAAGCAGCTGGGGATCAGCTCAGAGAAATACTATCTCCTGTGGAAGCAGGAAGAAGAAGAAGGGGAAATTCTGAACCTAAATTCAAATTTTCTAGCAAGCATAAGAGGACTCCTCTACAGCTATATGATTCCCTTGCAGGCTGGCTATGTCAGGTTTAAGAGCAAAATCTTTGGGCTGTGGAGCCACACCATCAAAATAGGCAACAAACTTTATAAGCACCATGTTCTACACTGTGCTACTACAGTCGGTTTAATAGGCAGATGTCAAGGAGGGATATTATGGATACTAGGAAGGGAAAGAGGTGACAGGATGAAGGTATTAAAAAGGCAAGGCTGTACACTGGGTAAAATGTGCAAGGAACTACTGACAGAAGAAGGAGCAATTCGGCAGAGGAAAATACAGGCTAAGTCAACCACAGCTATTTCACACTTGCCTTCTTCCTCACCGTCTAGTTCTTACTCTGAAAAGTAAAAAAATTAGCAATAATGTAAAATATATTGCAACATTCTGAGCTGTTTCTTTTTCCTTCATACTTTTTAATACAAAGCAAAAGTTGGTTGGGGAATTTTCTGGGAAGGCAATTCTTTGCCTACTGTGGCTGTTAAAAATAGTAGTTGTAGCTCTCAGCCTACTGATTTCTGAAGCAGAGATCTTTTCTGCCCAAATAAATTTGAGTTCATGGACAACCGGTTTAAGTTACTTGTTGATCCTAGATGAGAGTTTTCACCAGGTCGGGATGGCTCTATAACCAGAAAAGTGTAATGATAGCTGGGTTCTTTATTGCACTGTGCTGGATCCATCTGTATTGTTGTATCAGGAAGCTAAATCTGGAACTAAGAGTTTGGCTCTTTTTCTCTCCAGTCTCCTCTTTCTTAATGCCTTTGCCTCCAGAGATAGGTTTGTACCTACACCTTAATGAACACCGCAGCCTTTCTGTCCTTCTTGCAGCACAACAGTTATGGTGTTGTATCTTCTTTACATTAGTTTCTTTTTAGGCATGTTAATACAAATATATCAATTTGTATAGGATTTTGTGACTTGGTAATGAAGCGCAAATATTGAGCCTTTAAAAAATGACCTTTAATGTTTGTAGGTTTGTGGTGAAAGAAGCTTTCGATAGTATTCACACAGAAACAGTTTAAAGGGCTGAACATCACGGAGCAGCTACAGTGTTAGTTGCTGATTAACCTCTCCGAGGATAGACTCCTAAAACTCAGATGCTGGGAATGGGAGAAACGTGTGAAATTTGGACAGCAGGTTGTGGGCTAAAACTTCTGAAACTCCTCAGCCATGCTGTAATTAGTTACAGTGGTATGAACACCAAATTAGCTGTGCACTGAGCTCAAGACACAGCCAAGCAGCTATAGCGACTTTAGAGCTGAATAGATTCTGCTTTGTTCAAATATAGCTAGTACAAGCAACACATCTGCTGATGGTTAAAGAGCCCTCAGTGTGGCTGGGAGACAAAGTATTGTAAATTGTACGAGCAAATTATTGTTGGCTCTGTCTGTTACTATGACAGTAATGGTGTGTAAAATATGAAGCTATAGCCAAGGTCAGGATGGACAGTATCTCGGTGAGTAACATACTAAGGTATAACTTTCAGTGTCATTCTGGCCAAATATAAATTTATGCTTACTGTGTCATTTAATGTGGCACATCTTAGGTCTCTGAAGACAGAACAGAAAACCATGCTGGCTTTAATTCTCCGTTGATTTATTTAAAGATAAGAATAGATACAAGTAACCCTGTATAGATAGCTATTTCATATGGAATATTTACCCCTATTCTGTACAGCCTTGTCATAACAGTGCAAAATGTACAGAGGCATTCTTCTTATGTGAATTTAACAGATGACATAACTTATTGGTGCTCAGATTTGCTTGTATCTGAACTGTCAGAAATATGAGATCATCCTTCTTTTTTCCTGCTTAAGCTGACCTTTTCCTTTAGAAAGTATTTTAACCATAATTTCCATTACAGTCCTGCTTTAGGCATTACGTACATGCACAGAAAAGAACATTTTAAGAAAAGAACACTTTCATCCCTCTCTCCAAACTTGAAAACACTACATATCCTGATATTCCACATCAGGTGGAAAAGTAAATAAAGAAGAGAAAACGAGGTAAGCAGGCAACTAGTTATGAACAGTGTAATAAGTAATGGTCTTAGCAGCCCAATTGAGAATCACCAGGCAGAATTGACCTAACTTGCTCCATATATTATTTGCCTTACTTATTATTACTTATTATTTGCCTGAAGGCATGTTCAGTTGCTTTTAATTTCATTACCTCAGCCTAACAGTTGTTTTGGTTTAATTTCAGCTGTAGTAAGTTTAGTAACTCATCCAAGGAAAGCAGAGCAGAAGGGTGAAAGCTTGAGCAACTTGATCACAAATTGCTGAATCTTGTATTTGAATTCTGGAATGAGGATTTAAAATGATCTAGAGCTAACCTGTTCCTGGGCTAACCTGAATAACTTTGGGGCAACCTTGTCAGCGCTGAGCACACAAACACCAAGACAGGCCCTGAAAACCACAGGCTTTGCAGTGTGATGGTGGGGATCACCACCTTGTTCTTGCAGGTAGTTTTACAGAAATTCAATTTCCAGATTGAGTAGCATAGGAACTTTGTTGAAAAGCTGCGCTTTTGGTTTAGCAATGCATATTTTTTGGAAACACAGCAGTGAATTCCAACTGAGATTGTTCTCCACCTTAATTTCTTGACATATTATCTGACGCCAGATGCCAGAGGACAAGGAGTGTTGCAATGCTGGAGAGCTGACTGGCCTAACAAAATGTCATGTTACTGTTTGCTTTGCATGTGGGTGAGGCTGAGTTCGTTCCTCACATCATTGTCTGGCTCACTGACTTTTCTCGGTCTGGAGTTCTCCTTAGTTACGGGCCTTCCAGCAGTCTTTCTCTCTTGCGTGTTTCCTTGAAGCATTTGAGTCCCTAGGTGTCTGCTGCCAGGCTCAAACCTCTTAAAGAAGGGCTAGTAATCCTACAGGACTTCATGGTATATATTGTCCCCCATCCTCTTTTTTAGCCTCAGAGCTCCTTCTTGGATAGAATCAAGCTTCTCCATTCCCAATTAAACACCAAAGGCCTGCACAAGTCCAGCCCTGCCTCTCACACATTAGATTGTTTGTCCAGGCTCCCTCTTCCTTAATGGTCTCAAAGTGATCTTCTGATTTCTTCTTTTCTCACTTGTGGCTTCAAGCTTCTGTGGAAACTTGTTATGATCCGTCTGTCATTTATGCTGATTTTTCCCCTTCTTCCTACTTTCTGCTGCCTTCCTCTGGTTGCTCCCTCTCTTTTGTCCCTTGCCCCCATACTTCTCTCGATCTCCTGCTGTGGCTGAATGCCTCTTTTCTGAGGTGCCAAGTCAGGATATTGTAAAAGGCTTTTAGTTTCTTCCTATTCTTCTGATGCATTGCCACCTGTAGTCCCTCTGTGGTCCCATATGCATCTGTGGTCCCTCTGGGCTAAAGTGGTAAGCAGCAGGCAATGTTGTGGACAACACATGTTGGTGAACAACTACAATATATCTAAAAGCAGCTGATAAGACCAGCATAATGTCACATTTCTTACAGTACAGTGGCCAGAATTCCCAAATGAAATCCTTAGATTCTCCACCCTTCCTACCTTTTCTGTCAGGATACATCACCTCCATCACCTGGTGATCCTCATGCTTGGTGGTGCTCCTCTGATGAACACCTTGCAGTCAGCCAACCCAAGAAGTGTGTTCAAGCCACATCCAGCCCAAACCAATGCTACGGAGGTCAGGACAAAAAAAAGCAGCAGTCAGCACCACTTTACAAATATGGTGTTATTCACTGCTAGGGAATGGGAAACCTAGGGCAGTTCTTCCCTCAGAAGAATAATGAAGGAGAAGTGTATTCACCAGCATATGGTAGTAAGGAGCAGTTTCCAATCTTACTTTTGAAGCTGGGCTGCTGTGTAGAAATAAATGTAATTTTCATGGACCTTGACAGATGACTTTGTATCCACATAAGTGAGTGCTACTTGGGGGAGACCAGAGCTGGGCTCTAGTCAGTTCTTTTAGGGCTGTTTATGCTATTTTACCCAAAATTAAAATCCCATATGAATAGGGTAACAGATATTTCTCTGTGGCATTTTCTGTTGGCTTCCCAGTATGGTCCCAGTTATCAATCTAATCTTCGTCTTTCTGATAGTCCTGTGCACCATGTAGGGAGCACCAGTGACTCTTCAGTGCTGTGGTTTTGACACTAATGACCATGAAGTGTATAAGATAGCCATTGCCATGCTTGTCATCACTTGCCAGCATCCCTTTGTGGTTCAAGCCCTGGGTGTCTTATTAAAATAGTGAGCAAAGAGGTGGAGAGGGCCGCAATCAGTCTCCAGTCCTCAGAAAGAGGTGTTTTCCTAACAGTGGTCCCAGTTTCTCTCATGAAATGGAAGGTGTCCTCCTCCTCACCTTTGCAGCTCTGCCCAATCAGCAGCTTCTGCTCTTTGGTTTTATTTGACTCAGATGTTCTCAGTTGTCAGTTGGTCCTTCCATCCCAGTGACTGAATCACAAGGCAGACTGGGGCTGTGTGTGACATACCGAATGGTATCTCAAGAGGTAGTAAATACAGGCTTGTTTATTCAAAGGAAAATAAATACAAGACAATGAATAAAATTCATTGATATTTTCGGTTAAGAAAATAAGTCTAGTGGGATTTATATGAGAAGTAGATTTTTTTGTCCATGTCTATGCTTAAAAAAAGTGCATGGATGCCAGAGTTCCAGGTATTTTTTTAGGATAAGTTCATGAATTCTTCAGATGCAGCTTTGAAGCTTTTCCCAACCTTTTGAAAGTATAAGCAATAAAACTGGGTGTGTTCAGTGCCTCAGATGGAATCTCCTAGACGTAAAATCCATCTACTAAGGTGTTTCATATTTTCTAAAAGCCAAAATCGTGCAAACTGCAGCCCGAACTACGAGGTGCTTGTTAAGCGTAGGCAGCAAACAGTGTCAAATATTCTTTAGTCTGCCTTTCATAATCACTTGTTGGCTCCACTCCTGCACGACCTCCTACAAAGAAGTCTTGGCCATGTTCTAAAATAATACATTTATCCATCACCGGCAAAGGCTACAGCTGCAGCCTGCTGTTTGTGTGAGGTTTAAACACCAGTGGAAGGGTCTTTTAACTTCTCTGAATTCCTCATTAAAATGCTGGTGTGATTTTCTGCAGTCACCTCAGCTGAGAGCAGCAGTCCAACAAAGAAGCACTGGAAGAGATTGGCATTGTATGTTTCTCTTTGAAATGTGGCAAACCGAGGAATAAACTTGGATCCTCCATCAGGAAAAACTGGAGCAGCAAAAGTGCTTTCACCACTAGCTGCTGTGGGTAGGGATTCTGTGGAGGCAGCTCTCCAGCAAGGAGCTGGTGATGAGAAGTTCAAGGAAAGGCTGCAGTCTCAAAACGCTGTCTTTGTGGATGCTGTTGTCTTCTTAAAAAAAAAAAAAAAAAATTTTTTTTTTTTTTGGTATTGCAATCTTTTCTCTAGCTGACATTTCCCCTTTTTAACACACAAGATACTCTGCCTTTGCAATTCAGATCTCTGGGAGTGCAGAGAAGACAAGATATGACTATCAGGGCTGTGTATCTATGTGTATTATTATGAAAAGGTATATTTGTCCAAGGAATAATGAAAACCAATGGCCTGAAACTGAAGCCAGACAAAGTCATATTGGAAATAAGACACGAGTTTTTAACACGGAAAAGATTAGCCTTTGGAAAATACCACTGTGGGGAATGTTAGTGTCTCCATCTCTGGACATCTTCAAATCAAACCAGACCCCTGGCACTAGATCTGTGTGCTGGACTCACCAGAGCCAGGCATGGATGCCTTAGCCAAGCTCAACCTGCTGGGCCCAGCACAGGCTTAACTGGGTGTGATTTAAAGACCTGGGAAGTCAGACTGTGTGATCCAGTTCTAGCACATCCTCCTCACTTTTTGAATATGAGAAGCTTTGTAAGGAAAATTTTCTTTTCAGTGGTGCCCTGTGACAGGACAAGGGGCAATGGGCACAAACTGAGGCACAGGAAGTTCCGTCTGAACATGAGGAAGAACTTCTTCCCTCTGAGGGTGACGGAGCACTGGAACAGGCTGCCCAGGGAGGTTGTGGAGTCTCCTTCTCTGGAGATATTCAAGACCCGCCTGGACAAGATCCTGTGCAGCCTACTGTAGGTGACCCTGCTTCGGCAGGGGGGTTGGACTAGATGACCCACAGAGGTCCCTTCCAACCCCTACTATTCTGTGATTCTGTGATTCTGTGAAAATAAGTGCACTGAACTTCAGCCCAGCTTGAGATTGACAGGCTCGACTCTATTACATCTGCCTGCTTTTACTAGATATATAATGACGTAGTTAAAAGGTATAGTAAAGAGTTTCATTTCAAGTCTCCTAAGATGTGTGAGCTTTTGAAAGCAGTTTCTCAAGGCTAGCATTTACCTGGTTTATAGATGTTTCCTAAGCCAAATATAGTCAATTTTGTCATATTTTTATCACTTTTGCTGAATTGTAACGGATTTCCTACCTGGTCCTTGTGAAATGATAGTTCATCAACTAAACAAAGAAGGGCTGGATCTGTTCTTAGATGCACGATGTAGTACTGTGTGACGCATTTGGGTGTACTGAAATAGATGGGACAGTCTGCTGAGTAGTAGTTAGGATGAAAGTTTCAGAGACAGACTGGCAGTTAATATTTGTTACTCACAAGTGACCAGAAACATTTTACAATTAGAAGAAACTGTCTGTTTTCAGAAGCTTAAAATAAAAATATCTGAGTTTGACATTCTTACAATGATTATTCTGAGATGAATCCATGGTGGCCCTGGAGGAGCCAGAATTGTGTGCAGCAAGAGTGACAGCTGTAAAAATCAGCCCTGTTACCAGAGGAAATAGTTAGGGAGATAGGAAAAAGAGAAAGTTGAAAGCAACTGGAATTAGAAAGGTTGTTTTTTTCTTAACAACTCTTGAAGAGAAGTGTGTGCCTGTATCCCTGTCTTGGACGTGAAGTTTAAAAGTGTGCTTGGTTTGATTTATTGTTCAGAATTCCTGGGATTCTGCTGATGCTTTTAAAATGGCAGCCATATTCAGCATTGCATGAGTCGGGGATGGTTTTGTGTCTGAAAACATTTATTAAATAGTTTGTTGCGCTTCAAGATCCCTCAGTCTCTGTAGACATTTGTACAAATCTGCTTAGCTATATGAAGGTTTTTTAAAAGGATTAAGTCATTTGGTGTTCTCCTGACTTTGGAAAGACCACAAGAGTTAAGTAGCTTAATAAAGATATTAGTCAAAATAATAATTTTATTGTAGAATTAGGAAAAGGAAGCAAATTGTGGTGAAGAGTAATGCTCCTACTGTGGACAGGTAGATACTGGGCCTGGAAACTTTGTGCTGCTTGTGAAATGCTTTTTTTTTATGTGTGGAGGAAACAGTTAAAACCAAGCAGTGCTTGTGAAAGAAGGCATCATATGTGGCAAATTATCACTGTGCAGTAAATAACTGAAAGAAAAGAGATCTGCAAGACTTCACCCAGAATTTTATTGTCCTTGATATGTTGCTGTCCTAGAAGACAATTCTGGTTTGGAAACTGTGGTAGGACACCTATGTGAAGGAGTAACCATTGGTGTGGATCCAGTAGATGCACCAGTTGGAAGGGAAGGAGAATCCAGCCATGTATCTGAGGATGTTACTGAAGAAGGCTTTGGAAAACAAAGGTTGTTATCAAACTGTAACACTAAAAAGACTGTAGTAGGAATTTAAGAGTAGGTGTAGAGCTGAAGGAGTATGAGTTGAAGTGTTGTGCGCAACTGAATTTCTGCGCACATAATCATCTTCCACCTTCTCGTTCCGATTCAGAAGCATAAAGCATTCATCACATCTTAGCCTAAAATACTGCAGAGAGCTTCTGTGCTTTGCTAAGCATTTACGGCAGGTTGTCCTAATGGCTGAATGCATTTTGGTGGTGGATGAAGAGGTCCCTGTGTACTTTGGCCACACATCAGCTTAAGTTTGTAAAACGCTTTGGAATCCTTTGGGCAAAAAGGCCATGTAATGTAAGGCCATTATCATGTTTGCTAAGAAAGCTGGGTTTGCAGCCAAAAAAGACAAAATCTTCTTTAAACTTTGAAAGACTATATCTAGACTCTGCATTAAAATAGTGCAAGAACAAAGTAAAATGGGACTTACCGGTAATTTCAGTGTTGCCTTGGCACTACCTCTTCCCAATGTAGGCAGTGTTGATCCTACTCCTTTTCACTTTCTTCCTCTGGGTTCTCCAAAGTCCATGTCTATAATCATAGGGTGGACTTGGCAGCAGTTTGTAGGACCTGGAATGTGTTTTTCCAGCAGCCGTGTCTGGATTTGTGGCTGACTTCTTTGGCTGACGCCACGGCTGGCTCTGCTGGCAGACAGACCTTCTTGGGGGCTGTTTTGGGTTCACAGGGCTGTCAGCTCACTTTCTGTTCTGCCCTGGATGCCGTTTTCCTTGAGTCACACTTCTTTATTTTTTTTCTTTTGGAGGACTGTGTTTGTGGACAAATTTCCTATTACGAAAACACATGATACGGCAAAAATCTTTCCATATTTCAGGGTTCTTGTAAACCAATAGTAAATGTGCACATTCGCTCAGAACAATAATTGCTGCTGTAGACATGGTCATTTCCTAAAAGCTGCTCAGCTGGGGACCTTCTGTTGCAATTTCTATCACTGATATTGTGGCAAATCCTGATTCCCGTGACAAAAAATACCCTGTAGTGCCTTTTGTTGAAATAAGACCCCGATCTGCAAAGGTATTTAGGTGACTAACCATTATGTAGGTGCCTCATTTCCACTGACTCATATTAAGCGCACTAACTGCTTTTAAGGATGTGGGCTTAAACCTTGCAGGCAGCAAAAGTCCGCAGCTCATGTGGGTGATGCCAGCTCGGCAGGACAGATTCTTGCTCACAGTCCTGGATTTCCACCTGATTGCTCCTTTGCTGACTAATTGCCGTGCTGAAGTTTTGGCAGATTGCTGCAAGTAGTTTCCCCAGGGGGTGGGATGTGTCCATTCATAGCGAACTGAAAGACCTTCATTGGGTCCTGATGAGAGCGCTCTAGGTTTGTTTGGTTTTTTTTCTGAGATTTTGAAATATATTTTCAGTGATCAATTTTCTTTTTTTTTTATCCCTCAGATCTTGCTTTCTCTTTCTTTCTCCTTTTCTTCCCATTTTTCCTTCTTTTACTTTCTAGATTCCTTCCTTCAGGGGTGGAATGGAAAAGAAAGAATACAGGCAAGTAAGAAAAAAAGGTAAAGAATAGGAACACTGCAAAAAGAAAAAATATTTCAATTTGGAAAAGTGGCCTTTACTCTTTAGAAATGCTTTGAATGGAGAATGTTATGACCTGTAATCTTGATAACTGGATTGAGGCAAGAATTGTCAACCTATGTTAGAAATGGTTTTAGGAAAAAATGGTTTCCCTTTCTATGTTAGATACTCTTATAAGCATAATCTTGTATTTGATGTTTGTACTCCTGAGATGAAGCTGTGAACATGTAATCTAGGCCAGATCGACATCTCAGCAAATTCATTTGGCTTATACCCTCTTTTGACCATGGACCCTGGTTCCCAGCTGTAGAGGCACTGGTTTGCTTCTGGGCTTTTTTCTCAAATGAGCCAGTTCCTGTTATAAGCTCCTTCCCTGCATTGTTGAGTCGCTAGTTGACTAGCGTTGAAGTCAACACCCCTGTGTCCTTTTTATGGCTAATCTTGAGTCTAATTCTTTGCAAACAGATGTATACATAGAATATATTTTTTGAGGGGAGCTTTCCCTGGAGTCTGCCTTGAGTACATTTGTATCTTTTGAACCTTCTAATCCATCTCTAAAACACAGAAGCAGGACTAAGAGGGAATTAGTAAATAATGATATGGCTTTGTGCAAGAGTAGTGGGAATAGTAAGTTTCTCCTTTGCAAATAAATGGGAATTCCAGCTTTTTGACAAGGAATAAACTTTTCTTGTTTTAACAGGAAGGTTGAGCAGCAAAGGAGAAGTACAAAATAACAATTTCTGAAGCTGCAGAGGAAAATGGGAATCCCTGAATTGCGGATTACAACTGTCGTGATTTATAGTTTCATTAGGTAGAGACATGCGAATGGCATAGTAGCAGATAGTGGTTTTCTGTTTTTTCTGTGGTTTTTTTTTTTTCAGTTGGTTTAAATGTGCAGTGCTATGGGGGCTTCTTAATTTTAAAAATATCTGAAGAAAATACTTTCAAGAAGTGTTTATGAGTAAAATATGCACAAGGGTAGTATATTGTTTGCTTTAACATTTTAGACAAGTAAGATCAAGGGATGTAAATGGCTGATTCAGTTGAATGAGTCATCACTTGTCTTTTGCATTTTGATTTATAAATATCATAAAGGAAGGAATTATCAAACAATAATAACTGGCAAGCTCTTTTGCCAGACAGCCTCAGATAGATACCTAATTTTTTTCAGTGATTTGTCCAGTTTGCTTTCAAAGTTACTGGGAACAATAAGACTCCTGCTGCTTTTCTTCAGATACTTATCTCTAGTTAACAAAGCTCATTGTTCAGAATTTCACCCAGTATATTAATTTTCTGTATTTTTAGTTACACCTTCTTGTTCCAGTCTGATTATTTATTCCCTTTCTTGGTGTTTACAGTCTTCAGACACTTGAAGTGGTTAACATATGGCTGTTGGACGTTGTGCAGACAGTCAAGCATCATTCCTTAAATCTCTCCTCATAAATCAGCCCCTCCAGCTGTTCAGTCATGTTTATGGCTTTTTTTCACATACCCATCCCTCTGTTGCTCTCTTTCTGTTATTGAAGTACCCAGAATTGTGCAGAGATTCCTACATATAATGCCCCAGGAGGGAGGCTGAGTGATTCACTCTCTGGTACAGTGTCTGTGACCACATATACAGCCAGCTATGAATTCCGATTTGGGTTGCTGTCTCCTATCTGATAATTTGGTGCTTTGTAACACATCTTTCATTCTGGTTAAACCAGAGCAACATTTTGAACTCTTTGAAAGCTTGAATTAATAAATTTATGGTATTTAGAAATTTTAGGAGAGGTGCTATAAATTAGTGATCACAGATTTGCATAACAACCAACAGGAAATAGGGTCTTAATGTGATATTGCAACGTCAGGAAGAGATGTAAAAGGAACAGATGCTTTGACATGGCATGTAGGAAGGAGATGTAGTATTCACATGCACTGAAGGGTAATTAATAGTATTACTGAATCAGAAAAATAGGTCAGGAAAGATCTAAGACATCGCCTATTTCAATTAGGAAAAAAACCCAAAAAACTCCTACAGTTTAACAACTAAACTAAAATGTAAACCTTAATAGTCTGTTCAAACCACACAGAATGGCTCTCTCCCACAGCCCTCTCCCAGTCAGTCAGCCTCACCTTCTTTGGGGAAATGGATACGGATGTACAACAGTCCTCAAAATCAGCAAAATCAGATTCTAGGGAGCAAAGGGAGGAAATAAAACTTCAGAATCAAGATATTATCACTTAAATATCCTGTATCTAATACAATCCTTTCTTAATTAACTTGGGATCCAGTCATGTTAGTGATGGAATTCCTGGTTTTTAAAGATGACATTTAGAAGAACTGTATAGAGGATAATTTTGTACTATTTAAATTTTTTTAAACCCACAGCTAAGGATGCATGTTTCTGTATATTGTGGATTGAATATGTAAATTTAAAATATATAATTATCTATTATATTTTTCAAATCTATTTCTGGTTTTGGTTCTATTTCTCCGATCTCAAGTAAAATATGGGAGATAGGAAAGAAGCTAAGAGTTAAAGCATCTACTTCTAATAAACTAGGAACTTTTTCAAGAATAACAGTATCTTGCGGTGTGTGTCTTACTAAACACTAACACTCTACTACTGTTTAACATACAATACCATGCTTACTCTGTCTGTATTTTACTGAAGTTTTCTGTTCTAAAAATGATATTTCTTTCCTGTAAATTAACCATCTAACAATGGGTTGTCTATGTCTAAACTAGCCAGATTCTTATACGTATATATTCAAAGGAAAGAAATGGGCGCTACCATGGGGCAAATGCATCTAGTCCTGTCTTTTCCTAAAACAGAATCACGGAACTGTGCAGATTGGAAGCAAACTCTGGAGCTCCTTCAGTTCAGTTCCCATCTCAAAGGCAAGCCAGTTGCTCAGGGATTGATACAGCCTGGTTTTGAAAATCTCTTGGGAAACCTGTTCCAGTGTTTGATCACCCTTGTGACCAGAAAGTTTTTTCCTTTTATACAATCAGAATTTCTGATCAAACTGAGCTCTAACTTGCATCTCTTGCATCTTATTTCATGCCTGTGCACCCCTGAGAAGAGGCTCCCTCTGTCTCTCTATTCCCTCTCATAAGGTGGTCACAGACAGCACTGAGGTCCCCCTTGAGTCTTGTCTTCTGAAGGCTGAACAAATCCAATTCATGCAGCCCCTTGTCATGTATCCTGTGCCTTGGCCTCCCGCCCATCTTGGTGGCCCTCCACTGGTCTCACTCCAGCAAGTCCATGTTTTTGTGGTACTGAGTAGTCTAAAACTGGGTGCTTTACTGCAGATGCAGTCTCAAAAGGGCTGGATAGAGGCAAAGAAATACTTCGCTTGGTGTGCAAGCTACATTCTTGCCAATGTTCAGTTCACCCTCTCTACTGCAAGGGCACACTGCTGGCTTGTGTTCAGCATGTTGTCCATCAGGATGTCTTTGTCCTTTTCTGCCAAGCTGTTTTCCAGAGGTTGAGCTGTAGCCTTTATTGCTGCATGTAGATATTCCCTCCCAGATGCAGAACTTTGTATTTGCATTAACTGAACCCCATGAGGTTCCTGTCAGCCCATTTCCCCATCCTGTCCAGGTCCCTCTGAACAGCAGCGTATTGACTGCTCCACCCAAGTTTGGCATCACCCATGAAGAAGCTGAGTGTGTCCAGTCACTAGTAAAGTATCGGCCTTGCTGAGACCAAGATGTGCAACAGCATTTGCTCTTCCCTTGTCCAGAGAGCCAGTTGTCTCGTTGTAGAAACGAGTCAGATTGGTCAGGTGTTATTTGCCCTTGCTAAATCTCAGTCACCTTCTTGCCCTTCATGTGATCAGAAATGGCTTTGCAGAGTATTTGCTCCATAATCTGCCCAGGGGCTGAAGCGAGGCTGACGGACCTGAGTCATCCTGCCTGCCCTTCCTGAAGATGGGTGTGATGTTTGCCTTTTTTCAGTCATCAGGAATCTCCTCTGACTGCAGTGACCTTTCAAAGATGATGGCTCTTTCGGAACGATGTCAGGCAGCTCCCCTAGCACCCTCAAATGTATCCGACCTGTTCCCATGGGTTGCGTGTGCTCAGTTTGCTTAGGAGTCCCTGACCCTGCCTTCCTCCCTTGCGGGTACGGTGTCATTCCCACAGACTCTGCCAGTAGCCTTCAGGGGCTGGAAGGCCTGAGGACACAACTGTCTGATGAAAACTGAGGGGAAAACAAAAGAGATGGAGTACCTCACCCTTATCCGTGCCTCTTGTCACTCAGTCCCTTGCTCCACTGAGCAGAGAGCCCACACTCACATTAATCTTCTCCCTGTTGGACATATTTCTCTTCAGTAAATATGAAGACAGAGAAGGCTGATGGGCTTAGTCTTCAGTAATTTTCAAAAGTGTGGAAAACAATGACTTGAATCATACTTCAGATTCAGATAAACCTTTGTTTTGTGACTGATTGTTGCCGTTACCAACCCGCAGTGGGCTGGCATAGCTTGGGCTGGTGACATGTCTGCACTGGTTGACAGCTGACTTCAGCAGCCCAGCAGGGTATTGCCACCGCATTGCCCAAGGAGCAAGGGCTTTGATCAAGCATCAAAATCAGGGTTTTCAGGATTTTATTCTTTGTTGTATTCTGACTTGTATACTGGTTTTAATTACTTGAAGAGTGATTCATGGTAGAGAAAAACAGCTCTGTGATCAGTGTGGTCTCAAGCAGTTACTTAGCCTGTGGTGATGTGGATCACCAGAAGTCCTCCAGCTCTTTGGAGGTTCTTGCTGGTGTGCAGAGGAACACGTGCTTACTTTACACATCATGTACAGGAGTTTTTTTAGGGTCTAACTTTTGACACGAAAAGGTATTAAGTCAAATTAAGATGTCAATGATTACTTTTATCTTATGAGCTAACACTAAAGGAAGGTGGTACAGAAAACGCCTGTAAAGTATTTAAAAGCACATTCTGCAACGCTTTCTTTTAGGGGCAGTTTTACTCACAGCAGACATTCTGTCAGGGCAGATGTTGCCTTTGTGGGTTCTCCTAGTGCTCAGTGCCTCTTGAATGTTGGGCTGTGCTGTTGGATGGCTGACTTAGCTCAGGTTTCATACATCAAGGTTACAGTAAAAATCGAAACAGGTGACTTTTAACCTGAATAGAGTAAAGGCAAGAAAGAAGTGTTTTCTATCCTAAAACTCCTAAATAGAATGCTGTATAATATTTGTGAGGTGCAGTGGGGGGTGTCATGGTAATAGTGAGTGGAATGAGAAGTGGGATTTATGAGAATGTAAAAATACATCCATGAAAAAGAAGAAATAGTTTATCTCATTGACACCTCTGCCAGTGCAGTCCTTCCTATAATATCCACTGTAATAACTATTCCAGGAGATTTTTGCCTGCCAGGAGAGAGACGTTTCCATGGAGCATGCAACGCGCCGAGAGCCTGCCGGCTCCTAGCGAGGGCGAGGGACGGATTCCAGGTGACTTTAATGCCTTTACAATCCAGGTCTAAAACCTACAGTTAGCCTAAGACTACAGTTAAATAAGAACTTCCTGTGCTTAAAGGCCCAGATCCGCTATAGCAGGCAGTGCCAGATTAGTGAGGCAAAAATTACTTTATAGATCTTTAGGCTGCTATAAAACTATTATAAATTAATCTTGGCTACCTGTGAGCCCAAAGAGTACATCTGGCAGCAAAGGAGGAACACGTTATCAATGCTACACCCTCTAGCTGAAGAAGGGAAGGTGGCATACAGCCACTGTTCCTGCTTTGAATTACCCGGTGTTTCCCCTGATGGAGAGCAATCAGGAGAGCAAGACTGCTGGGTCTCTGGCTCTTTCGCACCGCTCAAGTGGCAAAAAGCAGCTGGAGCAGACATGAGAACAAAGCTGCACAGCTCATTTCACTTAGCATGCTAATATATTTTCTTCCTGTTTTTGAGCTGTACGGCAAATGGCAAAACTTTCGATTTGCTTCAATTACACAATATGTTAAAATAAAACTAAGCACTCATCATACATTAATTACTAGCAGATTTCTGAAGACATTTATTGATGTAGAATAATTACATAGGAGATGTGTGTCTCTCGTAAAATGGATAATTCTCCATAAGTTTATTTGTTGCAATCATTCTGTAATTATTTCACACTAACTACATTTAGATTTGGTAGCATAAATCATAAAATAGCGAATTATTATTTAAAACAATATTTTAAAAGTCTAAACTATGTAAGTTAATCCTACAGAAATATGTCTTCAATAATCAACCGGTATTTTGTTTAAAATGCAATTAGAATCTTATTAAGTCTAAATTAAAAGCTTACATGAAAAACAATTTAAAAATAGATATTGAAACCTAAGTATTCGCACTCTGCAGTGTTTGCTTCTATTACAATGCACACTTAAGAATTTGATAATTTTTTCCAGGTGGACAAAAACAAAAAGGGTTTAAATTTGTAGCTAGTTTCAGATTTTAAAGTAAGCAGGCTATTTAAACGGAAGGACGTGGTTTGTCCTGTTGTAGCCATATGGGAATATTTAATTTTAAACACGTCGTAAAAATGAGGCAGATTAACATTTTTAAGCAACTTTGTGCCATTTGAAGGGAGATTTTATTTTAATTTCAGACACTGAACTTGTTTTTTCCAACATGCAAATTCTGGGTCAATGATAGGCAAAGGGAAGCAAAAGCAAGGATGTAGTAGGCAGTGAAAAAATCTGTAGAGACCACAGGGTATGAGGGCATAAAGCAAAGTGAGTGCGCTCAGTCACTGGAGGGACGCTGGGCTTGATACAACTGGTTAAGCCTAAAGCCATGGTTTGCTGTCCTTGCTTTAACAGAAGGGCAAAAATTCCAGCTCTTAGTTGTTGCTAAGCCATTTTTTGGTCAGTACTTCCAAACTGGGCTATTGTGAGGTTCTCTTACCATGCCACATAATATGTTTATACATTGAAATCTGTGCTTGGCATTTCTTGTATCGTATCCACAGGGCAAAAGCAGAATTAGGCATAGAAGCAGAGAGACTCCTGCAGAGAACGGAGCAAGAAAGGGCAGTGTATGAATTTTTTCTGGTATTGCACAGAGATGTGTAATTACAATCTGTAGTTGCGGGCTGTGTTTTTTGAGATCAGATGTTCGATAGCTGATACTTTCACATACTGACACCTACCAGAATAATGTAATAGGTATATGACAGTCATGATTTTACTGGTTTTCATCACTGCTAAGTATTTTTCAGGCTTTCTGGAAATTTTGCCATCTTTCCTCTATATTCCATGAGCACAGAAGTCTCTCAAATGTCCATTGTTCTCAAAGGATTGCCTTTGGGAACTCAAGGGATGCTTCCTTGCTTTTTTGTGGAAGGAAGATAATTAACTTAATGGAAGAGAATCAGGCTCATTGGAGCAGGGTGTCCTTAGAACATTTCCGACAGTTTGGGTTGGGTTTTCTGAAAAATAAATTTTCTTCTCAGCTGCAGGATTGGGTCGTTCACCTACTTACTCCTGATGAAAGTGTAGTGATGGGATTTCTGTCTCTAGAACGCTTTCATAACAAACCAGCTTGAGTTGGCACTGTATCATCGTCTCTACGACTTGTCTATCTCACCGGATGTCTGAGGAGGGCATGGTCTCGCAGCAATAAATGAGAGGCATTATGGACAAACAGAAAATGTGTCATTTGACCTTTCATATCCACCATGTAACAGCATATCCTCCACACCTCTCTGTTCCCCTGTGTGTAAAGGCCTGTAAAGGTATGTAGTTTATATATCAATCATCTCAGGGAGTTATTTTTTGGTTTAGTTGCAGAAGAGACACTGAGCTTTCAAAGCATATGGGAAGCAGCAAGTAGAAATGCCTGGAAATAGCAGGGTCTCCATAACATGGGAATGCACGGTCATGCTAGGAGAGGGTGTAGGCTGGCGAAGAGTGACTGTCTGGCAGAAGTATAGGCTGTGTTCTGTGAAAGAGATCTCTTGGTAGTTTGAAATACTGCCACACCCACTAGGGTTTGTATGCAGAACTTCACTGGAAAGACACCCTGAAGGTCTGAGCCAAAAGGCTCCTCCTTTGTTAGGGGAACACTTGAGTTGCTTTCTGGTCCCATTGAAGTGTACTGTAGAAACTGCTGATGTGAATTAAGTATTTATTAGCATAGAAAAGACTTGTGTAACATCTTTTCATTGCCTGCTCGAGCTGCTACAATGGATAGGCTTGATATTTAAATCGTTCTTTTGTCTAAATAGGGGAACACTCACTTTCTGCTTTACAGAGGACTTGCTTTCTAAGAAAGGATTTGTAAAAAGTGGCCTTCAGTCTGCTTGCTGGCCTCAGAAAACTGTTACAGTTACTAAGTACAGATGCCACAAGTAAAATATCTGCCTGCCTAGAAGAAGCTAATTAGGTTTAAAGACCCATTTGACCCTCCCTTCTACGTTTCTGAGCCTTTGGTATATTCTCCAGATAAAGACTCAAAACTCTTACTGTTGTACTCCTGTGGAGGTCAGGAAAGAGTCGTGCCAGCTATAATGTTCATGAGGTGACATGAATGCTCTGTTCTTATTCCCCAGTTTGTGGAAACTCAAAGCCCAAAATATCAGATGAAGTTGTCCTTATGGCAGTGCAGTTGGGCAGCCTTCGTAGAGTATGTTCAAGGACCTCCAAAACTGATTTACTTTCCCTCTTTTCCAGATGTTCATAATCTCCATTGACTACAAAGAAGTCTAGGCAACCAGCTTAGTTAGAGATGTCTCCTCTATTTAACGCTGGGTAAGCGACATCCCACTGCAGGACCCTACTGCTTCTCAAAATCTCAACCTGAGTTCGCCTTGTGGTGTTTAGCTCTGTTTATTCCCTTTGCCCCTCTGCCCGCTCTCCTGAGTGGTGGTAGATGTCTTAACCTCTATGATAGTTCCAAGCTGGAAAGTGCTCTTTCCTGAATGCCTCCTCTTCCTTTCTCTCTAATTGATTAACCACAAAATACGTGCGTATAAAGGACCAGAGCCCAAAAGCTACAGCCAGGATTTAGGTGGACTTAGGAAGAAGGTCTCTGCTGACTCTCATGCTGAAATGTTTTATGCCAGGAGTCCTAGCAGAAATCTCAAATATTTATTCTTAAGAAGACAGTATTTCCTAAATTCACTACCTTACATTTTTTTGTGGTATCCGTCCATAAAATCTGCAACCCAGAACAATGACCAGAACTGAAAAAGCAGTGAAAGAGAGGAAAGGTATATATAGTTCATTATCATTATGATACTGAAAGATTTTAGTTTCAGATACATGGGTAAGGCAAATATATGTTACATATACAGAACATAAAAATTTTAAGTGCTGCTTTATAGAAGAAAATATGTGTTTATGTATTTCTCAGGCTCACTTTCTTTTAAAATGGATTTTGTATGATGAATATCTTCTGAATTTCTTGAACCTTTCACATACCCTATGAATAAAGTGCAGGGAAGTTGCAGGAGTGGATTTTCTTGGGCTGCAGGTCAGGTGTTACAATTTTAACACCGTGTTTATAAGGAATAAGCAAAATGCTCCTGTTTGCCCTTGCTCATCATCTTGCTGGCACAGACAACAGGTGAACATGAGCTGCTTTCTCTGTTTTTGTGAGCTTCTGATTTGTGGAATTTTGTTGTTTGTAATCTGTAATGTCTGTGAGAGGATGGGTCAGTCACTTCGATCTCTCTTCAGCATTTTTCCCAGGGTAGATGGGTCAGCATGACAAAGGCTATCTAATGTCAGCACTTCTGAATTATTCAGGATTTTTCAGAGGCTAAACAGAAATTCCTCTACCTGGATGAATTATTAACCTTGTTCATTTATGTGTTCAAAGAATGATGAAATTAAAAGTGCAGTGGTAAAGCAGTGACATTTCTTTTTGTTTTTTTTTCCAACTGTAGGTTTGATTCTGCTTCCTGATAGCTCTTTCTAAGTGTATATTTGTACTTCATCCCCAGAATTTCCTGCAGTTTGAAATTCTTTTGCTGACATGAAAACGGTTGTGATTTGAAAAGCAGAACAGTGCTGAAACTGGTAATACGTAAAGCAGTTGAACTTATTAATATGGCTCAGAAACAGGATAGTAGTAAAAGGTGCCATTTCCTATGTGAAAATGGAAAACCTATGAAATGGAGGGCTGGGAATCTCTCGTGATTGCATTGACAGACCATGCAAATAGCAGGATCCACTTACAGAGACTGACTTGAAGGACCTAAAGATCCAGTGTCAGTCCCAGCAGAGACTCTGTGTGAAGTTTGTTCGTACGTGGGGCTGCTATAGATGTAATGAAGTAGCTAAATGCTCCTTCGGAGGCTGTCTCTTTGGGAGCCTGTTGTTGCATTTCTGCTACCAGATGCAAGAGAGGAGATGTGAAAGCCTTGCTGTCCCACTTCACCTTGCCTTGAGTCTTATTAGCATTGGCTCTTTATCAGGGTTGTAATAAGACTCTACTCAATGTTAGGTATTTTCAGTAACCCTGCCTGAAGTAGGATGCTGTGCAAGACACTCAGCTCCCTCCTCTCCCCCGACATGAGTTGCACACTGCTCTGCATGACTCAGTGCTTTTCTGGCCAAGCGAATCTTAACGTACATTTTCTTGCCAAGCAGCGATGTCCCCTTTCTTAGAAGCATATTTTTTTCTTTACATTGTTAAATAAAATGACTGATTCCAGAGCCCCTCACTTCTTTCTGCAGACATCACATCCCCGAAGTGTGAATTTACCACCTGCCGAAGGGAAATGTTTTTGTGGGAGCCACTTGTTAAAATGCTGGCACCATCTCCGTGCCTGGGCCACCCATGCAGTCTGGCTGCCTGGAGGTGTTTCCATCATCACGCGCTGCGTTATCAGCTATACTGTGCTGTGCTCCCTGTCCTTTCCAATCTCAGCTCGTGAGCTGGGACCCAAGTTTATGGCATTGACCTGTTAGCTGCACTCCTCCCTTCTCCCCTTCAGTGACGAGATGGCTTTTATTTCAAAGTGTTAATATACATGGCAGATGAGTGTTCCTGCTCAGACATGGCCACTCTGTGCTAGCTGCAGATACATGCTTCAGTGGCATTGGAACAGCTCAGGAGAAGGCCATGTTGAAGCTAGCTGTTAAATGAGCGCATGGAAAGTGAAGGCAGAAAATCTCTTTTCTCTCTACCTGGTGCCTATAAAGCAATACTTAGCTGTGAAGTGTTGAAGAAATGTTTATTTCAGCACTATGAATTTTAAAGGGCTGGACAGGGCAGAAGAAGGGTCTTTCCCTTGCTTTGTAGTAAAACGCTGCTAGAAATAAGAAACCTGTGCTGGGTTTGCATGGCACGGTTTTGATAGTGGGGGGGCTACAGGAGTGACTTCTGTGAGAAGCTGCCAGAAGCTTCCCCTATGTCCAGTAGAGCCAATGCCACCGGCTCCAAGGCAGACCTGCTGCTGTCCAAGGCCGAGCCCATCAGCGACGGTGGTAGTGCCTCTGTGATAACAGATTTAAGATGGGGAAAAAACCTGCAGCAGGATATGCAAGAGTAACAATATGTGAGCAAAACCACTCTGCAGACACCAAGGTCAGTGAAGAAGGAGGGGGAGGAGGTGATCCAGGCACTGGAGCAGAGATTCCCCTGCAGCCCATGGAGAAGACCATGGTGAGGCAGGCTGTGCCCCTGCAGTCCATGGAGGTCCACAATGGAGCAGATCTCCACCTGCAGCCCGTGGAAGGGACCCCACGCCGGAGCAGGTGGATGCCTGAAGGAGGCTGTGACCCCGTGAGGAGCTCGCGCTGGAGCAGGCTCCTGTCAGGACCTGCGGACCCATGGAGAGAGGATCCCACGCTGGAGCAGGTTTGCTGGCAGGACTTGTGACCCCATGGGGGACCCACGCTGGAGCAGCCTGTTCCTGAAGGACTGCATCCTGTGGGAAGGACCCATGCTGGAGCAGTTTTTGAAAAGCTGCAGCCCATGGGAAGGACTCACATTGGAGAAGTTCCTGGAGGACTGTCTCCTGTGAGAAGGACCTCACGCTGGTGCAGGTGCAGAGTGTGAGGTGTCCTCCCCTGAGGAGGAAGGAGCGGCAGAGACAACTGTGATGAACTGACCGTAACCCCCGTTCCCTGTCCCCCTGTGCCGGTCAGGGCGAGGGGGGGAGAAGGTAGAGAATACAGGAGTAAAGTTAAGCCCAGAAAGAAGGGAGGGGTGGGGGGAAGGTATTTTTAGATTTGGTTTTATTTCTCATTACCCTACTCTGTAGGGTGATAGGTATTAGTTGGTAATAAATTTAGCTAATTTTCCCAAGCTGAGTCTGTTTTATCTGTGACAGGAATTGCTGAAGGATCTCTTGCTGTCCTCATCTCGACCCACGAGCCTTTTATTACATTTTCCCTCCCCTGTCCAGCTCAGGAGGGGAGTGATAGAGCAGCTTTGGTGGGCACCTGGCATCCAGCCAGGGTCAAATCACCACAAAATCCTGTTACCTGGAAGCGGAAAGAATAGGCAGGTGGCAGGGACCCCGCAAATACTTGATGTTTTCTTCAACCGCTGATAAGTGTCTCATCTCTTGGAAACCCCCGTTCTCTGCCACAGCCAGAGCAGAGGCTGAGCTGGAGACAACTGAGGCCACAGGAGGATGAAGTTGGAGCTTCTTTTTGGCACTTGGGTCATGGTGCACAGTAAATTAACACTGATCTTTCTGGGCTTTGTTTTAGTGGGGAATGGGTAATTCTCCTGTGACTGTCATCTGCTTGGCACCTACATGGACAGGCCTGCACTGAGTTGGTAAAGGTGAGGCATAAGCTTCTCCTGCTCTTCTCTCTCTGAGGGCTCATGGAGGAGCTGGAAGATGGTGGTACAGCTGTTTCAAAAATGGAGTTTTGACTTGGAAAAAAAAAAGCTAAAGCATTTTAATGCTATTGTCATCTGGAATTAGAGTATAAAGGAAAAATATTAAAAAGTGTCAAGGAAAGAAATTTTTCTCAGGAAAAAAATGATGTGGAGGAAAAAGCTTTTAGACATTTATGGTCAGAATGAAGCATTTCAGTATTGTGAAAGGAAATACTAAATTGAAATGTCAACTTACAGCTGAAACCATTTGTTTCAAACCGTATACTCAAACAAAAACTGTTTTGTAAGGGCAATTCAAAGCTAAAACTCTTTTGAAGACATACCCGTTTCCTAAATTCTAAAGATTTTCCGAGAAAAACAATATCTGGAAATCACTTAGCTACCTCTACATTCTTAATTGAATGGTGCCAGAGTTATAAGTGCAGCAAATGGCTCTCGTGCTGCTTGTTAGCTTGGGTGTGCATAAGGGATACTGCTGGGTTTGAGCTTCCCTCCCACCTGCCCCTGGCCAGAGACCAGTGGTCCTGCCTTCCCCCCTGAGCAGAGGGGTACAGACGCTGCACCTGTATCTGCTTCCTGGCCGTGTTCTGCCAAATGTATACCTGCCTAGGCTGACTTAGAAACCTTTTGCACATCTTTTAATTCTACGTGCGAGCTTACAGAGCAACAAACGTGAAGACTTCCATTGTATTCTCACCTCTGCTGGAGTCAACCTAGTTCGAATCTGCTGGAGTTAAGGGATTTAAACTGGTGTAAAACTGGTTTCAAGGCAGAATCAGGCTCAGATCTTGGTACTATGAAAATGTAGCTAAGAAGCATAAATCATTGAAAGTGAAAGCAAATTAATGTTTTCAATAGTACGGGACAAACATTGCAAAGGCATGCAGTCCTAATTGAGCTGTTAAATTTACAAGGAAACTGTATTGATTTGATCCTCTTAAGGTAGTTAGGTTACATGATCTCCATTAGTTAGAGTACACAGAGTTAAAACTAACAGATAAACAAAGAAAAGGTCAGTGTCATCACTATCTTGTTTATTATGTCATTCCCCCAAAATATATTATTCCATCATTGTTACTGTTTGTTTACCTTCTGCATTATGTTCACAGCTTAATGCAAATGGCCTGACCAGGTTTATTTCCCAAATGAAATGCATAAGTAGAAGTGACACAAGCTTGGGGCAATACATGTATCGGTATAAAATAATCAAAATCTTATCTTCTGCCCGCAGTGTCCACTTTTTTGCCTAAATATACTTGATGTAGCATCTGTTCTTCTGTGTCTTTGGTGCACTCTGCAAAAGTTGTAGCCCAATGTTTGACGGATGTTGGAGGACACATAGTTCAAATCATACCATCCTTGTTTGTGTTTGGAGGTGTCTTGTTTTAAGATTGGATTCATCTCTCCTGCCTTCTTTTTCTTGCTCTCTGTTTCTGTCCATCTTTGTTTCTTTCCTTCCCCTTCATCCTATTTTCTTCTGATGTTCTGTAAGTATTTTATTTATGCAAAATTTAACCTTAGAATCTCTGGTTTCTTCCCCAACCTGGTTTGGTACGGTGTAGATAAAACTGGAAGATCTGTAGTTTTAGGTGTGTGTCTGAGTTGGATAAAGTTTTTCTTAGTTTTCTTGTTGAAAAAATTAGTTGGGTTTTCTTTAGACTGCCTCATACTTCTTACGGTAGAAGTTTGCTGTTGAGACATGGGGAAGACTGGTGGTTTTGAACCATTGACTAAAACCAGAGGGCAGATATTTGCACGTTGCTGTGATGCCCCCAGACAGGAAATCTTTTTAGCTAGGGTTTCTCTCAGGGCAGTTTGTCGCAGCGTGGGGAAGGGTGGCAGCTGGGGACAGTCAGTCATGAGGAGGTCAGTGCCCTCTTTATCAAGGTGCCACTGCATTGGGATGTAAATATTGTCATCTACTCCCTTCAGAAGGTCTTTAAACCTTATGTCCTGATGAGGCAAAGGACGCCTGGTAATAATTCTGTTTTCCATTCGGGGAGGCGCTTTGCTTGTACATGTCATTCCTTGGACATTTGAAAAGGGAGGTTGGTTATTTGCTGGTGTGGATGACAATTTCTCATGAAGACATTGTTTTCCGGCTTTAGTCAAGTCTGCAAAATCATTCAAGTTCTCCTGAAAGTCAGAAAGTGGCTGATACATGGGCTCACATGGTGTACTTTTGCTTGATAACTTAGGAGGTCTGAGGTGGACAAACTCACTGCCTGCAAACTTGGTAACTAAATAGAATATAGAATAAATCAGATAAGCTTCTGCTGGAATGGTATTTTCAAGAAAAATAACATGTTAATATCAAAACAGCTTTATCCTGTAATAATAAAATCAGTACTTGTAAAGTCATGAATAAAAGTAGATCTTAACATAGTATGAAATTTTGCACCAAAGGTCTAAAGCAAATGGTGTTCTGCAGGTAGGCAATCAGCAATTTTTTTTGATGGGTGAACTGTCTTAAATGCGCATCCCAGCATAAAATTGCCTGGCTTAATTTTAATAACTATTATTCATTTATGCTTCTGGAGCTATTTATCACATTAACCATGCCACATATGTGAATAGCTGTGGGCATGCAATAACTGGAGCAGAAATAAGCCTAAATTCAGATCTGGAGTTTGACTATCCAGTACTGTGCATCTTTTGTATTTTTGAGACTATGGAAAATGATGCCATGGGTATGAGTGCAACCCCATCTTGAGTGTAGTGAAGTGGTGACACTTGCACCATGTTCACTTTCATCCTGGGAATGTAAATATTTTTCATTTTCCTTCACCTTAAATCGATCACTGAACTTGAGGCTGGGAAACAATTGCTCAAAACACTTGTAATTTCAAAACAAAGTGGAAGGATATTTCTATAGCATTTTCAGGAATCATGCTCCCTTTTTTTCCCAGACAGATACCCTAGTACCCTTTCAGACTAAGATGCCAAGACTATATTTCAGAACAGTACCTTCTGGCAAGTTTTCTTGGTTATCCTGTGTGATTGCAATCTCATCTTCTTGAATAGCACCTGGCGCTGCCAGGGTTAGTACAGAAGGAAATGTCCTATTGCCATAATTCCTGAGGTTTTCCAGAGTGTCCATTACAGTCTTCTGGGAAATCTGAATTTCTGACTCCATATTCAAGTGTTTATCAGGATTAATATTGTGGTTTTCAATTTCGTTTCCCCTCTGCAAAATGATCAGACACCTTTCGATTAGCATGGAACAAAAAAGCGCCTTGAACTTTACAGGCTGTTACAGTATAACATGGGCAATGGGAAATTTTGTTTTCACACAAGCCTTAGTTCCACACATGAACTTTTCGTCTCAGCAGACCCCATACCAGAGGTTCTTCCTGAGCAAGTTTTCATGAAAACCTACTGGAGACTAGAACACCATCTTTACGGAGCCTGGAGCATTTTCTTCAAGGCTTATGGCTCACAGAGTCTGCTAACAAATGTCTAAGGGTACCACAGAGCTCCTGCTGCAAAGCAAAACCATTACAGAATGCGGTGAGCCATCCCCCAATCCAGGAGGAAGATTATTGTGGGACTGTTCCTGTCTGCTGTGAGGAGAGGCAGTCAGCACAGGGCTAGACCAGTCCTGGGAAGGTTTTGCTGCGGGATCACAGCAGAAAGACCTTCATGGAGCTGTGGTAACAGGACTGAGCATCCTGACACAAGCACGGGCTCCAGGACTCCCTCCTGCTGCAGTGCTATCACCCTTACTCCTACGTGCATCCTACATGCACATGGGGGTGTGTTCTCATATGTAGGACACTTGTTTATCCCATAATCCAACTTTTCAGAGTCCTCACTGTGGTAGCGTCATGCAGGCTGAGTTTCAGGTATCAAAACCTTGTGAAATGCAAGGGCTGAGCAGTGAAATAAATCCCCTTCTACAGTACAAAGTCCTGTGTGCTGCTTCTGCCAAAGACCATCTTCTCTCAGGTCTGGCACTCCTGAAAATGAAATTTCTGCAATGTATTGACTACCTACATGGATATTCCAGTTCAATACCAAGGTTTTTTGCACCTTCTCTGTACCACCTTTGACAGACCCATTTTGTTGCTATGCGGCTACGACTTCAAGGATTGTTGGTGGTGCATTTTGATCTTTTGACTGCCATCCCCACATAATACAAACTTCTTGCTTCCAGCATCAGAGAAGTCATTTGTTTTACTACGGTATGTTTGTCTTTCATGGTTTTCTTCTTTGCATTGTAAAGTACTCCCCTTGTGAAAAATATGTTTTTAATCTAACATGCCATTATAAAAAGTGGGTGCAATTTGTGGAGAAAAGGCACTTTTGAAAGCTTGCATGTATTTTTTGTGTTAGTAAAAATGTTTGGAAAAATTTGGAGGGCCCCAAACCTCAAACTTGTGGGGTTACTCCATCCTTCCTACATATTTGCAGCACCCAATCACAACTAAGGAAATTATTTTTAAAGTATTTATAAAGAGAAACACGATATGTTTAAGTTGACAACATATTGCTAAAACCACACTAGATCAATTGGGAATTTGAGATGTCATAAGCATTTTAGGCTATGCTATCAAATAGTCTCCCAGGATTTTACACACTGCTAGTTAAGAAAACAAATTTTCATCTTACATTTTGCAAGCTGTCACCTTATATACAGAATATCAGAAAACTTGCCATGACTGGTTTTACTGCCAGACCTCTTAAGAGCTAATTGGTTAAGCACCTGGGCAGGAAGCTTTTTGGCAGAAATGCTATTTTCTGCAAGGACTAGCTATAAAGTTCTGGATGGCAAATTGTAATCATTAAGGCTCCCCCTTCTACAACAGAACACATAAAATGTAAATACATTGCTTGGAGAAATTACGATGCATAAAAGGACAGGCTGTGTTTTAAGTTTATCCAATGACTTATGGCTCAAATTTGAACATGGAAAGGATCTTATGCTTTTTTCAGGGTCAGCCTTTCAGCAGACTTTTCTAATTGCACCCAGAAAGATGAGAATCACATCTGTTTGCATCCACCAAAACTATTATTTGCATGTACAAATGTTAACTTGTGTATACAAGGAGGAGTTGCAAATACAATGACTCGCACTGTTTTTTCAAACACAGGGGGTTTTGTACATGAAAAATAATTTCCAAAGACTTTTTTCAAGTTGTAGATTAGAAGTTCTGCTGAAAATTTGTGCCTAAGAAATTGTATGTTTCTTCGGTGTTGTGTGAAAAATCATAGCGTAGTCTGCTGCCTGGAATGAGTTGAATGTGGTGGTTTGTGAGTATGTGTTTGAATTCCAGTGTTTTGGGCTGATGGTGTTGGTGGAATTTTTTATTGGATATTATTCATGAGCGTTGTCATGAATGCAAATACTTTTTTGTTTGTGTTTATATTTGATATGTTTCGTTCTTTTTGGAGAGAATTTTCAGAAGAGCCAGATGCCAACTTTCTCTACAGTTCACTGAGGGAAGGAGAGTTTTTAATTTGCTCAAAAATACTGGAGTATTTTTTCATCATAAATTTACTCCTTCATAAATATTAGCTGTCTGTAAATATCTCTTTTCACAGGCAGACAAGAATATGCAATATCCTTTACATTCCTAGACAGAAATAATGTAAATGAGTGGCAATTTGTTTTCAGGGAACTTTGTTTTACCTGTGACTGTTAGTTGTTACTTATTTGCTTCACTCATTTAGATTTAAATTTGAACTCATTTTGATGCAAATGCTAATTTTTGTGCTTCCATTTTATGCACACAAGTTGTCTTGTTGAGCTGAGTGAAACTGTTCATATACTTAAAGTTAAAGCAGATGCATACATTTGCAAGATCTGGAGAGCTGAAAGGAAATTATGTGATTTAATGACGGATCACACACTGCTAGTAATAAATAGCAAATAGTTGGCATTACACAGAATAGAAAGAACATCTATCTATGCATTTTGAAATATCCTTGGCATAGTTTGTAATACAAATATCAAATACCCATGCTGTTGTAATTAAGCTCCAGTAACATTACCAGGATCTCAACAAGAAGATGAAGAAAAAGTGAGAAGTTTCCCCCTTGCACTCTGTTAACAATCTTTATGCTCCTTCCTGAGTTTCAACTCTCTGTGGCTGGGTGGTCAGAGAAGTGCATTGCAGCCTTCCAAAGAGGTGGCTGAATTTGGCTGCTTTTAGACCAAAGTAGAGAATCCTCCCCCTAAGATAATGCCCTGCCAGCTGCCTCCTCCGAAAGCCACGCCAGCACAGTGTGGGCAAGGCTCCAGGCGAGCTGGGGGCTGCTCTTGGCTCTGCCTCAGCCCAAAAACGTCATGTTACCCATGTGGGGCTCTGCCCTGGGATCCAAGAGATGCATGCTTTTCTTTTCCCTATATGCTCTGCATACACTTAGGGCTGAGTTTTACCATTGTGCAAGCATGTGCATAAAGTAGCTTTTGCTGAAGAACAGGCCAGAGGGTATTGGAAAAATAAGAGCACTGAGTGAGAATGCCCAACTCGATTTCTTAGTCAGGCTTCCTTTCTGTTTCTTCTCTTTTCTCCCAAACCCCAGCCTTCCTGGGCAGTACGAATATTATTGAATGTTGGAGAAACTGGCATAGGGTGGTAGCACTGACAGTCATGATTTAAAACAGCTCCTGGGGAGGAGTGATTGTACAGGTCAATTGGGTGTAAGGCTTGAATAAGAAACAACCAAGATGAGATCATTATCAACTACAAATAGCTGCAGACCCTAACTACCAGCAAGGGAGAAATATTAATTTTCATAACACAGAAGAATGTAAGAGGGAATAGAGGGATAAAATTAAGAAACAAATGATGTAGAGTGACTCTCTCGGAAAAAAACTATGAGTTTCACAAACACTCTTTGGTAACAGAATAATCTCAAAGTGGTACTAATAGTAGGCTTTGTGTTTATGAGTTCAAAGGTAGCATTTACAAACCTTGTGCTAACAAACAAAAGGAAACAAACTTTTAACAACACGGAAAGATGGTGTGAATCGGTCTGTTCTGATTTCCTAATTACAGATGTCTTAGTAACAGATATTAAAAGGTATTATTTATTATAGAATCTACTCTGCTAATCTAGACATCTAGCTTGTGCCTGTATTTCAGGTTCTCAGCAAAGATGTTCTCCTAAAAGCAGGTCATTTCCCTGCAAAGCCATGAAAAGGAGATTCTGTTTGACTAAACGCAAGTTTAAGAAGTCCCCACACTGGACATGTGAAGATGTGGTGTCCCCCAGGGGTCAGTACTGGGCCCAGTCTTGTTTAACTTCTTCATCAACGACCTGGATGAAGAGTTAGAATGTACCATCAGCAAGTTTGCTGATGACACCAAACTGGGAGGTGTGGTAGATACACCAGAAGGCTGTGCTGCCATTCAGCGTGACCTCGACAGGCTGGAAAGTTGGGCAGAGAGGAACCTGATGAGATTCAACAAAGGCAAATGCAGGGTCCTGCACCTGGGAAGGAACAACCCCATGCATCAGTACAGGCTTGGGGTGGACCTGCTGGAGAGCAGTTCTGTGGAGAGGGACCTGGGTGTCCTAGTGGATGACAGGTTGACCATGAGCCAGCAGTGTGCCCTGGCTGCCAAGAAAGCCAATGGGATCCTGGGGTGCATTAGGAAGAGTGTGGCCAGCAGGACGAGGGAGGTTTTCCTTCCCCTCTACACTGCCCTAGTGAGGCCTCATCTGGAGTGCTGTGTCCAGTTCTGGGCTCCCCAGTTCAAGAAAGACGAGGAGCTACTGGAGAGAGTCCAGCGGAGGGCTACAAGGATGGTGAGAGGACTGGAGCACCTCCCCTACGAGGAGAGGCTGAAGGAGCTGGGCTTGTTTAGCCTGAAGAAGAGAAGGCTGCGAGGGGACCTTATAAATGCTTACAAATATCTGAAGGGTGGGTGTCAGGAGGATGGGGCCAAACTCTTTTCAGTGGTGCCCAGCGACAGGACAAGGGGCAATGGGCACAAACTGAGGCACAGGAAGTTCCGTCTGAACATGAGGAAGAACTTCTTCCCTCTGAGGGTGACGGAGCACTGGAACAGGCTGCCCAGGGAGGTTGTGGAGTCTGCTTCTCTGGAGATATTCAAGACCCGCCTGGACAAGGTCCTCTGCAGCCTGCTGTAGATGACTCTGCTTTGGTGCCAGGGTTGGACTAGATGACCCACAGAGGTCCCTTCCAACCCCTAACATTCTGTGATTCTGTGATTCTGTGATTTGCAGATCAGCATTGTTTCGTGATGCAGAAGAAAGAACTGGAAAGGGTCATAAAGCAGGTGTAGAAATGGGGAGCTGTGATAAGACACAACTGAACAGACCCCAGCATGCGTACCCAGTCCCCCCTAGGTTTAGTTCAGCAAGGGGAAGTGCAAAGTCCTGCGCCTTGGGAGTAGCAACCCTAGGCAGCAGCGTATGCTAGGGCCACCCAGCTGGAAAGGTGTCCTGATGGTCACCAAGTTGATGATGAACCAGCAATGTGCCCTGCTGCAAAGAAGGTGAATGATATCCTTGGCTGCATTAGAAGGAGTGCAGCCAGAAGGTCAAGGGAGGTGATGTTGCCTCTCTACTCAGCACAGGTAAGGCCATGCCTGGAGTCCTGTGTCCAGGTCTGGGCTCCTCAGTACAAGAAAGACATGGAGGTGCTGAAGAGCATCCAATGAAGGGCCACAAAGATGATAAAGGGACCGTATTATCTGTTGTATGAGGAAAGGCTGAGGGAGATGGGACTGTTCAGCCTGGAGAAGAGAAGGCTTAGGGGGGAATCTTATCAGTATATACAAAATCTGAAGAGAGGGTGCAAAGAAGAAGGAGCCAGGTTCTTTTCAGTGGTGCCTAGTGACAGAACCAGAGGCAATGGGCACAAAGTGAAACATGGGAGGTTCCCTTGGAACATCCAGAAACACTTTTTCACTGTGAGGGTGACCAGGCACTGGCACAGGTTGCCCAGGGAGGTTGTGGAGTCTCCATTCTTGGAGATATTCAGAAGCCATCTGGGCATGGTTCTACGCAACCAGCTCTAGGTGGCCCTGCTTGAGCAAGGGGGTTGGACTGGATGATCTCCAGAGGTCTCTGCCATCCTCAGCCAGTCTGTGATTCTGTGACAGTCACCACTGCTTTGAGCTGGTAGCTGGCTAGGTTAGTTTGGGTCAGTATTGGTTTCAGTTTAAACCTTTGGCTGGAAAAATGTCGACCCAGAGAGGGAAAATGTCAGTCTTTCCTTTGTTAAACTTCGCCCCTTTCCTCCTTTCTCTACCAAACTCTCCAGCATACCTGGGAAATATATATGTGCTAGGACTTCAAAACAATAATCCCTACTGTTATTACCTAGCAGTCAGAGCCATTTTTGGGATCTGTGCTTGAATTCACCTTGACTCTCTGCCGTAAGAGGGTATTTTGGATGCCAGGAGTGGCAGGAAGCAACGCAGCCCCTTAATCAGCTTGTAACTTGCTTTATGCACATGATTGCTTCCCTCTTCCACCTGGGTAGGGTGCTGAAAGAGGTCATAGAGGACGTGAAACGCTACCACTTGCCTGGAAGGCTAGACCTCTAGGGGCTGTAAATCAGCTTGATATCCAGAGATTCAAGAAAGTTGGTCAATAGCCTTCACAATACGGCAGTTTTTGAATGACTTACGATTTAGCAGATCCAATTTAAAATTATAATATGAAAAAAATCACACATGTGAAGGAAAGTCTCCTCCCCGTAAGCATGCACACACACACGTACACACACTCCCCAACTCATATTTTTGAGTTATGACTCTGCCTGCGAACGCTGCACAGGCTGTTGCGACCTTGGAGCTGTGTGCTGGGATGGAGATCTGGATCTGCTCAAGCTCGTCTGAATAATTTCTAGAGGAGTCAACTGGACCTTCTCAAAATACAGCTTCTCCGGGGCGAAGGCTTTGAATGGGAAGCTAATCGCTGATGTGTGTTGTTTTGTAGCTGAGACTTTTCCCACTGCACTCGTGTGTTAGAAGCTGGGATTTGGCTTCCTGTCTGCCTAGTTTCTGCCTGGAGCAAAATTTTTATGACTAAGCTGTGAACCCCTTAGTGGAGACGGTTGTAAAAGAAAAAAAGGCTTACAGCCTTTTTAACTAATTGTGGCCTTACCAGTGATTACCATAATTTTCTGAATTTATTCTTAAAATTTTTGTCCCCTCTGATCTAACTCCATGTTCCTGAGTGAGTCAGAGCTGGAGTGTGAGCATAAGATAGTGGTGAAAATACAAAAAAAAAAGATGCTGGGAAAAGATTTTACAACTTTCACAGCTTCCCGTTCACCTCCCCCAACTTTGGATCAGACCCTCACAGCCCAGTCAGAAAGGGAAGAGATGGTGAGGTCATTGAGTTGCTAATGCTCCTTTTACCAATGGAAAAGTAATCTTTTACGTAAAGCAAAATCATTCTCAATACTGTTACAACCAGAAGCCCATTTTTAAAATTCATTAGTCATTAAAAAAGTGTATATTTATATCTGGGGAAAAAAAAATCTCTCAAAATAATCACCTCTGAAAATGCCAGAACGTAGATTTCCTGAGACTGCACTCAGATCTGCGATTTCATTATTATTTTTGGTGAGTTTTGTCTCCATTCCACAGACTACCACCTTTTTCACATGTGCTGTGTGGTTGTCTTGATATTCCTTGTAAGAATCTAGGGAGCACTTCACTCCTGTCATGATCATTATATCTTACCTGGACTCTTTTGCAGTGTTTCTGGTACCTGAGCAGTTTCTTCAGCAATAAGCAATAAGAAGCCATGGCAGGAGAGGGTCTGTTGTTTATTAAAATGTTGATAACTTCTGTAAGATTGAAGTCCATAGTTTCTGTCATGTAGCTTAAAACAACAGGATTCAATTCACTGGGGCAAAGTCTGAAATATTGGGAAAAAGTATTTAAATACAAATGATACATTCAGATACAATGTCAGAGTTTACAGTAAAGGGCGATACACTTCTTGTGATGTAGCTGGAGTAGGCTAAGTTGATTGTACAGGCAAATTGTGATACACACTTGTGCAAAAATCCTCTGTCTGGCTACGCTGACTTGACTGCTGGGCTGAGGCTCTGTTACTGCATTATTAAATATTCTATTGTTGATATGATTACTTATTCTGAAAAGACACCCACCAGGATTAAGCTTGAAAAATTAAAAGATGGAACCCAGCATTTTCTCATTTTAATCTACTGTGTATATTTTGGTTCTCAGTACAGTAGTCTCAAAAGGATTACCAGAGAGATAGCGTGTGTGTGTATGCAGAAGAAGATCGGAAGAGCCCCAATGGCAGGAAAATCTCAAAGACCAAAAAAAGAACTATGGAAAGTAGTTCAGGGGGATCTTTATTTTCAGGCATATTGGATTGTGAAATAAAACTGGTTGTGTTATGATGGTAATCATTTTAACTCACCTGCTTCTGTGAGTAATAAAAAGTCTAGTAAAGGCATTTTAGAAATGTGAAAGGATTGGATTCTGAGACTCCTACAACATTTTTTCAAACTTGTTAAACTTCAGTACGAATGGACACAGACATATCTGAGGGAAGGGAAGGTGGGCAAAGGTAGGAAGAGCGGGCAATTCTCAGATAAATGAACAAATTGCGCACAGATTTCCAATAGACCTGGCTTTGACTGGCGGTGCATCACCTGGACTGTGGCAGGAAAACCTGCCGTGTGTCCTGTAGATACCATTGCAGATGGTGCAGATTACTTAGGTCAAATTACTCCCTTTTTCGATTCATGCAAACTGTGGACTTTTACAGAATGATCTGGGCACACAATATTTGACCCATGACTAGCTACTTTCAGCTGTAAGGAAGATGTAAAAGGTCTATAGTCACTGTAATTAGGTAAAGACATGCAAAGAAAACTTTGCAGCTTCCTTGTATGAAAGATGAATAACATCTCAAAAGGCAATGTTTGTGTGAAGTGTCATGTTGCACATATCTATTTCAAACTTTTATGATAGTGTTAAACCAGAAAGTGGCTTGCTAAGAAAAAACGGAGACTGGTTAAGGCCAGTTGCAAAGATGGATGAGAATAAAAATTATTAGAATAACAAGAACTTCAGTGTAATATAAAAATGTCGTCCCTCAGGTGGGCATGGGAGATGTAGTTTTGCTGGAAAGGATTAGAAGCACACTGTCTAGAATTCAGTGGCACTAGTGAGACACGTCGAGAACAAAATTATTGCTACAATGGATACAAACAGTTCTATAAGGATGTTTCCTCTTATATAAAAGTTATCCACGGCTAGAAAAGTTGATGTGGTGTTTTCTGAAATAAAATTCTGTCATTTTGGAACAGGCCTGAGCAGATAACAAAAATCTTCCAAAACAAGCAAACCAAAAAAAAATCCTAAAAACCCCAACACTTCCTTCCCAAACCCGGAATCCTGAAACCCAAGCTAGGAGAGAGAGATGTGAAATTTGTTACCTGTTCTCATAGGTAGTAGCGCTCAGTATTTTCCCAGTGAAACCTTCATTCAACCATTTGTCTTTTATTGCTTCTTCGACTCCAGGCCTCTTAGCAGGGTCAGGCTCAAGTAAGGACTGCATGAAGCGTACAGCTCCTGTGCAGCTTTCAGATGAAATGGCTTGTTTACTGGTAATATCTGATTGTTTGGGCAGTGCAAAATTTTCCTTTTTTTCAGGAATGTGGCACTTCCCCTCCTCCTCCACATTGTAAGAAGCTGAGGTAACATCCAGTCTCTAGGGCTACCTCTGGACTGCGCTCCTCTGGGACCGCTGTGTTTCCATGTGCTGACCCTGTTCCCCCAAGGACGCCTGAGCAGGCTGGGTAGCATGGGCCAAACCATGCTGGGAGGCATGCTATGGACCTATGGGTGCTGCTGTAGATACAGCACTGGACCTTGCTTCCTAATTTGCTTTATTTACCCCAGTGAATGCAGCCTATGGCATCAATAGCAGTCTCAGCACTGTGCTGGCTCAGCATTTGTTCAAGGCTCTGAGAAGGGGCCTCCTGTGCCAGCTGACTACCCAGGAGTTATGTTCCTCACACAAAGAAGCTAATCTCATTGACAAAACTGTCCATATGAACGGAGGGAGATGGACCCGAGTGCTTAGATGATGTATTGTGCTTTGGCTTCCTGGAGCTGGGAGAGAGAAAGCTCAAACATTCCCGTACGACTGTCACTCAGCTCCAACACTGCATAAAGTCCCTCTGTTTTTTTTCTTCTTGAGAAAACTCTATCGAATTCTTCCATGTTCCTTGGGGATGTTTTGAAATGAGCAAAATGGCAAGTGGGCTTTAAACTGGGAACATGTTGCTCCTTTCACTTGTAATCTCCCTCAGAAGAACTTAGATCTAAAGTATGCAAAGCTTGTTTACTACTGCTCTCTCACTAAATTCCCAATGGGCAGGGGAACAATGGAGTTATCCACAATCTTCCACTAACTGTGTGGGCTTTGTAGAAAAGCAGAGATAATGCGTTTATTAGTAGAAGCTATAACAATAGCATAAATAAGAAAAATTAGAAATATAATAACTGCAGCTATGGAGGGCTTGTAGAAAAATGGAGCTGCTATCTGGCAACCAATCTCCAAAGAAAGATAAATGAGAGACTAACGTACAAACATTCTGGGCAGCTATGGTAGATATCCTCATACCATTTACTGGAGGAGAAAAAGAAATTGAATCATCACATTATCTTCATACTGTAACTCCGGACTAGATCCAGCTAGCTTAGTCTGGAACTGTCTGCTGCTTCCCAGCGCTTGGCTGCAGGCAGCTGCTTAAGTTAATCTTGTTTCCTAGGCTCATTCTTGCCTAATGTCAGAGCAAAACTGCTCAAAACAAAGGGGAGATCTGAACTCATGCTGGTTCAAAACGAGTCTCATTCTGCTCTGCTTTCTGACTTGGTCAGTGAAGCTGCACGATAACGGCTGTGAGAAGGGGCTCGAGCCTGTGATGGTCAACAGAGAAGATGGTAGTCCAGGTAGAGAGAAAATAGGGACTAAAGCCAGAGGTCTAAAGGAATCATTGCAAAGCAGCAGAATTTTGTGGTTTGAGGAAGTAAATTTTGGATTGCTAACCCAGGTTGTATATACACCAACATGACTTCTGTGTTTTAGAGTCATGGGCTGTAAATCAGGTTACAGCTTTTGAGAACTATCTTTCCCAGTTATCTTAAAAGACTCCATAGACTGTACCTCATTAAAGACCATCAGTAAAATTCATTGACAAATGTTGTCTTTCAGTTCTTTCTTGTGAAAAATATCAACAGACTCTTCACAGAAATAGCCCTCCCATTTCTTTAGTTATTTGAGTGTTGTGGGTACTGTCTGTAGCCAAAAGGTAAGCTCTTCAGGAAAAATTATCTAAAGTTTTGATAACTGTTTTTTGGGAAAAACTGGAAAGAATGCCTGGCTATGACACATGGCATGGGACATACTAAACCTGACAGTGTTCTCATTTACTGCACAGCTGCTCCACTTATGTAAAAGCAATCTACATTTTATTCCCCCCATAATAGCAGTCTTTTGAAGAGACAACAATGTTTTTCTCCTACTAGTCTGAGATAAAGAGGTCTTGCCAAAATGCGCAAAAAGTTATCCATAAATGCAAATCAAGCAACTGGAAAAGATATCTCTTATTTTCCAGAAGACTGTGTTATTGCTAAATTCACTTTATTACATGGGTTAGAGCTTTTATACTTCAGTATTCTTTATAAAAATTGGAGTTCTTTACCAGGGGAGATATCTGATGGAATAGGGCTGATTTCTCCAGTTATCATCTTTTGATGTAGTTGCTTGATATTAAAAGGTTCCACCGTGAAGGGTAATGTGCCGGTTAGCATAGCAAACATGCTTACGACTCTGTCAAAGAAAAAGACAAGCATCAGAGCTCCATATAATGCTAAATACTTTTTTAAAAATCCCACAAAGCTGTAAGTCAAGTTTCAGAGATTTGCCTTCAGTATCAAGGGCGAGGTTACAAATTACCTCTAAGCAGTAATTTGTACTGAATACAGATTTTTTCAACTGTTTTCTTTGTGTAAAAGCAGTTTTATCTAGAAAAGAATGTTATGGGAAGTGTGTATAAAATAAACTTTACAGTGACTGGAAGGCCTGCAGTGTTGAAAGTGGAAACCTGCTGTTTATTTTTAAAGTAAGCTCACTGGAGTGTCTGTGTGGTGTACCCAGACCATCAGAATAAAGAATTTCAGTTTGCAGGCTGAGTGACAACATGGAGCTGAGACTGATGCGATAGATCTTGTTCCAAATAGTAATTCAGTTCTTGCTTTGCTCAGATTGCTAAATTAGGTGTGACTTACGCCTACAAGGCATTTGTTTGGTAACAGCTTGCTGCTGGCTAAAGTCTTAAAACTTTAACTCTTGCGAAAGACGAACAGTTTGCTAGCAGTGATCAGCAAACTTTGTGAGGGTTTGCCATTCAGTTTGGTGGAGTACCAGCGTTTGCAAAACTCGCTCATCTGTCCCGTCTTTGGGACGGGGAGGTTTCCATGAACACTCTCCATGATACCTCCGTGCTCCAGCTGAGCCGCGCCACCGCAACAGACCTTCTCTTCGCCATCCTTTGCCATTTCTCTACTGAACTCAGTCAAGACAGTAGTTTTTGGAATTCTGGCTACTTTAATTTAATTGGTCTGGTTTGTACGCTAGTGCAGATGATGACGATGTTATCTGTGAAACAGATCTGCTCTTGGTGTGCACCACTGCATCCTTTTTTAATGCTTTCAGATAGCTGAAAAACCATGAGAAGACGATGGTTCCATTGAAAAACCACGAGAAGATAGTGACACCTTCTCCTAATTGTTGCACTGGATTATCCAGTGATCTATGGATAAATGCTTTTTATTACTCTCGACCAGGACTTATCTTGCCTTGTTTTATCTAGCTGAAACCCAGATATCAGTACATATCAATGGAAAGAGATGGGCCATTCCAAGAGAGATTCATCACAGCTATGTTATACAGCTATTTTAGGCTACAGTTAAGTATCTCAGGGTACGAGCTATCTCCCTGCACTGACAATAACAGGACACTAACTGCCTGGTATAACCCAGATGTCTGGTTGTTAGATGGCTAAATTTAGGTGAGATTAATCTCTTCTCACTTTACCAAACCTTCTGATAGATCTAGTCCTTGAATGTAATGCTTTCCAAAACTTTTTTGATGAATCCTTTGACTAAAAATATACAGAGATACAAAGGAAACAAACTGCAATGAAACGACATTGAGTTGACTGAAGTAGCAAGGGTTGTCATTCTGTAATACATAATAGCATGTGGATTAAATGTAGCTGGAGTTAAAGTGAGAGAAGGGCCGCTGAATATTCTCTGATGAAAGGAGTAATATGCAGTGCAAATGGATCTCTAATGTCATTACAACTTTAAATACATTTTTCTTCTCAGCACTGCAAACACTACTATGCACTTTAAATTGCTGATGATGCTATACATGATTGGTGGTTTAAACTGGCAATAGTTCTTTTCATCAGCCTATTGGATGGGGAAATCCCCAAGGTACGGGAATTTAAGGAACGGATAGAGCTGCCATCCTAAAATCTCTTTTAAAACCTTACGCACAGATTGCAGCTAGTTAACAGTAAAGCACTGAGTAGTTAATTGTAGATGGAATCTGATGGTATGTTAAACTTGAAAGTTTATTAGCTATAACGGACTATTTCTCCTCTATCCAACTGAACTATCTGTGTTCGTTTGAATACAGCAGCAGTTTCCTCAACTCAGCTGATGCATGAAAGCTTATCACTTTCCAGTCCTCCAAAGAATCCTTAAAATCTTGTGCACGTAAGTAATGATTAGGCAAAGCAAGCACTGCTGTTCACTGTTGCCTTGTAGGCGCCTTGGCTGTATTGCAGTTGAATGTGGCTGGTTTTCTGAATGAGCTTCTGACTGAATATGGCTTTCTAGTTCTCCTTGTAATGCCTCCTTGTCACTCCTGCTGCATAAAGCCAGTGTTTCTGCACTACACTTAGATCTTTTGATTCCAGAGTCCAGTTGATCTGTAATCCTTCACTTCTTTTGTGACAAGAAAAGTAATTTATCTTTCTAATTAATATTTTAGCCTATCAGAATTCACTTTTCCACTATGATAATGTGAACAATTCAGATTTAAATTGTAAATATGTTTTATGCCTAAGATGCAGAATGTGTCTATTTTAAACACCAAGGACCATATATAAGTTTTATATAGCCCTTGACCTTTTATGTGATGTTTATTAACAGAGTGAGCTCAGTAAATGGTTCTAAGGTTACTGTTTTGCCTTCATTCAGACATCTGAAATGTGAAATAAGTATAATCCTGTTTAAGTGCTGACAGCATCCTCTAGACCTGATTCATCTGTGTTATGTCTACATAAATTCAGAGTAGCACTCTTGAAATTAGAGTTATACTGAAGTAATTTGGTACAATTTGTCCCTTCATCCTTAACTTTGTGTACTGCTCGTATCCTGTAAATTATAGAGAAAGCTGAGGTGTAAGAATCATAGTTAGGTCAAAACTCTAGTACATAGTATGTCTGTCAGAAGCGGGTCTGGAGAGGAATAATGCGCATTGTATATTTATGTGTATATAAATCCTCTTTCTCTTCTGAGCGTATAGTAATGCTAAGCTTCTACTTCAAACAGCTGATTCAGATGCCTATATGCAGGTACCAGCAACCTTGTATGTCAAACTAAACCACTTTGTCCTCTGTAGATACACAGTTTAGTAAAGACTGCTGAGAACTGTTCAAGGAGACTCCGTACTCTTGCAGATGGATGAGCTGGTGGGACATTCCAGTTCAGAGGACCTCTGTACACCCAAGCCTCCTGTTCCTTCTGGCAGGTGTCCTGAATGAGGTGGTTTGGGTTTGGATCACATGTAGCATTGTGTGTTGAACAAAAGCAGAACATTACGATCCGTTAGATCAGTGCAGTTGTAGGGTAGGATGGGAGGTGGTGCTTCTAAGCCAAAAAGTCCAACTACTCGTACAAGCCTTGTGAGCTATTTGAAATCCACGGGCTTTCATCATTGGCTTCAGTAGCTGGATTTTTACCCTACCACTGGTTAGTTAAGGAACTTCAGGGAATTATGGTTGCAATTTTAAATAGGTGGGAAGAGTCTGGACAAAAGTGCATTTGACCAGCTAGTGGGTTTTTGAATCTTAATACTCTAGATGAAGATTTGGCTTAGTCAATATTACCCAAACTCAACTTCTATGCCCGGATTTAGACTTGCCAGAAATGGGCTTAAAAAACATGTTCTACGTGGAAAGCTCAGACCCAGGCATATGGTTACTGTCAAAACAGCTCAGAAGTTGATACGTGGGCACAAATAGATATAGATGAACATGAACTGCCTTAGGATAAATGATGGACATGAAGAGCTGCTCTCCTATCCAGATCAGTGAAGATCAAAAGATGCAAAAATGGATTTAATATAGTATAATTTTCCCAGCTCCATTCAGAAACTGTCAAAAAAGTAAAGAAAACCCAAACTTGACTGCTAGAATTGCAAACTGCAAATGCAGTTGAAAAGTCTGAGATAATTTAGGTGAAAAATTAGTCTTCTGATGGTAGGTTCTACATTCTTATTTATTCTAAGAGACATATCCTATAGATGCAATGAACAAAGAAAATGGAGTCCATTCAGGTTTGTGCCACCTCTGAAGTAAATAGCTCCACTTTTTCATCATAATCTGATATAAAGGGCCAAGCCAAGGTATGAATGAAGGCCTCATAGCTCTACTGTAGCCACGTCTTTGGTCTCTATGTCCTTGAGACTCTGTTTTCCTGTTTAGATTTCTTCATTTGGCAAAATATGCCTTAGATGGAAAATGCTCATTTGTCAGCCCAGGGCTTCCAAGCAGCCACACTGATTTTGACTGAAGTTACTCAGATATCAGTTGAATCTGCATGCCAGAAATACAGGAGGATTCATCTGAGGGGGGTGGTATGTACTAGTTCTTTCTCTGTCTCTTCAGAACAGTCTTCTAGATCTAGATACCCCACCTTTTGTTGCTCCCCCTTGCCACAAGGTTACTCCAGAAGAGCATGTGGGTTGCTCATTCATTTTTTTCTACAGTGTTTGGCAACGGATACACATTTCAAAATATTTCTTTCACATTGATAAGCTTGTTTTTTTTTTTTCTGGCAGACATTCTCTGATATATCTCTGCTTTCATCGCTGATGTCCCAAAGCAGAGTGCCACCAACCCATCTATATTAGAGTCTTGTCTAAACCATTCAGTGCCAAGAGTGTTTTGGTGAGAATATTTTTAGATCTACTTACATGGACCAGACATCCACCTTTGGACCATACTTCCTATGAGCAAGGAGTTCTGGGGCAGCATAAGCTGGGCTTCCACACTGGGTATGTAACAGCTCCTGGGAGAGACCCTTGAACTTTGCAGTATTGCTCAGTCCGAAATCTGACAGTCACAAAAACAAAAGCGAAGAAATTTTAGTGTCTTCTCAAAACAGTTTTACTTTACCAGTTGGCTGAAGATAGGAGAAAGATGAAAACAGCAGCTGGCTTTAGTCAGTTATCTCTGGTGAGATTTCAGCTGTGGATGCCAGTTTGGGTTCAAATCAATGTGCTGTGAATGATCAGAAGAGTAACAGTGAAGTTACCCGGCCGTAGGTCTGGTTTGGTGGATTTGGGTTTAGCTGTTTTAGTTTGCCTCAGTTGACTGTATGCTGGTACAAGAGTGCAGCTACTCAGCTGTGTTAGCGCGGCTTAATGAGCTACGGCATTCGGCTCAGCTGGGTGTGCTTTAGCCCGTTGTAAACGTGGGGCAAAATGTGCTAACTTAAGCTGTTTTCTCTGTATATGTGCATGTGTGCAAGGGGGAGGGAAGAGAAAGGTGTGATTGTAAACGGCTGGCTGGCTATAAAACAGGGGTGAAGAGTTGGTGCCTTTTTTCTCAGAGGTGTTAAGCTTTTAAAAGTTTGGGAAACATTGGGTTAAACATGTGACGTCTCTAAGAGTGAGCTTCCCTTGCGGGGATTTTTCTGTGCGGTTTCCATAGAATAAAATTAATATTTCTCTGAGCTGTGTTAACTGCTTGGTGCAAATTCCCTCATTTTTATAAATGTTTGCTTTACAACCCTAGCAAGGTTTCTGTTAGTGACCGAAATAGTCTTTTTCTTTTTTTTTTTTAACACATACCAAACTATGAGGTTTCTAGTTGGAGTAATGACTCGACAGAAGCTAGTGTGTCCATACCTGTGTTTCACCCCAGAAGATTTATTTCCTTGCCTACAAATCACTTCTGCTAGGAACAGCTTTCTACACATAAAAGCCATGATTGTTTCTTGCTTCTCATGCAACACACGAGGGAAAACAATAGGCAAAATTGTTTTCCTTGTTCTCTTAAAAATATGTTTTAGCTGAAGCTCAAATAAACAAGCTGTTAAGTTATACTTCATAACTTTTATTTATTCTAAAAGCTCAGATATGTTTATTGAATAATCACAAGCTCACTCATAAAATGTTCTGTTTAAATGGTAGCTGAACTGTCACTGAAAGCCACATGAAATAAAAAGCTGAAAAGAAGCTTTACAGATAATGTGCACCTACCAATAATTTTGATGTTGTTGTTCTCATCAAGAAGAAAATTTTCAATTTTTAGGTCTCTGAAATGAAGACAGAAAGCAAAGTTTAAGATGCCTGATGCCCCAGCTAACCATTTGCAGATCATTTTTAGCAAAGTTTAATTGAAATAATAACAATAGCTCTGCACAGCTCTGCCTACAGTTGTAACAAGATCCTTATTCGTTCCTGAAGTTTTCATTTGGGAAAATGGAAGCTTCCTGTATTTCAGGGAATATTGTATGACTATATTTTTTTAAATAGACCATTAATTTTAGGAATCCTCGATTCTACTGATATAAAAAAAAAAAAAAAAGAACAGCATTTATTTCTTCTTTTGAGTAAAAAAGAAAGTTGCGCATACTTGGACCTGGAGTGGTTTTGTCTTTGAAGTACTGAACACTGTTGAGTATTTCTGCTTTCTTTTTGAGTAAATTGTGCCTGAGAGGTATGAAGGACGAGAATGGAACTGGAAAGTAAGATCTTGTGTTCCAAAGCTGGGTTGGGGACAGATACCCTGAAGGTGGAGGCATCTCCGCAGTGATGTTTATGTGAACAGGGCCAACCAGCATCAGCCGCCCCTGCAGGAGGACGTAATTCAGAGCTGCAGGAAAAATTCTGTTAGCTGGCTCAGGCACTTACTTGCTTATTGTGGGAATTATTTGTATCCTTACAAATTCAAACCAAAAGCCGGAACATTGCTCCACTGTGGGGAGTGCCCGAAGTGGCAGCTGAAATCTCTCGCAGCACGGGGGAATCCTCAGCCAGCGTAACGTGGGTGTTGGGAGGCGGTCCAGGAGCCTGCGATGCTTTGCTGACTCCCATCACGGCCTCCCGCATGCCGCTGGGGGCTCCCCTCAGCTCTGCGGGGCGTGTGGGGGGACAGAGTAAGTCTCAGAAGAGGTTCTGGGCGCATGGATTTCCCTCCCGCCCACTCTGAAGTTGTGAAGTGCTTTCTTCAGCCCAAAGACCTCAGGGAATACAGGAGGACAGACCAGAAGGAGAGATGGGTACAAGGACAGGAGCAAGGGGATCAAGCCCCGAGGTGTACCCGGTGGTCCCGATGGATGGTTTTGTGGCAGCGTCCTTTTATCTCTGTGGTTCTGGATGGGACAGCATTGCACTCGAAACCCTTTGCCACCCCAGGCTGAGAATGGGATGGAGATGGTTTTAGTGATAACTTTTTAATGTGTTGTAATTGGAATAGCGTGTTTTCTGGAGTGGCAAAGAAGCCAGTGCCCAACAGCTAGGAGGTAGATTTAAGATAACTTTGTTCGTAGTGCATCCCTGTGACATAACTCTGTGCACTAAAACTGTGGTTTAAAAATGGTTGTGTTTCAGGGCACTCCAAATCTGACCTTTCTATTGGATTTAGCACCCCACAGTGCACTCTGATGACTTTTATAACACTGCAATTAAACAAAGTTACATTGGATCGCCACAACTGCTGCTCTATAGGCTGAGCTGAGTGCTCACAGAGTTAATAAAAATGTATGCTTTCTTGCCTGAAAAACCTGATAATGCTCACTATGAGAGTTTACATAGTGTCAGAAGTTATCTTGCAGCAAAGATACATCTTGTTCTTTTTGTCCAAAATAAACTTTCCCAGAAATGATGTAAGTTTAAACAACGTCATGATTTTTTTTCTCATTCCCATGAGGACTTGAGTGCCTACAGCGCAGCTTGTGATGCTTCTCCAGGTCTTTGGTCCAGTAGTGATTCAAAAGGGTATACGACATTTTTATATGGAAGAAGGGAAAATATCCAGGAAAAAAAAATCCAGGAAAAATTAGGAACTGTACATACAAGCAAGTTACTGTCCCTTAGCGAGCGCCAGCTTTAGGAGTTGGTAGCTGACTTTGCACATGCGCTAGCCCAATCGAATTGGGAGGTGATGTGATTTAGCCTATATGTCTTTATTTGAGGTTTTTAAGCTCAGATACATTACCTCACCGCTTGGCCATGTCTAGAGCAGGCACAGGGACAGTTAGCAGAGCTCAGCTGATGAGTGTTAGCTTGTGAAGCTGCTGAGCCTGATCTTGCGCCTGAGCTTTCTTGTATCTGGCATAGTAAAATGCTGCATGCTGGGAGAATAGGCAAGTGAGTCGATCCTTCATCTTCTTGATAATTTTGGCAACTGTGGCATCAAAATCAACCGTGATGTTGCATGGACAAGAAAGGTACTACCTTTACTGTGAAAAGTAGTCTCAACCTTAATTTAAGCCATAAGGATTTGTTGGATCAGTGCTGATTTTATTGCTGAATAGGAAAAGTAAAGCTCAGGAAACAAAAAAGCTGTCAAAACATAGCACGGAATTTCTGATGAGCAATACTAATTTGGACTAAAAATAGTTATGAAACTGTCCGGTATTTTATCAAGTGTATTATTAAGACAATAGAAAATACTGGTTTCAAAGGTATATCTCAGGGTTAGAAATCAGGAATGCCAGTAAGACACTTCTTAGCAAAAGTAAATGAAGTTAGTAAATTCTTAAGCTCATCATTTAGGAATGAGACCTTGCAATCACCAGGCCCCTCCATTCTAGCAAAATAAAGGGGCCCCAGGTGTAGACCGAAGCATTGGCACACAATTATCCATCCCATGAAATTATTACTATCATACATGGAGTGATTTTACCAGCACCTACCCACACCCATGGGGTACCAGGGTATTGTGGAGCAGCAACCATTCCCACCAGGCAGCTTGGGAAAACTCCTTTCCTTGTGTTAAAGCAATGCAGAGTTGAGCTTTACTCAGTGCTTGGATGAGAAAATCAGATTGACTTTGTGAGGTAACTTTCCTATTTCTGTGCTCATCTTTCTGGAAACATTGATACCTTCTTTTCAGAAGAGGATACACCCACAATTATCCTCATCGGTTTAACCTCTGCAATGAGTTGCTATAAATCGCTGCAGCTGGAGCTGAGCAGAGAAACCCTTCCAGACCCTTCCCAGTCTGCTTCTGGGATGAGGTCAAAGCTGCAGCTCTGAATCGCAAAGCAAGCTGCGGGTCACAAACTGAGGTACTGCTGACTGAACCTACACCCATGACCTAGCAAGATGACAGGGCTCCTGCCGGACCACACAACTTCATAAACCCATTGACAAGGTGCTTGAGAGACAGGGATGAATTTTCCTTTGGTTAAAGGGATTTGAGAGTAAAGCAAGTATCCAGAGGAGCTCACACCACTTCATATCTGGCTGCTCTCAGGGTGTGCAGCAAAATTCTTCTCTCTCGCAAAGCTTTCCCGCCAAAAGGATACCAACAGAAGAAAAGAAAAATAGGAGCAGAAGTCAGGCTACTGGCCTGCTCACCGGGAAGAGTTGTGTCGAAGTGAAAAGAAGGGAAGAGGTCTTGAGGAACGTTGTCATGGGAAGAACAGAAATGTTATGATCATGTGCACTGAAGAAATGCTGTAAAATAGGTTAGGTAGGGAACCGGCAAGGCAGAGGTATCAGCCTGGACTAAATGGGTGAAGCCCCTTAGATTTATTTTCTGGTGTTTGGGTTTTTTTGTTTGTTTAAATTCTCTAGGTCAGATACTGACTACTTCTTTCATGTCGATCCCTTATTAATTAACAAATCCAGTCCAATTAAGTGCTGGATTGCAAGCATTGCAAGTCACAAAGCACTTGTAAATGCTAAGCCATCACATTCACAGCTTATTTGTTTCATGGTTGCTGTAACAATACAGTCAACTGGATTACTTGTGAGATCCTGGGGACTTTCTTGATGAGTGCATTTACCATTTAAAATTAAGGACCTGATTGACCATGAGTCATTAAGTAAAACAGAAAATCGCTGGGAAACTCTGCTTCTTGCCTATTCTCCCATCTAAAATGGAAAACCGTATTGTGCTGCTCTTGGCATATGCACTGAGATCCCTGGTGGGGGGAAGAAGATTATCTCTCCTTGTGTGGGCTGTTAAGGTTCCTCTAGCAGTGGCTGGAGTCGTGATCTGTCCCCACAATACAAAAGCCAGTGTGGAAGACCAGTGACCTGCTGCAGACCTGGACCTGCAGGACCACGTCCTCTGCACAAGCAGTGAACTGTGATTCCTCAATCTGCTGTCCTAAGTGGTGTGTGCTTATTCCAATATGTTGTGGCTAACCAAATGAAATCAGTATTTACATGCATAGCCACACTGAAATACTTGAATTAGATACACGTTTGTCACCAGCTAATTCTGAGATAATCATGGCAAAGTACTGATTTGTTGCGCTCATCAGCTCTTATCCCTGGACTTTGTTACTTCACTCCCAAAGGAGTGCGTAACAGCTTATCTTCTGAGAATAAAATGCTTTATTAAGATGGGCTGGGAGAACGTGGTCTTCTTTGCAATCCCTGTTTTGATGAGGGAAAATTAAAGAAATGCTCTCAGTGAAGAACAGCACTCTATGTTCTTGCAGATTTTATTTTCTTACTGTTGTTTGGAAGTGGGGAGAAACACCTTACCTGTGAACAATCCCCTGGCAATGCAGGTGCTGTACTGCAGAGAGAATTTGCCTGGTGTATCTCCTTACTTCCCTTTCTGCCAACCTCTTTTTGTCACAAATTCTTTCCAGGAGGTCTCTGCCAAGGCACAGCTCCATCACCATGTAATAGGAGTTGTCAGTCTCCAAGGTCTCGTATAGCCGAACAACATTAGGGTGCTTAATCATCTGGTGTATCCATGGCTCACGCTTCAGGTTTTTTAAAACGTAGCAATCCTGTTTGGCTTTTTTCTTGTCCATGACTTTTATTGCTACCTAAATTGCAGGATATATGCAAATTGGCAACAAGCTTTGCAACCCAGATTTATTTTCACAAGGCTGGGGGTAAGCTGACATGTGAGAGAAGCTGGCTTTGACATGGTGTTGAGAATCAGTATCACAGAGGGAGACATTCCCAGTGAAAGAATACACTCTTTATTTCTCCTGAAGGCCAAAAGAGGAAGGCTGAACTCTGTCATACCTGTCCCTCTGATTGCATTAATAAATACACTTATATGAAATGTTCTCAAATACAAAAAATTCCTACATGCTTGAATGGTAACTGCATCTGTACTGTACCATATCTTTTTTCTAAGATGCTCCCTTCCGACTTGGTCTAAAAGCCACTCAAGATACTGACTATAGTGGGCTGGGATTAGACTGTTTGCGGTTTGGGAAGCTAATCAGCCAGTGAATCTACTGAAGCCACAAGAAAAGTAAAAATGAAAAAGCCACTTTATAGTAATCCTCCTTTCCACAGTTATGTCTAATGGTACATTGTCTTAGCCCAGCTGAGCTAGAGATAATAGATGTTATGGTGTCCTGCTATATAAATGGTTATTGTTGGAGTGGCTGGCTTCTGAATAAGTGCTGTCCATGACTTTAAAGTCAGATATGCGGCGCTAATTACTCAGAGAGGATTATCAGAGAAAGCAGATTCAAAATAGTCCTTACGCCATCATCCTGTTCTTTTTCAGTGGGAGAATATCTTTGTTGTCTATATAGTTTTATAATTGTGAAAACAATTGCATTCAATACGTATTCACACATGTGACTGATTATACACGAGCAATAAACTCAATTTATGAGGTTAATTTATGAGGATAAGGTTCAAAGGATAATTCACTGAGTAGATTGTGGTTTGCAGATTAAATGGTCTGAAATTTTCTGACACAAGTTAGTGCATGGTTACTTGTGATTCCTAGTGCATGGTACCCTCCCAGTAGGAGCTTACCTTCTCCCCCGTGGGGATGTGCAGCCCCTCTGTCACCTTGGCAAAGGAGCCCTTGTTGATCATTTTGCCTACTAGGTAATTCCCAACTTGTTTGGAGTGAGGGAAGGTCTTCTCAGTCTCTTGGGGCATCTTGTTAAAACCAGCAGGTATTTTTATGTCCTTTGAGTTTTTCTCCCATTCCACAAATGTCCCGTCCAAGTTGCCAGTATCTGTCATTTTGTCATCCAAGCGTGCTTTCATTGCTGTGGGCATCCCTGGAGAGTCAGATTTGTATTGCTACTTTCCAGATGTAGGTTCTGATTCACAGCAGATCCAGGCATTAAGTCTGTACATCTTGTGGTGCAAGTGCCATCCTGCTGATCACAGAGCAACTAATCCTTTTACCTCCTAGTCTCCATGCTTGTCACTGATCTCTAGCCTGAGCACACAGGTCTGCTCAAGCGGAACCAAGTGGAAGATTATTAACCTAACCTGATACGTGATGTCAGTTAATGCCCCAGAGCTGCTGAGTCAGATGACACACAATCCCAGCATCAGCTCGGAATATGTGGCGCTCTTCCTCCTACAATACTTCCCTAAACACATCCTCAGTGCAAGCTGCACAAACCAAACTGAGCCACCGTTTTCCTGGAATGCGCATTACTGGTGTGCAAGGGCACCAGTTTATTTGAAAAACACTGTGGCAGCACGAATGCAAAGCTGAGTTATGTACCGGATGCTGTGCGAGCATTTACACATTTGCTGTGTAAAGTGTGTAAATACATATGCAGTTGTAGCACATGTAAACCCCAGGGTCCTGGCCTGACTCCAAGTCTCGCAGAGGTATCTTGCATTTCCTAGGACTTGATTCCTGTTCCGTGAATTGTAGGAGTGCGTGTGTGTGAGCATTTTCCTCCTTACAACAATGACTGATAAAAAGAAGAAAAGAAAAAAGGGGGGTTTTTTTATGCAGCTGTTGTCTATCTATAGCTGTCTTCATTACCTGGATTTTTTCCAAAGCCACAGAGAAAGAAAAGAGCCTTTCCAGAGAGCGCTTTCATATACCTGTAATCTGAGCCTGCAGTTGCCATCTCATTGACTACGGTGGAATCTTAGGGACCGAAAGCCCTTCCCAGAATTTCGTGCGATGACGAATCCTTTCTCCACCCTTCATCACTTGTAGTTGAACAATAAGTGGCGTCCTGCTTGCCTGATTTGACTTGTGAAGCTCACGAAGCACAAAAATTTTCCAGGATAAGTGAAAATGAGAAGGAATTTTTTAAAAAAGTGTTTAAAATCCAAAATGGATTTGCTGCATGCTTTACAGTTCAGACTCTTGTGGGCAAGTTCAGTGCATCGCCATCTATACGCAGCTGCTTGCAGGCACAGGGCAACCCCTTGCCTTTTATTGTCTAAGTAAAAGATAAAGTTCCACTAAACTGAGGAGGTTTTCTCTTCATAACATACTCAGTTGTCACGCTTTGAGCTGTATCATTTGCCCAGCTGGAATGGGACTTTTTTTGCTAACTTATGCGGCTTTTCTCTGTTCCTTACAGAAAGCCAGGAACAAAGGAGACATGGTTTTTCTGAGGGAAGAACGAGGAAATTCTACTTGATTTGTGCTTACTATTTGCTCTGCCTCCTTCTCATCTTCCTAAACCACTGTTCGTTGACTTTCCCACTAAAAACAAGAAAATAAAAGTGAGGAGAACCACTGTATGAACAGAAACCCCATATTTCTGGCACATTTCACAAGGAAGGAAAAAACCTCTTTAAAAATATAACAAACATTTAAAACATGATAGCTGGCTAAGTTAACTATTGCTGTTTTTGGGGAAAGTCCCAGCCTGACACCTTGAAAAATGTTGAAGTCAAAAAGCTTCCAAATACCTTTCAAAGTAATTTTTTTGGCACAGTGGAGGATTAAAAAAAGGGAGGCAGGGGGGAAGGAGCAAAAGAGAGTCCATCTCTGTTAGGGAGTCCATGACTACAGATCAGGAGCCAAATGAAACTGGAATCCTGGATGAGAAGGGAGCCATCTTCCAGCACTAGTGGTGTCTCTGCTCTGCGATACGGCTGTTGCATGATGTGATGCATTGCAACATGAAAAAAGTGTGAGAAAAGGCCAAATAAAGCAGATTTCTGATAGAAGAGAGATGCCAGTAAGGCAGGCGAGGAGGCGAGGAGGAAGAGTTAGCATCGTAGAAGGAATGACCACTTTAATGGCTTCAAAAAATAAACAGCCCTCCGCACCAAACAAGCCCTGTGGCATAATTTTATGACTTTGCATTCATTTGGGGGGGTGGGTTGTGAGACAGTTCTGCTTCCTTGAGAAAAAAAAGCAACAAACCAACAAAACCTCAGATCTGAAGAAGGCATAGTTTTCCTATCGCCGAGTGGAAAAAAAAGAAGTTTTTTTTATAAATTGGATACAAATTCCATGTTTGAGAAGACAAATTTTGCTTTATCACTCCATATTCTTAGTACCATTCCAGGGAAACTGAAATGAAAAGTGTTTCTCACAATATCTGTGCTACTGATCCAGAAAATATGAGGCCATGGGTGTGCGGGAGTTAACTTTATGCAAAGCCCAGGCTAGTTAAATAATCTCATTATATTTAGCAGAAATAAAACAGCACGAGGAGGAATTTGTCACTTTGCAGCCACCATCTTGGATTTCCTCCTGTGAAGCAAAATCCTGTCTGTAGCTGTATCTAAAGCTCTTCTTGTCCCACATTAGAGATGAAGCAACATGGTCCTGGTTTCTGGTTTTTGCCGTTGCAGGATGAAGCCTTGGCTTAATGAAAGGCTGGGTTTTTCTTCTTGGAGTAACTCTTTTTGAAGCCCGAATTTATACTCCCATGAATACTGCCAGTTTTGTAAGATCTAGTGTGAGATTTTTCAGAAGGGCCAAAAAGTCAGAGTCTTAGAGCTGTGAAGTCCCACTGATTTGACTCAAGATTTCCCCCAAAGCCTGGCTTTGTGGGGTTGCAGAGCATATGCCCTACCTAAAGATGTGCTTTCCACAGGCACTGAGGGCATGCTGACCTGGTGCGGGGCTGTGTTGCTGTGCGGGAGCAATGCTGCGCTGGGCTGGGAGACAAGGCTGGTTAGTCAGGAGGCAGCATCCCACCAGAGACAGGCATCATTAGCTGGGAGACAGCATCCTACTCTCAGGACAAAAGTCAACATCTCCTCCTGTATCAGCATTGTCATAGGGATGTACCAGCACGTACAGAACTACTGCAAACATCTCTTTTCCAAGAGTGGTGCTTTAATGCACAGATATTCTGCTTTGGCAACTCTCCCCACGCCCTTGACTTTTGACTTGCCCACTAACCGCTGCAATCTGCTGCTTGAGGCACTAATGGTGCTGGCTTAGGTCCCGAACTTGGCCACCTTTGGAGGACCCAAAGGTTGCGAACAGTTCATATTTCCACATGGCTTATGTTACGTGGGTGTAGGATGTAGGCTCAGCAGCTCCTTCTAAGACTGAAAGCTTTTCAAGTTTTCATGCTGAGAAGTGGGGATTTCCTTTTCAGAGAAGGAAATCCAAGATGGTGGCATCTAAATGTGGTGAATGGAGCAAATAAGGGGAAAAAAATCTGATTTGAAGACGTGGTAGGAGGAATTTCATCTAAATAGCAACCTCACAATCTATCATAATGACTCTCAGCTCCTGGAACCACTTCAGTCTGTGTTTTATAACATACCTAAGACATGCCCTTATTGTACTGTAACACCTGCCATATTGTAAGTTATTTCTGACTTCTCATACACTTTTTGGCAGCTGTGGAGTTTACTTTAGAAGTTACTGCATGTGCAAGTTCAGCAGCTTTTCTTCAGGATTTACTTACTGCCACGTGTTAAGGGGTTAAGAAGGCATGCACTCAAGGGCGGGCCAGACTCTCCTCCCAGAATGGTGTAAATCAGGGATTACTCTCTTTTAAGGGTCGCAGTACTAACTTAGTCAAACAGGTGACTATTCTTCATCAGAAAAAGACCAGTGGAATCAGAAACATATGGGTTGTTATTTTCTCAGTATTGATCTGGTCCAGCGCTCACACAAGTGAATGGGAATATCTCTTTTGTCTTCATAAGGAGTTGGATCAGGCTGTTAAACTGCATAAGACTTTGTTCTCCGTAATATATTAAATTTTAATTCATGTAAGTGTATTTCCAAGATGTCACTCGTGAACATATTTTACTGACACAAGCCATACCACCACTAAATTTGTGTCTTATTCTGCACTGATTTCTTAGGCTAGCTGTTAAAATATAAGTAAGATGAATAAGTTTACTTTGCAGATAGTCTTTGTCTTTCTGCCATGCAATATATGCTTACCAGATTTGCGAAAAGTTTCTCATGCATGTGGATATTTATTTTCAAAATATTTTCCATTTCTATGAAAAAAATCTTGAACCTTTTATAAATTGTCCATAAGTATTGATTCGTGGTATACTTGAGAGGGAGTATTTATGTCAGACCTGTATTTCCTCCAAAAGAGGGTCTCTGTTTCTTGGATATGTTAGCAACTTTGGTCTAGTAACCCTTACTTGACTCCTTGAGGTAGCCTTTATAGTTTTATTCATGTTTCAGTATTTTGTCTGGTTCTTGAATGTATGCAAGACATCAAAACCGAGAAGCATCCATACTGGGTCAGTCTTTGAGTGGGGCCAAAACCATATACCAGGGGTCAAGCATGTCAGGTGAAGCCTATGTGATACCTCTCAATAATACACCCCAGCTCCAACCGCTCGCCACTCAAGGGCTTCATAAGCCAAAGGTGGCTTCTGTGGACTCCATAAATGTACACTATTGACAACGATATCTTTCAAACCCTATGGATACGCACAGCTTCTGTCTTTAAACCCAACATATTCTTAAGTGTTATGCTATGATGAGACGTACCAGTCCTTCATGTATGTGTGGACCAGATATGGGAATGGCAGAACTATCTCAGTAATGTACAGCCAACTTGGCTTGAGGGGAACAGTGATGGGAGAAGAAACAGTAATTTCCCAAACCCAAATCATATTTGGCATCTACCACCAAAAGTGCCCACAGATGATGTTTAGATTCATCTTTTGGAAACTGAACTCGGACGTTCTGCTCTTTTCACAAAGGTATTAAGAATTTATGGTCAGAGGTGTGAGGCGGATTCAGATTGCTGATAAAATTGAAGAGCTTCAAATATTTTGCTGAAATGGGAGTTCTTTTTCTATTCTATCAGTTTACTTTTTTCTGCTTAAAAATTGCTCTAAAGGCCAAAACAACACTTTCAAGTTTACTCCCCAAACTATAAGTGTCTAGTGCAGATTGTGAAGAGCTGGGTTTGTTGGGGCTTTTTGCGATTGGAACAAGATACTCACCAAGGTGACTGCAAACACTATAGTGTCTGGATTGTTTTACTTGTTTACCCATAGTCTGATGAAGGACCAATTTGTTATGCATTCAGAAATGGGGCATTGCTGAGTTGTTTATTTACTTTTTGACCTCTTTGGCATCTCCAGCTGACTTTGGTGGGGTCAAGTTAAAGAATAAGACACCTTAACTTCGTCATTTGCAATTAGGCGTCCTCACGGGAGTCAGTAAAGGGCCTCAGTTGCCTAAACTTAGGTACCTATTGGTATTTGAATTGACTGTAGGTATCTGTCAGCTTTCAGCTTCTGCTCAAGACAGATGCAGGTATCCCCAGGGTCCCATGTCAGATCTGCCAGCCCCACAAATATGTCTTATATACCAAAGAGCATCTCAAGTGACACTAGACAGCTACATTAGTCAATTAGACTCTCAGTGACAAGCTAAGAATGAGATGCATCACTGCCAAACCTTCTCCAACTGTACTAGGGTCTCCATGGAGTACAGTGGGAGCTCTGACCCTCCTCTTGCCCACAGACACCAGCTTGTAGATATTTCTATGTAGGAGTTTTTATCTCAGAAAGAAAGCACTCCCCAGTGTACTGAGTGTGTGTGTGAAGATAATTCTGTGCCCTTGACAGCCTGTTAATTTAAAAATGGCTTTATCGCTGCAGCATCATAAAGTTTTACATGTAACATTGTGATTCTCAGCAGCTTGATGACTTCAGGAGGCAAAGTTGTATTGCTGGGGTTGTTCATTGATTAGATAAAGTCAGATCTCATTATTACCTTTCTTCATTAATGCCTTCTGGAAAAAGAGAGATATGTTCATTTTTTCGTGAGTTCTTCTTTACGGAACTCAGGGGAAATCAACAGTATCAAATTGTAATTCTTAATGGACTGAACTTAGAATGAACTCCCTTTTTTGTCATTTTTTTGTTGTTTGTTTTGTGTTTGCTTTACTGCTCTGAATATAAGAAAGTGATACTATTACTGTCTGGAGCCAGTTGTAATTGGCAATTTTTTTCTCCCCTCAAACTCTCAGTATAGGCCTAACGTTGTCCTTGCTCAAGTCAATGAAAAACTACCTCTCACTGAAATGGAAGAAGAATCATGCCCATAAATACTCCTGAAATCCCACTGAAGATGGGTGGAGACCATACCATTTTCTAATGACTTTAATGCAAACATCTGTTGGACCTTCAATTAATAATGAACACTGGAGACCAAGAGAAGGGTGGACAACTACAAATACATAGTTTCTTAGACATTTTGCTTGTGTTCAGAGGTTTAATATACTGCTGGCAGAAAAGAGGCAAATGGGAGCTATTAGTTTGTATGACTGTGAGATTTTTCCTTATTTTCCTTCTCTCCTTTAGTCCTCCCCATCCAGAGTTTCCAAGCATGCAGTGCCATGTAGAAGTGGTACCCTCTGTCCAGTGCCCAAGATCATTGACATACTGAACATGTAAAGGTCACAAACTGTACAAGATCAATGCAGGTTTTTGTGATGTCAGGAATACAAATCATTACTTTGTATTACAGTGTCCATGTTCTTGGTTGTCCATCTACCAGCAGAAGTAATAGAGTTCTATATTGAATTGCACCCTCTGTTTGCTGAATTATCTTTTGCAGGCAATGTAATATGCTGTTTACAGGTTGCTTTTTTACACTGACGTTGTTTTGAGGCCAGCTGGCCACCAAGTGGACGGTCATTGACCACAGGGAAAAATGAAAGCTGAAGAGATCTTTATCTTTGCAAGCCTCACAGTTTCTGAGTGGGTGAATTCCCTGTGGTGATCTTGCAACTTGATAGCCAGTGCTCTGGTGATAGCCAGGCTTCTCCAGCAGTATGATTTTTCGGACAAGTTGGAGTCTAGTTACTTGTAGCTGGCTGAAGTGTAAAAAGGTAGGAAAAAGCATCTTTGATATTACTGACACCTGGCTCCTGCAGTGGGAAAAGAGTGTGCATCTTTTGGGTTTCCTTCTTACTGAAGGGTTAATCAGTCTTGAGGGAGACAGCTTTTATTGTGACCCTTCTTCCTCCCAGATGAGAAAAGGAGAGATGTCAATACTGTCTGGGTGATTTAGTGAAAACATAATACCTCAAATGAGCATTATGCAACTTTCATACCATAAACTAAGCTCTCTATGCAAATTGTGGAGGAATTCATGTACGTTTTGTTTCCACCTCCAAAAGCTAGAGTTTAATAATCTGCTCTTGACTATCCCCACTTTCCACAGCTTTCCTGATGAAAAATTTACATATGTGAGAAGATCTTTGGCACAGTCATATCCCTCTGCTTTCCTTTGGGATGCTCAGTATGGCTTGCCCAAAGATTCAGTGTCAGCTATCTGAGAATCCAGTGTCATACATCAGAGAATCATGAAATAGCTGAGTTTGGAAGGAACCTCTAGAGGTCATCTCGTCCAACCCCTGCCTTGGTCAAGCAAGGTCATCCAGAGCAGGTTGGTGAGGACTGTGTCCGGTAGGGTTTTGAATATCTCTGAGGATGGAAACTCCACAGCCTCGCTATGCAACCTGCTCCAGTGCCCGGTCGTCCTCACAGTAAAAGTGTGTTTCCTGATGGTTTGTGCTCATTTGCTTTTGTCACTGGAGACCACTGAGGAGAGTCTGGGGACTCCAGAACTGGAGCCAGCACTCCAGTTGCGTCTCACCAGAGCTGAGTAGAGAGGAAGGACACCTTCCTTGACCTGCTGGTAAAGCTCCCACACATACAGCCTGGGAGGCTGTTGGCAGTCCTTGCTGCAAGGGTGCATTGCTGGCTCGTGGTCAAATATACATCATGGCTGCCTCGAGGGTAGGATCAAGAAGTGTCGTTCTGCTTTTGACTTCATTGGTTTTGTAAATATTTCTTCAGTGTCCTAAAAAGGGATGAGGTGGACAAAGAAGATAAGAACAATATCAGAGGAGTAAGTGTGCAACCCCGGCTAATCTGGGGTAAGAAGGGATGCAAGGGTAGCTTTGAAAGTACTGATTCTGAGGGCTGATAAAGGAAGGCACTCATTGCCAACTCCCCTCTCAATTTCCACTTGAGAAACAACTCCGTTAAGGAACGAATCCAGAACCAAACCTGTGCTTGGCCATTTATAAAAGGAAATAAAAGGCATTAGAAAAGTGTAAACTCACACAGCGGTCTTGTGAAGACCAATAAAAATATTAGGAAACACTGTAGGATGCATAGTCATGACTAACAATAGTAAACTGAAGAGTCTAGACAACAATCTATACAGGGTATATTCAAGAAACGGACCCTTTTACTTGCATATTTGGGGGACTATGTATTTTTGTTTGTATGCTTTCTTATGACAATGATAAAATGTGATGTCATGAACCTCAGAGAAAAAATTCTTTGGGAGAAAATAAGCTAAACAAAAATAATGGGGCTTTTTCAATGGGTAGCAACTTTTAAGAAGTATTTCTACTTTTAATTAGTTAGCCAGTACTTTTATTACCAAAGGGCTCGATTTTTTCTTTTTTTTTGTGGAAAGAAGTTCTGGACCTGTCAGAACTGCAAATGGTTGGCATAATTTATTCAGCCTACATATTAATTTCTCAGCAGCTGCTAAGTCAAGAATATCCACAGGATATCTAGACAATGTGAAAGCAGTAAATCTCTGATCAAATGGAGCCCCAGTTGGAAGACTTTGAACTGAGGAAAAAAGTGTCTTGCAGGGTAGTGTTGATGACATCCCGCTGTCTGATAGCACGTATTCCTACAAGAGCGGTTGCTGAAATTAAGGAGGGTGAAATAGGAGTCACAAGCTTCAGCAGAGTGGAACCCTGCACAACACATCAAGAGGTGGGAGCACTGCGTGCCCCCAAAATAAAACCTGAAATCCAGATCCTACTGTGCCGATAACTGAAATGGGCATTAAGAAGAATGTAAATGTCAGCAAACTTGATGCAGATAGTAATCAGGTGCAACATGTCCCAAACGGTGCAATTCCACTTTCAGAGGTTATCACATGAGATTTCTCCAAACCAGCTACTGTAAACAATACAGATCCCGACCTGAGCAGTCATCATTGACTGTCATTTGTGAGACAGGAGCAAGCTGGGATTTTTAAAATGAAACCATTTTTCAGTAGGCAAATGCTAAACTGACGTTTCATAAGAAAGTATCAATTGTTATGAGAATGATTTCTCTTCTGCAGGGTAGAATTCGATTAAAAAATGAAAGAGATTGCAGGACCAAGCAAATAACAATTTGATGGCTAAAACTTTCCTATGGACTGTCGGAGGCACCTACCTCCTGAGCCCTCCAAAATTTTCTGGCACCTCAAGAAATGTTTTAACAGAAATCATGGGGAAGATGCCCCACTTCTGTAAATAAATGAAGGTTTACTAAGACAGAAAAGGTGAAACTGAATTACTGACTCATTATTTAATGCATAGTCTTGGCTATAAAAACAGCTGGAAATGGAAGGATTTGAACTTCAGTTTCTCTTGTCCCAGCCCAATACGTGGCTATTGTGTTGGTCTTCTCCTTGAACTCCGTTCCTGTCATGGACAAGATTTCAGGGATTTGGTGGCGTTCTATTGCAGAATGAGATATAGTTTTGTTTTCCACTGTCTTGAAAAAGCCTTATGAGGTGAGAAAGCCATCTCCTGCTCAGTTCTGATGAGCCCAAGCACAATATTAGGTAGAAGTTACTCCCCTGAGGTTAGACATAAGCCTCCCATTGACTCCACTAGGAGAGGGTGATTTCTTAGTAATCTACTGCTCAGTACAAAAATGACATTAGTTTGTTTTTTTCTAATTATCTAGGATTCAGGGGAAGAGCAGGCTGTTCTAGGGCGATGTGCCTTCCCGAAAAGACATTCTGCAAACACATCAAAAAAAAGATTGAAAGGGATATAAAGGCTAGATGTCAGGGAAAGGGTCCAGCTGCATTAAGGCTATCAGGCTGTGCTGCCCTTCCCTCCTTCCTAACCATGGTCTGTAGAACACAGCCTCAGTGGAGGTCTCCATCCTTTACCCAGGCTTGGCGTGCCTTTTTTTACATGCTCCCCTGTAATCTACTGTAACCTTCACATGCATGGGTTCGAAATCTCTGAACAGCACTGAAATGGTAAAAAAATAAATGGGCAAGTATGAAGCCATCCTCCACATATCTTATCTGGGTTGCCCTCTTAACACCTTTCCATTTAATTGATTGTTTTTTTAATTGAAAAGGAAGATTAAGTATTAAAGACCATGTTTCCACACAAGTTATTTTATTTATTTATTTAAATGGACAGCTGCAGATTTTGTACCAGCAAACTGAGCGACAGGAATGAACTGGAGAGTAAGGTCTGTTGTGCAGCCCTATTGGCAAACTGTCAGGCTTAAACTGACCTGGAATCTTTTGTACCATGACAATACAGTGAGACCATCACCGAGGTGTCCATTTTCAGAAACAGTTACAGGAAGGAAGAGGAGATAAAACCTTTTTTTCCTTAAGAACTTATGCAGAATGCAGTTTGTACTGCCTTTGGATCCTCATTCCTCTGTGGATCAATAAATTAAGTAACACATCAATACCAGATAGCAAATGAATCTCTGCAAAGGAGAGCTCCCCCCTGTGGGTTTCTGTCTTGCCATGAGAAGTGTTTGATCTGTGTGTGTTGTCATAAAAGATAAGAGCTACCTCATCATCTTTGTGGATTTTGGTTTACTAACTATAACTGATGGGGTACATGTTTCTCAGCCTTAATCTGAGCTGGTATGTTTTTATTCGTTTATTCTTTTGTTAAAGGGTTTGCTTCTCGGTGGAGAAAAACAAACTGAGAAGTAAATAGTTGGAGCGTTTGTAGCGGCCTGTCTTTGAACAGGCACTGCAATGGGCAGTGCTACGCTGGCAGGCCAAAGGCAGGCGAGGGCAGAACAATCACTTCTGAAACTGGGGAGGAACAACCTCATGCACCAGTACAGGCTTGGGGTGGACCTGCTGGAGAGCAGCTCTGCGGAGAGGGACCTGGGTGTCCTGGTGGACGACAGGTTAACTATGAGCCAGCAGTGTGCCCTGGCTGCCAAGAAGGCCAATGGGATCCTGGGGTGCATCAAGAAGAGTGTGGCCAGCAGGACAAGGGAGGTTCTCCTTCCCCTCTACACTGCCCTGGTGAGGCCTCATCTGGAGTACTGTGTCCAGTTCTGGGCTCCCCAGTTCAAGAAGGATGAAGAGCTACTGGAGAGAGTCCAGCGGAGGGCTACGAGGATGGTGAGGGGACTGGAGCATCTCCCCTACGAGGAGAGGTTGAGGGAACTGGGCTTGTTCAGCCTGAAGAAGAGAAGGCTGCGAGGGGACCTTATAAATGCCTACAAATATCTGAAGGGTGGGTGTCAGGAGGATGGGGCCAAGCTCTTTTCAGTGGTGCCCAGTGACAGGACAAGGGGCAATGGGCACAAACTGAGGCACAGGAAGTTCCGTCTGAACATGAGGAGGAACTTCTTCCCTCTGAGGGTGACGGAGCACTGGAACAGGCTGCCCAGGGAGGTTGTGGAGTCTCCTTCTCTGGAGATATTCAAGACCCGCCTGGACAAGGTCCTGTGCAGCCTGCTGTAGGTGACCCTGCTTCGGCGGGGGGGTTGGACTAGATGACCCACAGAGGTCCCTTCCAACCCCTACTATTCTGTGATTCTGTGATTCTGTGAAAGCCTTCCTTGTGCTAATGGCGTTTGCCAGGGCCAGATTTCGTTAAATCAATACCGGATGTGGGATTTTTGAAACAGTTAATGCTCCTCATGCCTCATCGAACAGACCCCTCTGCGTGGCCTCCAGAAGGAGCCGGGCAGCTCTGCTGGCTGCGTGCGGGGCTGCCTGCAGAGTGATGGGCGGCAGCGTCTCCTCCGTTAAACCGCAGCACAAGATTTCTTACACCCAGCAAGGTAATTCCCTGCTGATTTTTATTAGGAGTATAGTCTGGGAAATATCTGGTGTGGGTTGGGGGTGCCTTTGCCTGTGGTTTTGCCTCCTAAAGCACCTTCCCTCAGTATAACTAGAGCTGCATTTTATTCCCAGCCCTTCGCTGGGAATAAATCTTCTGCGCTTCGGGGTTTCCTCGGGGTGGGTGCTGGCACAAGAGGGAGGGCAGCTGCTGGGGCGGGCGAGAGGTGCCTCCAGACATGAACACAGCCTGGCAGTCTCAGGAGAAGGCATCCTTTAAAAACACCCAGCAGCCAAGGCAAATCATTTGGCAGGTTTGTTAAAAAGCGAAGGCCTACTTGAGAAGAGGATGAGGCAGGATTATATTTTGGTTTTGCAGGGTTTTTTATCCCTATTTGCCAAGTCAAGGGTGAGGCAGGGTTAGATTAAGCCCACAACCCCTTCTAGAAGGATAATTTTGCACCCTACATCTGCCAGGTAAACAGCATATGCATGTAACACAGGCAACAGTGCTGGTGAGTTGCTTATAAATCAGATAATTAAAGATGTAGCTGACTATAATGTCTTGAAGGAGGCTCAGCATTGGGCTGTGACTTTTCTTTACAATTTAACAGTTAAACATATTATACTGCATAAACCTTGAAATGGCTTGGTTATAAAATGGGTTTTGGAAAGTCCGTGTGCCTTCCCCACAGAGTGCTAAACCTGGTGAAAAATGGGTAGCATCAATAAACACCAAACCTTGTACCAATAAATGTGTTCCCTTCATTACTCAAAGAGCCCAGAGCTATGGAGGTATAAAAGGCCCCATTCTCCCCTACAGGGGAATAACACATGTAGGGTGGAGGAAACTCAATGAATTTCAGTGTGCAGTTTCCTGCTTGTTTCTCCACAGGAGGGGGATGGGTAAGGACTTGGGGGTTGCCTTCTCCATGGGACAAAAGAAATAGCTGCCTCCCTAATTTACAGATGCTGGGAAACACAGAGAGTCAGGAACATCTTTTCTAGTCAACTGTCCTACAGACTGCTTTTACAATTGTCATTACGTACCCCTCACAAGTCCATTTTTTTTTTTTAAAGTCAGGCAGATAAATTGTGTGTTTCAGTCCTGCATTTGCACGAGTGGAGTCAGAGCTGTATGTCCACGCAGCGCTCCAGGCACCCTGAGAGACCTTCACAGCGGCACAGTGTTTGGCCGTAAATTGAGGCCTTCGAGTTCCTGCAGTCCTAGCGGGCAGTGGGAGATCTGCTATGGCTTTAGAATAAATTAAAATTGCAGTGCTGCCATGGAATTATGCAGGATGGTTAGAATGCTCCCTATATTATGTGTGCTTTATGTATATACATATATAAAAAAATACAAAGAGAGGGCATGTGTAATTTCTCTTGTTTCTAAAGAAACCCGTTTATCTGATGCAAATGAGGTAGAGTAGCATTTGTTGATTCAGATCACGATAGCAGCAGCTACCTCCATCAGCCCAGGAACTGAGCTTGGGGACTGCCCCAGACCCAAGTCAGTGCACATGAAGGTGTCTGATGGGAGGCAGATGCTGGCCCTGTGTGGGACATCGAGAAGACTTTGGCAATCTGGTCCACAGTTTTCTCTCCGGTGTGTCTGTGTGAGGGGGTTGGACCTTTTCCACCCTCTCCTTCTTGCTCTTGCACGCTGCAAAGCTGGATTCCAGTCAGATCAGGGTAAAATTGGGGTGCACTGCAGCGGCTGAGTTCCCAAAACATATTTTAGCAGCAAGATTTCTTCCTTTGGTTGGTCCAGACCTCAGTTTGAGCCTAAAGGACATCTTTACCCAGACTTTGAATGGGTCTATGCATTGTCCGTGTATGCATGTTGTATGCTTTTAAGTATCTGCAAAGTTATGACCACCTCAGTCTTTCTAGAAGATTATTCTCTTTGTCTTAACTAACTTTTTTTACCTGACCTGCAACTTGAATAAGAATTCTCCCATGCGGTTTTACCCTTGGTCTGGAAAAAATGGTGGAATTTGGTTTGAGTATTTTTGAATAAGCTTTCCCTTTTTCACCTTTCTCAAACATAAACCCCAAACAAACCTTGTTGGCAGAAGTGCCCCCCACCATGCCTCTGTGCAATCTCTCTGAAAAACTGAAGCAGGAGCCTCCCCAAACATGACAGTTGTTGCAGATGCATTGCCCCTGTGTGGCAGATGAGAGAATAAACAACATGTGGGAGATGCTCAGCGCTGCTCCAACGCTACAGCAAAGAGCATCGGATACAAAACAGACTTATTCGCCCTGAGCTGTTTTAAAGTGACATAGAATTACATTTATTTTGGGCATGTTTCCGTAGCCCTTGTTTTCATTATGCTGTTCTCGAAGATTTAAGTCAGTGTATCTGAGCGCAGACCCCATGCAGTTCCTCGGATAATCAGGAAGATGCTCATCCTGCAAATTCACTTGAGCTGCTGAATTTCACTAATTGGCTTTTCCCTTTCCATACCAGAGGCTGTTTTCCCTAGCCTTTCCCTTTCTCCTAGCCTCAGCTCGTGTTTGCCCCCAGAACAAGCCGGGAACCGCTCTGCAGAGCCCCGCGCTGCCTATGCCCCAAGCCCTCTGCCCAGGCCAGGAGGCTGCTGGGGCCAGGGCATGCCGTGGTGGCTGTTTCATCCGAGCAGGAGAGACCCTCTCCCGTAAACAATTCATCACCAGTGTGTCACCTTCAGGAAAGGTGCTTTTGCTGCTAAATATCTGACAAACTTTTAAGAACTTGTGATTTTGGACTCTTAACCCGCTCTGGCAGTGAAAGCACAAGTCAGTAGTGGGAGCATGTATTTGTTATTTGTCCATTGCTGTAGACAGCTGTAACAGTTACAATAACTTTGATCTTTTGTTTTCCCCACTTGGAGAAGTCCTCATTACCAAAACATCACCTCTGACCTTCTTTTATACTTCCAGAGTGTGTTTTATTAACTCTTTTTTTCATATGGGACATGTGGTGTCTGCCACTTGGTACAAAGGAGACAAAGTTTGCACTTTTGATGTAAAGAGCAGCAGTGAGGAAGCTGGCTCCTTGCCACCAGTTCATGGAAGAAAAAAAAAGTATATTATGGGGAGGGATAAATTAAATCTGTGCATATAGAGCTAGACTTTCTCTGGGCTCACTGTTGGGACAAGCCTGTTGCACTTAATGGGATTCAGCCAGGGAAAGTGGAGCGCATCCTTATCCCACCCCATGCACGCCCTTTTTGCAGAGATGATAGATTTCTGTCAGTTGTCTGAGGAATTTATTTTCACAGCACCTCTTTACTTCCAAGGCTAAGAAACAAGGCAGCTGGCCCTTCCCTACCAGTAACGCTGGAGGTTTTGCACTTACTATACATTTGGTGAAACAGTATGCAACAGTGAAAATTTACTAGATGTTGCAGAAAGAAGCAAGGGAAAGCTAAAGCACAGCCTAGAAAAATAAAATGAGCACTGTTTGCATGTACTTTTATTGATTTCTGACAGCCATGTTATTTTCAGGGACAACAGAAGGGAAAAGAATTTCAGTCTTTGAATGGATGAGTGATATACTACCCTCTGTTTTTAACTAGTCTTATATATTTTATTTTCTCTGTGTGCTGGTGTGTCCATGTGCAGAAGGGTGTCTACCTAATTGGCCTCAAGAGGGGATTAAACTAAATAAAATCACGGTCCACAGGGGGCCTCTAAATATGGCTTTTTAATTTGAAAATTTTTGTGGGTTCCAGTGTAATTCAAGCTTTTCAAGCTTTATTAGTGCACAGTCATTTGTGCAGCTTGCAAAGCTCCCATCTCAGCGAGTTTGATATGCCTGCCCCTGCTCGAGCAGAAGACAGAGCGCTCTCTTCAGCTGCAAAACACACTCTGTGACATAACAAAAGCCCTACTGTAAATAAAACACATGTTAATAACAGTGACAGGAGGCGGCAGAAACCGGCAACGCGCGTCCAGGGAGTGACGCCGCTTGAAAGTGGTACTAAACGGAGGTAATGACAGTCAGCAAGCATCTCCCTGCTCTGCCTGCGACAGAGGCGCGGGGAGCAGATAGGAGTAAATACCAGCAATTTTGCATGTTCGCTTGTAATAAAAGTCAAAATATGCAGCTTGGTGTAACTAATTGCTGTGGAAGGAGAACGAACCAATAGTGCTCATTGCTGTGAAACTGTTAATGGAGAACTTATGGAGAGAAAGTCCAAGTTCTCTTGTCCAAATTGGAATGTGAAAGAAATCTGTTGGAAGGTGATGACAGAAATGAAGTAAAACAGTTGTTTCCTGATCCATGTGCCAGATGTGTCACATACTGTGATAAATAAGATCTGCATCTTACACTCCAGAAATTGGGGAATATTACAAGCGTTTATTATAGTGAGGTACAAAAAAATGTACTTGAAATGCTTTGTTTCTCCTGGCACCAAGCAGTGAGAAGTTATTGCACAATGCCTGGAGCTGCTAATTCTTTTGTTTAGGTTCAATCCAACACAGCCTATTAAAAGCTTAAATTCAATTTTATTGTTAAGGTATTTATTAACTGATTATGAAAAGACATTAAAGGGCTCATAATTAAACTACTAAATTGTTCCTTACCTTGTCGAATCCCCCATTTTCCAAGACCGACTTCCATGGTATAAAATATCAGGGTTTTAATTTAGAGAAGAATGCTGCTCACAGGCAAACCCCAGTTTTTCTTCAGCTCTTGAGTCCATCCCAGACTGCCTTGCTGCTGTTCATAAGCCCAGAATATCATGGCAGAAAGCCTAATGCATTGGTGGCATTTCTTGGGAAGACAGCTCTGCAGGTTTGTGGCATGTTGTCACACATTTGTAGAAATAGCTGAGTGTTGATGTTGGATGACCCAGTCTTACTACTCAGGAAAAAAGTCTCATTGACTTTTGGCCCATATGCTTTTGAAAATGTGTATTGTGAACAGCTTGCTAGTGCTGCCGAGACTGAAGGCACATGCTTCCAGGCAAAGCAGCTTCCCAAAGTAAGATGCAGTTCCTGAAGATTTGCTGTCTAAATACTCCCCTAAATTCAAAGCCTGGGAAGACAGTAGGAACTGAGTGACTGGATCTCCCATGCCGGGTCAGCATAGGACCTCAGAGAGTCTGCCAACCCTTCAAGCCGGTGATTTTATACAGGCAGCTGCATCGTGCCTTCATCCAGATGACTGATGTTTGGGTGAGGTGGGATGGGTGCAGAAGGCAGCCAAGGGGCACTGAGTCTTCTTGTGTTTTCTCTTTGGAAATTGCTCTGTTCTTCAGAAGGGTCGCGTGTCCAGCACCTGTACCAAAGTTAATGGGGAGACTGGGTTGTCTGCTCAGAGGCCTTGCAGCTCTCAGCTGGCTCTGGCTGCCCGTGTACTTGCAGAGCTCACCTGCAGGGCTGTCACTCCGACGTCGTTAGGAGGTTTTTACTGTCGGAACAGACAGAAAGTACACATCTCATTATCACAGGCAGAGATGAAAGCTTGAACCCACTGCTAAGCATGATTTGGGTGAATGTCTGCAGGCCCAGGAACCTGATGGTGAACAGCAATTCCTTGAATATGTGAGTTATCTTTAAAAAAGAAAACCAATCTCGTGGTTGTTATGCCCATGATAATGCAGGGAAGAAGTAGATCCTTTTGCTGTGGTGCTGTGCCCGGCAGTTCAAGCAGCCTTCCCAGCCTGGCTGGGGCATTATGCCACCATTGTGGTCACTCTGCATGCTTGTGCAGAGCTGGGATGGGTGTCCCACATAGCACCGCACCGTGTCGTGGGGACATTCTGTTCAGGGTTCATCTCATCTGACCCTAAGCACCTAATGTAGGCTGAGGTGAACTGCACCCTCTAGGTGCCTCTGACTCTCCTTTAACGATGAAGGGATGATGCCTACACTGTAGGTGTGTAGATGAAGCCCACCCTGGTTACCACTCGTATTTTCCAGGGTTACTTCAGAGAGACTGGCTTGCGTTGCATTTCAGACACTGAGATTTACAAAACTGTTTCTTTGGGGAGGTGCCAGTATCCTGTCTCAGTGTGTAAGACCTGTAGGTGAGTCCCAGCTGGGAACATTTCCTGAATCATGTTCTCTCCCGCTGCACAGTTTCCCCACACCGATCCCTGCAGGATTGTTTTTAACCCTTGCTGTGTAAGTTAGTCTGTCCCACCCTGAAGATGTGACATCGTCTATGGTCTTGATCAGTATCCCACCAGCCTTTACTCAGATTTCAGAGGGAAAGACCTTTGTATCAGTTTTAAAATTCTTGGAAACAGCTTTGTTCTTAGGCTATGTCTTCAGTGCTGGAAGAGTGTTTGCTTACCCCAGGGTAGATCTCTCGCTCTAATACCCCAGTTCAAAGCAGCACAGGTAGCTTTTACTTTGAGATAGGTCTTTCATTCCTCCTGGGATTTGCCTTCATTCATCATATGGAAGTAGAAGCTCTCTTGCCCTCCCCTCCAATGATGTTTCCCAGTGAGATACTGAATTTAGCAACCCCACTGGAAAAATCACCCTTTTTTTTTTTTTTGGCAGAGAAGCTGCAGCTGTAAGTGTTTATAGGAAATAAAGATATCTGATTAGGTTTTTTTTTACATACTAAGCTGCATACCCTCTGGTAACCTTATTATTTGTTATACTGTTGGAGGCTGTGGAAGAATGGAAAGACTGCAGTTTCTCAGCGGCACAGCAAGAGCTGGCCCACCTTCCAAAATACAGAGGTGCTATTGCTGTTCAAAGAGATTTTATTGAAGAAAGTGATACAGCTCGTGACAAAACCAGGCACAGCCTTACAGTAAGGGCTAGTTAGGAGCCTCAGCAAAATGTTGGTGTCATCTGGAGCCATGTTTACCCTTAAGGGACACATTAGAAAAAACAATGGACAATGGGCCGTACTCACAGCTTATGGGAGGAAATAAATGAAAGAAATAAAGCTTACTATGCTTTTGCGAAGCTGACATGAAGACAGCTGACAAAGGTCAGTAAGTTATGGCTTTGCAAATGGTGAAAATATTGATTGTCTTGGCTTGTCACACAAAGTGAAAACACCTATCGTGCGCACCGAGTATGTGAAAAAAATAGGCGATACGGTGATACTTACTGCAGTGAATGGCCATCGATGACTGTGTGAATAACGCGTGATGTACATTGCCTAAGCCAGTCAGTGGATCCCCCTGAGGCAGAGAATATTTTTATGTTGCCTCTTTATACAGTGTGGGATTTGTTCTGAGACTCCAGAACAGAAGATCTGAAGAAGAGTCAGGTCTAGCCACTTTCCTAACCTCACAGGCAGCTCAATTCATTCAGTGCTTCCCTCCTTAGGCTGAAGGATCCTGGAGCAATGAATGTCAGTGGCCAGAAGTACCTGTTCTGGGAAGGGGATGCCCATCTGCCCCCACACACCCTCCCAGAAGTCTGCTGTGACCCAGAGGTCGTTGGAGAGGAGCCTCAGCTCCGCCTGGGGTCTTGGCAAAGCCCATGCATGGAGATGCAGTGGGGGTGACGGGAGCAGGCTGAGGACTCCATCTGCTCCCTGGGACAGGGACCAAAAACTAGAACTCACTCAAGTCAGGCATCTACAGGACTGAGTGGGCTGATCCCTCCCAGTGTTACCAATGACACTGGGATTCCAGTCAGGTTCACCGAGTCTGTGCAACAGGGGTCATGGGCAACAACTTGGGATTATTTACACCACTGTAGTTCTCCAAGTTTACGCTGTGGATTTCTTGGTCTAGCACAGAGAAACATTGCCAAAAAAAAGTACATTCCTACTTCTGGTTAGATAATCCAAGTTTGCTATTTCAATCTGAATTCAATGTGAAAACAAGATGACTTGGGTTTGAGGCAGTGCTTGTATCTCAACTCCAGGTTATACAGAAGCCTGGAGCAGCTCGCTCAGCTTGTTGTGTCTTGTGGGCTGTTTTCAGCCAGACAAATCGGAGCAGCAAACTCTGCTCCGGAAAGCTCTTCAGATCTTCCCAGAAATCAGTCCTTCACACAGAGCTGCGGATGGCTGAGTGGCCGCGCAGTCAGGGCAGTGCCTGCGGCTGGAAGAGCTGCCCGATGTGGCACGGGCGTGGACGCGGGACCCCTGCCAGCCCGAGGAGGACCTGGGGCAGCTTTCCCTCTGGACCCCTGCCGAGGATTTTCAATTTTTATTTCACAGTTTGGACTGCTCTTTGCATTTAGAAAACAAAAGCTTACCCTGTGTTTACAAATGCAGCGCTGAACAGGGTTCAGGTGACCGCTGGGTGAGAGGAGGGCAGCACGGGGTGCACAAAAAGCGCGGTGTCTCAGTGCAAACCTGGCCCTGCCACCAGCCCGACCGAAGAAATGTGCGCTGGCAGTTCCTGCCTGTAGGTGTTACTGACTGACAGATAGCGACGGAGGCAGAAAAATGTCAGTGTTAGGAAAGTCAATATTATTAAGACCTTGCTCCCCTCACTTCCCTGTTCCGAGTAGTTTCTTGAGTATGACCAATTACATTCTTTTTTTATGACCAGTCACAAATGCAGTTTTTATTAGCTCGTTTGCTCAATGATTCAGATGTATAAGCTTTATTTCAGTCTCATTTGAGTCAGAGGAAAGCATACAAGGATTTTTGCTGGCTTAAGTTAGTGGAACTGCCCCTTTGGCTGAATGACAGGGCCCTCGCCTTGCAAAGCAGAGCTCCAGCCCCGCCTCTGACTTTTGCCTGTAAATTAGTTTGTGAAGTGGTGTTTATTGCTACATTGGGAGGTTAAGACAGCCTAATTGTATGTTTGTACAGGAGAAAACATCACGCCAGAGCCTTAAGTAATTATTCTTTCCATGTCCTTTCGCTGTTTAATCTTGACACTGTTCATAGGGGAAAGGAGACAATTTGTCTTCACCCTACAGGCAATTAGCAGTAAAAGCACAGAATGGCTAAAGCAGTATCCACTGAAGTGCCATGGTCCATTCATCAAGATAAGATCCTGAAATAGCGTGCATCTAGAACCTCTCACTGGGAGTTGTTCTGAGCCCACGCCTGATTGCAGCCAAGGGTATCTCCATGATTTATATCCCAGCGAGTGGTTCCAACGTGTGGCAGTGCTCAGCACCTCTCCTCCCACTTTTCCTCTCCAGTGGCCATCTTTTCTCTATGGAAGAGTTACTCTCCAGAGGATCAGTCTTTTTAAAAGGCCATTACTCACTGAAATGTTTTGTCTTTTCTAAACAGCTAAGGTGAATCACGGGGAATTGCCTTTCTTTCCCAAGGACAACATGCTGAATGTAGGTCAGACAAGTAACATCATCTCTGAGTTGGCTACAAGGTATGGCACAACAAAGGTAGTCCTTTGATATGACAGCCATCGTGCTAGAAAGAAGAAATCTCTGTTTGGACCATATCTCATTTATGGAAGTAGTAAATCTCTTAAAACCATCCAGGTCTTGTGCCCCACATTTACATGCAATAAGCTTAAAGAGCCACAATCAGAACCAGGATAAATGACTGACAGCAGTGGAGCTCTGGTTACATACACATGATCTTTATTTGGTTCTGGATATCCAGGATTCAGGTTTCTCAAAAGTGTCTCAAAGTTTGCTTGAAAATGTCTCAACGTTTTCTTGAAATTGTCTCAGTTCAAGTTGTCTCAATGTTTTTCTTGTCCACAAAATATTTCTCTTAAAAGTGCTATGTGAAAACCAGTAGGATCTATCTTCCTTGGGGCCAGCACAACAGGGCCCCAACTAGTTTTTGCTGGATGCTTAAATTTATGCAGTACGAACAAGCTCATGCTCAAATTTTGCTTTCAACTGGCAGGGCAGAAGTTTTCTGGGCTCCTCCCCAAGAGTGATCTAGTCCTATATGTTCTAAGAGGTTAAATTCAGCCCCTGACAGCTGGTACAGGCAATTGCATTGCATCAGGAATGGGCATGAGCCCCAATTTCTATAATAAATGTTACAAGAGGAGACCTACCTAGAAATGATCACTAAATTCTTAGTGTGCTTCTTCATCATCCCAACCCATTTTGGTGGACTAACTGAAACTTTGCTTCATAGATGTGGAGTTTTGATACAGGAAAACTAGACATTTTCAAAGAGGCTTTATTTGCTGGACAGAATAAAAGGGAGGTGCCAAGAACGTTTTAATCAAATGCTCATTGCTGAGAGGATCCAAGAAAAAAACCCCTGGCTGTCCTATTCCTTTCCAAGCCAACAGACCATTTTGAAGGCTTCAGCATCTATCTAGCTATATATACATACACAAGATGTTCTTACACTTCCAACAAAGGATAAGGTGGAGGAGGACTAGTGGTTAGAAAGGCAGGAACAGGATTGCATGTGAGACTGGTCTGGGAAACATGTTAGACTATTCCAAAGCTTTAATTTTGACCTTTCTTCAGAAAAAAAAAAAAAAAAAAAGAGAAAAAAGTGCTTTATGTAAAAACCCTTAGATCTTTAGCTTCTCGGAGAAATGGTCTTTTGCCAAGTAACACAATCACTTAGCTACATTCCATACGTCTCTGTCAGAGGGTATGTCCCAAGCCTGATGTGCTAGTAAAATGGGGAGTGTAAATCTGGATAGGGTGCTCACGCCAAGCTTAGGGATGTGAGAAGACGGGAGACAGGCTTTGAAAGTTTTGTCGCCTTGAAACACACCTAGGAAGGCGGTTGTGGGTGCTGCGGTGTGTGTGGAAGCTCTGCTTCCCATGAACCCCAGGGACAGGAGGAATGATGTCACAATGACGTCATGCTCGTCCCGAGCTCCCCTAATGTTAATCACAGCAGCATCTGCAGCAGGGAAGAATTTCTGGGAGAAAGGTGTCAAAAAAGTGACACTTTCCAACCGTAGCCGGCATGGGGAGTGTCAAGCGGCGGGGCGCTGACGCCGTGTCCCCCGGGGCCTGAACCGTTTCTCTTCTAGGTGTCTGACTGTCAAATGTGCTGCGGCGCATGTTTTTCCTCTCTTTCATTTACTTTATTGAGGACGGCACCGGTTACAGCTGTTTAAAAAATATCTGAGCAGGTTATTGTGGGAAAGGACAGAAGAAGTTCTTTCTGCACAAACGCAAAACTCAGATGGTTTTCTTTGCAAGGGTGAGGATCATTAGTGGTTTTTCTTCCTGGGCTGTTTTCAAGGAGGGGAGGCATCTTTGGTGGGAGAGAGCTAGCAGAATGGGCAATTGGGGATTTTGGAGTGCTGACTGCAGCTCTGGCACTGATTCCCACTGAAACTTAGCTAAAAATTTCAAATTGGAGTCTCTGAAAGGTCGATAATAATAAGTAATAGGGCTGGCCGGAAAACAAGAATTCTGTTTTGTGAAAAATGTTGCGGTTTCAAAATTTGTTTTCATTCCAGTGCAGAGAGAATACGAGATCTTTCTTCCTTCTTTTCTTTTTCAAGGGAGAGGGGAGAAAATAAAAAATAGGCAGATTTTAAAAAGCCTTAACAGTCTAGTAGTTTAGGGCAATAGTTCAGACAAGGAATTTGACCTGACATCTCCCCGTCCAAGGTGAGATGGGGGATCTTGGCTGTTCAAAGTTGGTTTTCCCACACAGTAATTCTATCACAGAGATTAAAAATTCCCTTGACAACTTTTTCATTGAAACATTTGTGTTTCTTTAAAAAGTTTTAATACTATGGCTTTATTTTTTTGTTTAGAAAAGGAGTTGGGACATTTCTTGACCATTTCAAATAAACACCTATATACACATCTATTACTTAGAGCAAATGCCAGGTGCAGAGGCAGTCCCTCATCTCACAGATTCTATCCAACTGCTTGCTGAAATTGAGGGAGATACAGAAAGGCAGCACATCTGAATATTTGGCTGCTTCCACACAAGGTTGTTTAAAATTCTGATTGTGTGTTTTGTCCTGCAACTTCAGAGAGACGTGTTAGAAATAAAGGTCTTTTAGCATCTCTGACTTTACCTCTGCCGCCTCTGAAATGTTGATGATAATACTAGGATCTTTCCCCGGCTGGCAGGGATGTAGAAAAGTTAAATTACTATCTGCACAGTTCTTTGAATACGATAGTCTTAAGTGCAGTTTTGAATATCTCACACTGAATACCTTGTATGGACAAGACAGTCAGAGGTATAATCAAAGATGCAGATATGGTGCAACTTCTCAGCAATAGAGTATCTAAACCGACCCAGCCCAATGAAGGTCTGGTCGACAGGCCAGCTAATGGCTGTTCTCAGTTTTGGCCACAGCACAACAACATGAGATCATTTATAAATAATCAATTTTTGTTTACCCAAATGTTTTATGTGAAAGCTTTGGAGGGTTCTCCTAGGTAAAGTGAGCCAGTATGAAGTACAATGGGGATGAGGTGCAGCTGTAGCTACTACTTTGCTTGTTATAGCTAATATCCAGTGCTTAAGTGGTGCTACAGGAGATGAGATTGCAATCGCAGGGAATTCACAGAAGAAACAGACTTCTCTGCAGAGCAGTGCAGACATTAGACCTACAGGTGCAGCCTGTGAACTTGTAAAGTCTTTTCAAAATTCAGCTGGGGCTTTTCCAAAGCAAAATACAATTTCTGTAGGCAAAATAGATTTAGCACCTCTTCTTGCATAGCTGCGAGTCTCCTCAGCTACCACTGAAACCAATTAAATTTAAAAATACAATATTGGACTCTTGGTATATAATAGTTCTGTGCTGACTAGCTCTCAGATCACCATCTTTTAGCCAAGCAGAAAAAAAATACTCAAGCAGGCCTGTCAATTCCCTCTGTAGCCTTTCCTCATCTGCTTGCATCAAGCCGTGGCGACTCTTATTCGGCTGAGCTGGCTGGAGTGTGATCTTAGGGGTAGGTGGAGGAACACAGAGAGCCTCGGGGAACCGGGGAGTCACTGCATTGGTGGCATCTCTGGCAAGTCCAATAACATTCAGCAGCAACAGTAAGAACAAACTGTGAGATGCCACCTTGGATTATCATAATATAGCAGAGACTCTAGTGAGTCAATCCTTGTAAAACAGCCTCCAAAGTGGCTGAAATGGGAAGCTGGGGTTAAAACACTCAAATCTGGGTGCCTATAGCAAGGCAGTCAAATATGGGCATCTATTATTTTCGCCCCTTGAAACGCAGACTTCTTTGGCTGAACTGCTTTACTTGTGGATGTCCACGTTCAGAACAGGTTTGCAGGACACAGGATTTACCTTTTGATCTTTCTCGAGGAGGCCCAAGGTTTGCTCCCCCTAACGTGAGCGTTTCTCCAGCTGTTTGGGGACGGGGGTGGTTTCAGCCCTTCATTTAGACATGAGCACAGAAACACAAGTCTCTTCTCTCCCTCACGAAGAAAGCAACCATGGGTAGAATTCAGTGAATATTCATTGGTTTAAAAACAGTTTTTAGACTGTAAATGTGATTATTATATAACACAAAAGATTCTGGGGAAAAACTCCCTGTCTCTCTTTTACATTTGGAAAACCCTTGACATTACCGGAAATAAAGACAGGAGTAGCAGTAGGTAGTCCATGATGCAGGAGACACAATTATGCTGTTGAGTAAGGGAATTACACAGAATAATACCTTGGCCACAAGCAATAATTTTTATACTGGCATTGTGTTGCACTGAGTTCATGCTCTTTAGCAGCTGAAGCTGGTCTAGCTGGCATTTAGACCGTGCTGCTAGGTTAGGTTTGAGTGCACAGCGTAACTGCAACTTTCATACCATCGTTGGCCCCGAAATCTAATGAGCAGATGATATGAATAGTTCATGCTGCATGAAATAAGCCAATGAGCTACTACAGCTAACTGCGTTTCAGGCAACAAACCCCCAAATAGCTATTTTAAGGCCTGGATATCCATACTCTGGGTTTCGATGGATCTGTGTTGCTGTAGGGAAGCTGAGCATCATCGGGAGAATGGGAGGGAGCTCCAGGGGATGGGAGGCCTCAGGCAAAGGGCTCTCGCAAACTTTTTGTGACATTTTTTCTGCCACTCTCTGAAATATGGTCAGCAACTTCAGACAAATAAATATATATGTATTCATGTGATGATAGTAGAGCTATGCCTTGGGCTGTATCTTAAAGGTTTGAGAAAGAGCTCAGAGATAAGCAACAAAATCAGTGGCGATCCTTTTCACAAACACAGGAAGGTAACTGAAAGTTCCCTGCGGGTATAGGGATCTACTAAGGGTGGACACTTACCCCATGAAACAAAAAGGTTTGGCTGCTGCCACAGATCCATTTTCCCAACATTAAAAATAACACAAGAGAAGAGTTTGTGGAACCAGCTCCTGAGATATCAAGTTTTTGGAATTTGGAATAAAAAATTGATTCTTTTGGCCCATGCTTGGTGAAAACAGTGGAAAGACTAGATTTATTTGAAAGAGAAATTAAAAAAACATAAGCAGTAATAAAAAATAATACTGACTATGACAGTAGGACAATTTATAATTGGAGGTCAAGTATCCTATTAGTTTGGGGCTATTTCTCTTTAAATAGAAGACCAGTCACAAAGGATTCCTGAGAGATGATATAATCTGAAACTATATTGGAAAAAAGTTTGCTTCTCTCTTAAATTACCAGGACCGTTTGTATCCTAGTAAAATACTTTATTACTTGATCTGGCTCTAGAGAAACAGTGATTCCATAACAAACCTTTCCCAGGACTTTAATTATTTCCTTTATTATATCCTGAATAAGGACCAGGTCACTTCTGAAGGCCACAGTAATGTATTTTTTTTCCTGGGCAAAAAAACAAAAACCAAAGGAATGTTTCTTTATATCGCAATCCGAAATTGAAGTTAGGTTGCTAAGTACTGAGAGTGCAATAGTTCTGTTCCCAGAAACACGTCTCAGAATGTATTTCAAAGAATTATCTGATAATCTTCCAGTGAATCCCATAAAAACCAGCCCTGCCCCACACAACTGTGAATCTTATTTGTCACTACAAATATAAGGAGGGTTTTCAAATGAAAGCGCATGTGGCTTGTGAATCATTTAGGCGCTTCTATAAAGGCCCTGATGTTTGATGTTTCAGTGACGGACCCGGCTGTGCATCACAGGGCACGTTCATGCTTTCAACGGCTGTAGATTTCTGACAGTGCTTGACCAGTTCCCCGTACGATGGTCCATTATGGCTATTGTCTCTCTGAAATTTGCCTGCGGAGGTGGGCACTCAACACAGAGTAGCCAGTGAAAACTGGAAAGCTGTGCAGAAGTGTTGGTCACCTGGCAGGACAAACAGGCAACACAGGGCCCTCCTGTGTGTAATTCTACTGACAATTTTTGTAATGAAAACTATAGCTTAATTCACAGTTAAATTGGTAGTTTTTCCTTCCTTCCTTCCTTCCTTCCTTCCTTCCTTCCTTCCTTCCTTCCTTCCTTCCTTCCTTCCTTCCTTCCTTCCTTCCTTCCTTCCTTCCTTCCTTCCTTCCTTCCTTCCTTCCTTCCTTCTTTTCCTCTTTCCTCTCTCTCCTATTGCCTTTCTTGATAGTGAACTCAAAAGCATTTGCTTATCTGCAATATATGATTTCCTATATGTGCAGGTCATGATTTGCTTCCCCAAGCAGAAGAAAAGGAAAAAGGGAAAAACCACAAGCCATGCCACAGTCTCATTAAATATGTAAAAAAATTAACTGTCCTCATTACAACTCCCTCTAGCACTGCCTTATATTTCAGGGCATTGAAAACCTGTCATTTAGAGAAATACCCCGAGTGAGCAATATGCGGTCCCTGATTGACTGCATGGGTAGAATTCAATCACGGGCTGCTACTGCGTCGGAAGCCACCAGGGTACAACTTGAGGGTTTATGAATGGCAGGAAAGCTCACAGATTGAATTATAACTTTGTTACTCAATCGAGAACATATTTTATTATTTATCGCATATAGAAAACTCATATGGACTTTTTCAGGTGGAAAACGATAATTCAGAGTAACAAAATAATCACTTCTAATTTCACATGTAAAGTCTGTGAAGTAGGTAAGGAGAGAAGGGTTAATGTGCACATCATGCAAGGTTATTGGGGTGTGATGGGGAGGGCTGAGGATGGTTTATGGGCAAATCAAAGGGAGAATTTCACGGGAAAGTAAGCCCTTTCTGTGGAAGTTATTAGATGACCAACCACTGTAATTAGTCCTAAAGCCATAGTAACAAAACCCAAACAGAAAGACAGACTTCACAATGGCTTCTCCCTCCCAAAACACCTCAGATCTATCTTTACTGGCAAGTGGATTGTTTGTATGTCAGTGGCGGTACCTTTCAGTATCTGCTGTACTGGTTGCTCTGGGAGTACCTGCAAATCTGTTTATGCCAACGGGTCCAGCATTTCAAAGGAAAACTAACAAAGTACTGGTCTGGCATGCAGAAACCCTGACAGACTTCTGACAATATGAACTCAAATGCATTTTTTACTTTCTTTCTTTCTTTCTGGGTGTTTTATGATAGAAAAAAAAAGAGGCAAATGGTCATTGCTGGTTATTGCTTGTTAGTTGCGAGTACTTTTATAGCCGGTGGTGATTCTTGGTTGTTGATTCTCAGGCACCTGAAGCCTGGCTCTTCAATGGACCAATTTAAACTTGTCCGTGGTGGTTTTGCAATCCCTTTACCTGATGCTTCTCCCTCACCATCTTTTCAATACTTTGAGTCTCATTTCCTATATAGCAGTTAATAAACACAAACTGGCAAGAAACTCTCTTTCCAAATTTATGAAACTGTTGTCTTGCTGTTATTTCAATTTTTTTCTTTTTACTTTTTTATTTTTTATTTTTTTTGCCCCAGGTTTTGCTTGTCTGTCAAACTCATTGAGTTCAAACTTTTTTGAATTTTAGAAACCAAAGTTCACACAGTAATTGGAAGAACAGTCCTATAATTTCCAACTCCAGGGGGAAACTGTCTTGGAACACAGCAGCAAAAAGAAACCCTCTGGTGAAAGAAGAAACCTGGTCAAAATAAAATCACAGATCATTGATTGAAAACGTAGATGTGATTATTTCTAATAGGCAATGAAGGAAGGCAATTAGAAGAAACTGTGTACATTTCTGGAGCCTAGCTGAGTAGTCATTTTGAGAGTGATGAAGATTTATAGAAGATCCGATTTAAAGAAATAAATGCAAATATTATGAGGCCTTATTCTGGAAGTTATCCTTTAGGCATATGCTTTGTGTTGCATCAGAGGAGTTTAACTAGTGAGTAGAGCTGAAGGGCTCCCTGGCTTTTGCTTCTTCCACACTGCCCTGGAGAACTGCATCTTTCTGAGCAGGAGCATTTCTTTCACAGGGAGCCCCACCAACTTTATCAGCGGGTGGTGGGTTTATTGCTCTGACCAGAGAAGCTGAAAAAACAAGTGTGGTCCAGTGTTTCCCTTAACAGAGCCTTTCTGTGTATACTGACATTATTTATTCATAACCAGTCAGGTTAACATCAGTGCTCTTCTCTGCACTTGAAGTGGCTCCTCAGTCATCTCTGCTGCAGATTACCTGTCTCTTAGGAATAAAATGGGCATTACTAGTTGAACAGAAACTCAACCATTTGTGATAAAAAGCTCTCTCACCTTCCACTAAATTCTCTGCTAGTGCCGTAATCGCTGTGAAAAATCCTGGGAACTCACAGCCAGCTGGGAGAGGTAACCAACACTAAAAACATTTGGGATTTATTTATCACATCTGACACTTTGGATTCTGCCTAACAGCAACAGCAGGATGGTGTAGACTTCAGGGAAGTGGTAGAGTACCAAGGGCAGATCTGACTCAGCTCCTTGCTGCCAGCTGTGGGTGTGCAGTGCAAGCAGCCTGCTGAGCATCACTGCTGGCAGCACCTCTGGGTGCGGCAAAAGCCACCTGAAAGGCAAAAAGGTGCAAACACTTTTCTAGGTGTTGCCAGGACAAAGGACTCTCTGCCACTGGTGCCAGCGTGGGAGATGTAGGAATATACAATACCCCTATGTTTGGTATTTTTAGAGCAGGTGACTTTCAGCGTTGTGGATGGTCAAAATCGTCATCGTAACTCGTAAGATAGGAGAGGTAACCTGTCATTTAAGCACTGGCCGGTGCTCCAGGGCTTTCTGCGCTGCCCAGGCTGCTCCTGTGAGACCTCAGGTACGAACTTTCTGCCCCTCTCCCTCACAGCCTCCTGTGTCCTCTGCATTTCAATTGCCTCTGCTGCCCAAGGACGTGGTACAGTGAGGGGAAAGGCTGGGTCCCTCCTCACACCCCATGGGCAAGGCGGCCAGGTACTGAGTCTGGCCAGGGTGCCAGAGGTGCAGGGTCTCTGCTCCCGAGGTGTGATGTGTGGGATTGCACCCATCATGTCTTGAATTTTTTTCCCAATCCAGCCCGTGATGTTCGAGGATACCTGAAGCGGGTAGGAAGTGGTCAGGCTCCCTCTGCATCATCTGCGCTCAGAAAGGCTGGGGATGTTCTATCCCACATCAACTCTGCCTTTGCCATGCCCAGCTTCTTGTCTCCAGTCCCTGCCCTGCAGCAGGCAGTGACAAGGTCCTTCCCTGCCTGCAGGCAGTTCGGGATACATTTTCTCTGGCAGAAAGAGGCAATGAAGGCAGTTCCTGACTGCTTTCTTCTGCTCCCTGATTGCAACTTGCTGCCCTGGCAGTGGGGCTGGCCCGGCTGCCTGGGGAGCCATGCTATAACCAAAATAGCGGTAACAATCCAGGTTAAAAAAACCCAACACATCTTTTCCAGGAGAAGGTCATTTTTGTTTTCAACCTGGAACATGCGTGGTCCCCACATGCATTCTTGCTTCCTCAAGTAAGGGCTGGTAAACAGGGTGCAGAACGGAACAGTTGCACATGGAGGGGAGCAGGAACAATGTGAGCACTGCCAAAGGAAACATATCATGCATCAGCTTGGCTACTGAAATTAGGCAGAGCAAGTCCTAGCCAGTGTGCTCTCCAGGTCTGACTCAAGCCCAAACAAAGGCGGCAGCCCTGGCTGTCCCTGGTCTGGGCTCTATTTTCATACCCTTGAAAAATAAATAACATAACACATACTTCCTACAGAAGGTAGCCAAGGACTTGTCCACACTGCGTTGTGCAATGTCATATAATCTTCCCGTCCGAAGGAGGTTATTCCTCTTTTCTCAATATGTGAAATATATCTAGCAGTTTCATAGATGGGGGCAACAATTAGGAAGTGTATTCCTCTTTGTGAATTAACCTGAGATCCAGTCACACCGGCTGTCACATGTAAAGTAAAGGTATGGAAATTCAATCATAAACTCTGAATTTAATCATTGGCATAATTCCCCTCCTGCTTGGCAGGACCAGGATTTCACCCAAAGCATCACTAATACCCAATTAATCAGCTGACACAAAAAGTCAACAAATGCAGAACTTTCCAAGCATGGGAAAGCGAAATGCCATAAGAGTAAAACTTTATAGCAGTTGAGCTCTCTGTGGAGCAGAGCAGGATGGTCGCTGCTTTCCCCGAAGCAATTAGGATCATGTCGCTGTTCCCTGTCAAAGGAATGGACCTTGCCACGGCTCTTTCATTTCACAGAGCTGTTCCTGGGGATGCAGGAGCCGCTAGCAGGCTTTGCTCCAGGTGTTCTCTCCTATTAAGCTGGTCTTAATCTCTGCTCTCTGTCTTGAGCTAAACAGGCAGCTGCAAACTAGAAGAAAGGAAGTGGTTACTCCAATGCCTATGGGAAAGGCATTGATGTTGCAAGAGGGCTTATCAACAACTTCTATATGTACAAAATTCATGGAGCGGCTCCCTCCCCAGGGGCCAGCAAAAGCAAGTTCCCACTTCTGCTGCTTCTGAGACTGACTCTGTGCAGAGACTTCTGCTGATGCAGTAACCTCAGTCTACAGTATGGTGGCTTTTAGGAAATTTCTGTATTGATAAAACCCCTAATGGAGTCATGGCTTGCAACAGCACAGACAGACATTCATTTTGCAGATGCATTTGCCAGCGTGGACTGCTTTCTTGTTTCAATTCCACCTTTCAGGACCAGTATAAGATGCAGGGCTGGGGAGATGTTTCCACATTAATAACTACTGCAAACTGGGAAGTTTGCAAAGGGGCAGCTGCCCTGACAGCACTCACTGCTGTGTATCTGCTGCCAGTTTATAGACTACCATAAGCTCATAAGTCATACTGGAATGTGAGTACTAGAAAAAGACAGAGGAAAAAATGAGCCGTCTTCTCTCAAGTTTTGAATAACTTGCTGCTTTTAAATCATTTTTTCCCCCACAGCGCAGTTTTCTGGGGACACTGAAAACCCCCAGCTGAATATTGAAATATGCGACGTTCCCTTTTCCCTGGAGCAGCGCTGGACATGGGCTTTCCCTTTGCAGGCAAGGAGCCTGACGACCTCTGCCCCTTACGGCGAAGAGACCCGAGAAGCTGAGAGCCGCGGGTTCAACCGCTCAGACCGACGAGAGGCTGTACGTGGGCTCCTGCCGCAGGGGCTGCCTGCTCTGCCTGCTCTGCCTGCTCTGCCTGCTCCGCCGGCCGGCCTGCCACGTTGGCGAGAAGCATTGCTGCCTTCTACTCACACAGCAGTTTAGATGAGGACATGTGTGTCCCAACAGAGAGAGGTGGGAAAACTTTTATGGATGGGGAGAGATTTGCTGACTAGTAGCAGAACAGGAACTGTTCTTACTTAGCTCCAGCCGCTGTTAGCAGCCGGCATTTGGATGCCCAGTGGTTTTAACTGCAGGAAATATTGGTCCACAGAGACTTCAGGGTCTCCTGAGGGGCGGGTGGCAGCCAAGTTCAGTTCAGAGGAAGTGAATTTGGGGCTCAGACCTCCAGAGGCGCAGAGGCGGGGGTTGTGTACCTAAGCTATTGTGTGGCTCTGGCCTTTCAATGCATTTGCACATAAAAACATACCAGAGTCAATGATATGGCATGTCCTAGGGACCGCTAGAGACGTGCCTGTGAACCCTCTGCCCCCAGCAGAGTCATGGGGATTGGACTCTGCACTCCTAAAGCTGGTGGGAACTGGGCAGTTCAGTCCTATGGCATCAGGGTCAGATGGCAGGGGACTCAGTACCTTTCCTGGTAGTACCCCAAAATTATCCCAGAGTGATAACTGATCAGCCATAATTTTAGCAAACAAATCAGAAGATATAGGATTTCTTCAGTGCAAATAAATCTACCTGCAGACGAATTTGGGCAAAGAGCTATTAGACAATCTTACTGGCCTCTCACCTGTTGGTAAATTACAAATAACCTGCTAAAAATAGTTTCTGGAGCAGTAAAGTGCAGATGACGAGGGCACAAATGATTGCTATCTCGGTGTTTCCTCACAGGGTAGGTAGCATAGTTTTGTTGGTGTAAGGCTGAGCACTGTGACTTGCAGGCAATGGGGGGAAGGCTAAGGGGGCCCCTTATGGATGCCAGCCACTTCGTCCACCCCACCACATCCCACAGAGGGAGTGGGCACAGCTGGGTGGGTACCAGGGCTGTGGTCAATTTGCTGTTATGGCGGTTTGACCACTTTTCTGTGCCTGTGCCTTCCTCTCCTTTCTGTTCGTCTTATGCCAGGGTATTCATTGTCAAGAAGAAACACAAACAAATTTTTGTAGGATGCACATCTGCACTAGCAACCAGCCCACTGCCATTATACCAGCGCTTGCTCATCCAAAAATGGGTCCATTAACTGCAGATTAATAGGGTCAGCTGCATCACACATTGAGTCTGTCAGCTGCCAGGGTTGGGGTGCACACAGAGACAAAGAACAGAATGAAGAGATGAGCAGGTTCAGAAGAGGCTGCTGCAGTCCTGCTGAGTTCAACAGATACTGCATAAGAAAGAGTTTCTCTGCAACCGATTGTACGAGGGAAGAATATGGAAACGTTATGGTGTTAATGCCAGGGAACTTATTTTTGTGCCTTCTGTCTCCTCTGTTCTAAAGGGCCCTATACAAAGTATCTTCACTGATAAAACGGTACTCTTTTTTGTAGTTCCAGAGTCCTTTAGTCAGAAGAAAATAATATCATGTTTGTTCAATTTCAGAATATGTTCTCAAGGATGAAAATCTGTCACCCTGGAAGTCAACAGGTATTTCCAAAAGGGAAACTCCTACTGATTTCAGCAGGGCCAAGGTTTCACTGTGTGAACTGTTTGATTTGTCCCACAATACACAAATATTTAAAAATGTGGTTGAATTTTATTCTTTGAAATTTGATTAGAACCTGCTAAAGCAGACAGTTCAGTAAAATACTTAATATGTCAAAATAATCTAAAAACATGTGCTTTTCAAATCACCCTGAAAAGGGTCAGATCTGCATACATTTTCCAATATGTTTAAACTGTAAAACGTTTCTTAATTTATGTTCTTTGGCTTGTATCCAGCAGCTTGAGCCTTTAGTATTGTGTTGATGCCATCCTCAAGACATCCATTTCTTTGGCTCCACGGGGATCGCTGTGGTCTGAGGTTACAAGCTGGCGTGGTTTGGAGTACACATGGCTGTGTTAAGGTACAGGAAATGAACCTGCAGCTCTACCAACAACAGCATCACTGCTATGAGGCAGATTGCACCTTGTGTCCAAATGGAAAATCCTATGTCCGTTACTAGAAATCAGCCTTGAATCTGCTTTAGCTCTACTTTGGGAAACAGGTTCATGTCTATTTTATCTGTTAAAGGTCATAGGCCTTGTCTGGGCACACAAAACTGGCTAGTGTAAAATAGTAGTTCTGCTTGGGGACTTACAGTAAAATTTAACAATACTAAGATAAATTCCTTGTTGTCTCATAGCAAAAAATTAACTTACAGGATAAAACTACTTATCATGTAGGATAAGACTAACTTTATTAAAAAATAATTAATATTCCACCTGCAAGGGTGAAGTTAATTCTTCTGGGACAGAGATATTTTTATTTTGGAAGACAGGGTCCACCTGAGGATTTGGACACTGCTATGCCAGGCAGATTCTGGAGGGGACAGATGGTAAGGGAAGCCCAGATGATTTTCTGACCCTGTCCTGAGTGAGTGCACTAAGTGCAGGTTTCCATCCCCCTGCTCCTAGGACCACATGAGTATCCTGCTCGTGGAGAAAGAGGATGAGCACCAAGGAAATGGCACACCTTGCTGTGAGGGCACCAGGTCAGTCGGGTGGTCAGGGAGGCACAGTTACACCTGAACCTCCCATGGCTGGGGTGAGTAAAGCAACTGCCAAGATTTAAGAGGTTTAAGAGGTTTCAAAGCCTTCAGGGGTAGAAGACCAGCGGGCACTGCTGTCCGCCCGGTGGTGTTCTTGACTATGAATCCTAAGACACGAGCCCTGGGGGCTCATCAGGGCAATCCAATTGTCCTGGTTTTGGCTGAGATGATAGAGTTAATTTTCCTCTCAGTAGCTGTTGTGGTCTGGATTTACTACACTCAGAATGTGAGTAACACTGATGTTTTCAATTGTTGCTATGAAATCAAAGACTTTTTCCAGTCTCCCATATTCAGCTAATGAGCAGGTGTGCAGGAGCTTGGAGGGAGCACAGCCAGACAGATAGCCAAGTTGGCCAATGGAAATATTCCATACCATAGACATCATGCTCAGTTTATGAATGGGGGTTGGCCAAGGGGTGGGAAGCTCTCTACTCTTCTCATTTCTGGGAGTTCGAATCCTCTCTTGTCCAGCAGTTCAAACTTTTTTCCTGAATTTTGTGAAATTCATGATTTCAGGTTTCCACGATTTCTGCTAGGGGACCGGCTGTGAAATGGCTGTCAGGTGGTGAGAAAAGTGTATTGTATATAGTTGTTTTGCATATTCATTATTATCATTATTAGTAGTAGTATTAGTAGTAGTATTAGTATTCTTCCGTTGTTGCCTTATTAAACTGTCTTTTCTCAGCCCACGAGTTTCACCTTTTGTCCATTTCTCCTCCTTGTCCTGCTGGGGGGGGAGGGGTGAGCGAGCGGCTGTCTGGTGCTTAGCTGTTGGCTGCTGAGTTAAACTATGACACCTATACCTCTTCTTTGGGCACACTTCTTCATGCTCTTCTCAGTGTCATTTCCAGTTATGAAGCTCAGCATGTCTATGCAGCGCTTCTTTTATTTTTTTGTGGGACCCATCCCAGATCATTCTCCAGGTGCATTTGCTGAAGATGTGGGCTCCCTGGCTGCGGTTTGTGAAAGTTTAGGCACTGCAGCACTGAGCCCAGCCCTGTGCTATTTCACATTTAGCTTATGCTGGTTTAATATCAGCTTGCTCTCCTTTAATATCCTGAAGCTCTGCTCCCAGTGCCCTTCAGGAACCCGTTCCTCAGTACTCCCTCTGAACATCTGCATCTGCAAACCTGCCCTCTTGCACAAAACCTACTAATGTGTGTGACAGAGAAGAAAAAGAAGTCCAGAGAAATTTTTCTGCTTCAATACTGAGAGAGGACCCCCCTACCCCTGCAGCTGAAGAACTGAGTAAAAACAAGCATTTTTAACTTTTCTGCTAGATGGAGAGATCAAAAGAATGACTAATTGACCAAACCTGAGTGGGTCTAATTGAGTTCAGCCCTAGAGTTATTCATTGTTCTGCACCTGTTTTGGAAAGCCGATTCAGGGTTTGATCCAAAGCTCTCTATTGACTTTAGTTTTCATTAGGACTCACAATTCCAACTGAAATGGAGCATTTCTTGCTGATTTCAGTGAACTTCATTGAAGTGCCTTGGCCTTTTGATCCCTTTGATAGTGTTTTATGTCATTTCTGAAACTTCATAATGAAGTTGATATAAAGCATTACTGAGTATATCTGAGTGCTAGCAAGACACTAAAGAATATACTGAAGGACATATGTAGAACATGGGTATCACACAGTACAAGGCTACTTGGAAGTAAACAAGAATCCAAATATCTAAAATTCCCATTTTACTATATATTTTTTTTAAACTCAGTGTGGGGAAAACAGCTGCATTAGATTCTCTGCTTTAGAAGTCTTCAGTTTTCAGTAGTCCATTAATTTTATCAACCTTGTTTATTTTAGTATTTCTAGCCTTGTAGCTGAAAATGAGAAACTACTTTGGTCTTACGATGATTTCATAGGATGTACTGATGGCCGAAAGCTTTCATCAACAATTTATTCTCTTAACCTTCTTCTGCATGATGCATCCCAGTCTTATTTAACCTGTAGATTCTGCAGTACGTGGCGAGGCTTTGGAGCCCAGCCTCACAAGAAGTGTCTGAATGATTTTAGGGACACTTTCAGATTTGTTTGTCTTGCCATCATCCACTTGAATCTGCTGTTGTCTCCTCCAGGTTCTGAATACAACAGGAGATCTGCAGCATCCTTCAGGTGGGCAGTGTGCTTAACGGGAAGGGGTCCTCCCCTCCTCCTCTAGCGTACCACTGTCCCACAGGATCTCAAGACTCCCATTTCCTGCTGAATCCCAGGGTCAGGGAGCCTTAGTCTTACAGGGACAACACCTTCTGTCTGAGGCAGATGATCTTTATACCACTTCGGCCAAGCTCTTTTCAGTGGTGCCCAGCGACAGGACAAGGGGCAATGGGCACAAACTGAGGCACAGGAAGTTCCGTCTGAACATGAGGAAGAACTTCTTCCCTCTCAGGGTGACGGAGCACTGGAACAGGCTGCCCAGGGAGGTTGTGGAGTCTCCTTCTCTGGAGATATTGAAGACCCGCCTGGACAAGGTCCTCTGCAGCCTGCTGTAGGTGACCCTGCTTCAGCAGGGGGGTTGGACTAGATGACCCACAGAGGTCCCTTCCAACCCCTACTATTCTGTGATTCTGTGATTCTGTGATTCTGTGAAAGACTTTGTAAATTCCATACTTACTATTGTGTCAAGCCCCTGCATATATGGGCCCCTTCCCTTCCTTTGGTCTCTCCTCTCCTCTCCTCTCCTCTCCTCTCCTCTCCTCTCCTCTCCTCTCCTCTCCTCTCCTCTCCTCTCCTCTCCTCTCCTCTCCTCTCCTCTCCTCTCCTCTCCTCTCCTCTCTTCTCCTCTCCTCTCCTCTCCTCTCCTCTAATTTTTTCTCCTTTTCTTTGTCCTCTTTTTTCCTTTCTTTTCTTTTTTCTTTTTCCTTCTCTTTTTCTCATCACTGTAGTATTTTAGCACTTCTGTGCACCCACAGAAAAACAAGTTATGGTCTGGTCTTTAAGATTTTGTGAGAACTGACAAATTTGGTCAAGGGTGAGATTTTGCAAATGCTGTTAAAAATGCAGCTTTTCATGTGGCAACATGTTCTTTTATGCTGGAACACATCCTAAATTTTCACACATGTGCAGGAAGTGAAATCACACCTTTTTATGGCAGAAACAGCTTAGCACAATGAAATGACAGATTTTGCCCATAAAAAATGCCTTAAGTTTTTGTGGAAACCAGTGAATTACTTGAGGCAAAACCACAAAGTGTTTCATCAGCAGCACAATGCTTTTTAATGCAGCTCTGCCTTGAAAAGAGCTTGAGGAAGATGGAGATCAGGGGATGACACCACTGGATGTATCAGCCTTGCAGCCCAAACACGCTGTACAAGGTTTGAGGGCTTTTTCAAAAGATTTTTAATTTAATGTTGTCTTCGAAGTCTTCCTTTTTGCTCCTTCCCCATCTTCAAAGTCTATTATTTCCTCTCCTTTGATCCCAAAATTTCATCCCATGGTATTTTTAACTCTCCCTGCCCCCACCAGGCTGACTCCCATCCCTGCTCCCCTTCACATGTGGCTGCCCGGCCGCTTGGGCTGCCTCTCCCGACCACCAAGGGAAGCCGAGGGCCACGCGGAAGGTAGATAGAAATGGAATTCTCTGACACACTTCAGCGGTACCTGCATGTCCTGGGCTAAAGACACCCTGGTGTGTGTCCTGGCCAGCAGGACATTTGAAACCCCTGCTGTCATAATTTTATTGCTTTCAGTGGGAACAAGCGCTGCAGTATCTGGAGGACCGAGGCAATTACTTTTTGCTAGGAAATCCACTCTGTAGATCTCATAGCTGGATGTACAACAGGGAGGAAGATGCATTTTACTTCAAAGTTTGCTTCTTCATGGGACAGGTGTTGCAGTGAGGTGAGATGGGTTGCCACAAGTTGCTCTGTTCTCTCCCAAGCTACACTATTCTCTAATGCAATTTCCCTTTCCTCTCTCTCCTCTTTAACATCTGTGTGTGCTTCTCTTCCTTTAGGCCATAGAGGAACCTGTAGATTTGGAGAAAACTTACCATTGTCACACATGGGAGGGTCTCAAAGAAGACTCCAGGAAGCCCTCCAGATGTTTTCAACATGTGGGTGCTTGGCAGGAGTCAAGAGGAGTCACTGCATGCCCTCAATGTGATGCAGAGTAATTTCAATCTCTGTGCTATCACTGAGAGCCTAAGCTGTGGCACAGGAGCACCGAGAGGAGAAGCATAATTTGCGGTAGTTGAAATACAAAAGTAAATCAGTAAGCAGTAAGTGAAATGTGTGTATGCTGTGTCCTGCATTTGCAGATGTGGGAAAGGGTACAAAGTGAAAAAGGCATTTGTACAAGTTTCTGGGCAGGTTGTATGTGCTGGAGCCGAACTGCCTGCTTGTAGAAGGGGAGATTTTAAACCTGCCTGTAAGTCCAATAACCAGCTTTCTAACCACACACATCCCACACCTACATTTTTGTGTTCTGCAGCTTTCATGTTGGTCAAATAAAAAGCATCAGCACCACATCTACTTGTTTGCATTGAGGACCAATATGTTTTCTTTGCACTTTAAATACTGTTTAGAGCTCTCTTTATGAGCTTCAATTAGGAGTTTGCTATGGAGGGCTTATTAGAGCAGTTTTATTGGTACTTTAACACATTTTCTTTGTTAAAAGCTAGTTTAGAAGCTAGTTTAAGAAGCTTGTAAATGGGAGCCACAGTGAGCTGTCTGTTCCACTGACAAACACATATCAACAGGCCTCCCAGAGGGCTCCTCAAGTCACCTGGTCCCCCCTGCGTGAGCATCCGTGGTGAGCCCCAGCATCTGCAGGGCTCTCAGGAAAGGGTGTTGGGTGGGGACATCAGGGAATAAATACTATTTCAGGAATTCTGGGGAGAAAACAACCCCCAAACTGGAAGTTTTACATTTGATATAAACTAAAACCACATGAGACATCCATCTGATTTGGTATCCAGAGCAATCAGCTCAACAAAACACAAAGAGATCACCCAGACTCATTTTACCAGCAGAAGCAGAGGTCAAGACTGGGAGTGAAGAAACTTTCCTGCTACACAGGTTTTCCATCCAGGGCTCAGGGTGGAGAAAGCCACAGCACTGGGCCCCCTTCTCTCCTGGCCATGACCCAAGGAAAGCCTCCCTCTAGTTGCCTTTGGAGAATCCACACTAGGGCAGACATAGCTGAGAAGACCACATCCCTGGACATGGTGCAGTGGAGAGCACCCGAGGGGCCATGCACATCCTCAAATCTCACGTGTGTCCACCTGCCTCTGGAGCAGAAACTGTGTGTGCTGGTTTCTGTTTTCTCTTTCGGCACAGTTCTTGTTTTAAAGGCACGTAGAGGCAAATTGTGGCTGCTGGGCAGTGGCCTCTGGGGACACGGAAATCTGCTGCAGCAGAGGGAGGAGTGTGAAGGTCTGCTCGAGAGCACTGCCCGCCCTGAGAGGCACCTACAGCCCCTCTCAGATGGCAGGACAGTTTGAACTAATTCAAGTTCTGGATTCCCCCTTGCATGCCATAACTCTTTTCAGATGTGGCTGTCCCATCCGCACCGCACCAGGAACTGGCATCTCCCGGAATCCCAGAGCGCATGGCCTCCCCTGCAGCCAGACTCATGGCTGGGCAGCCGCCTTGCCAACCACCCAGGGCTGCCACGGCGGCACGGCGGCCATCCTCCGGCCCAAGAGGCACCATCCATTCCCCTGCACTCGTCTCTCTGCAAAGCCCGTGCCCGCAAGGGTCCCACTGCAGGAACCCCCTCTGTGACTGCTGAAGCGAGTTTAGGAGTAGGTGGAAAGTATCTCCTCCAGATCCCTCAGGGAGTGCTACAGAGTATCTAAACAAGTCTGTTTCGTTAGCCACATTTATATTTTCCTAGGAAAAGTATGCAAGCGAATATTTTCTCCAGGCTTTTTTCTTTTCTCTCCTCTTTTTCTTGGCTCCTTTTTTCCCTCTAAACCTACAGTACATCACTCACAACGACTTAAATAGTGAAAACTGTCTACAGTTTATCTAAGGATCAAACAGCTGTTGTCTTCACAGGCCTTTTTTATTAATATGAATTAATGTTTTCCAACTTATTTCCTACATTTCTGCTGGGAAGAATAACCCTTCCCAGAAGCATTCTTTGGCAGATAGCAAAATAATTTGAGTAGCAGATATATGATCTCATTTTTTTCTGGACAGATTACAAATTGAAGATTGGCTAAAAGTGGATGAACACAATAAGTATTTTAATCTTGCAGTGATTTCATGTACCTAAATGGTTCAGCTACTTACACTTTCCAGGCTATGAGCTGCATCCTTCAGCACTTTAACTGCCTCTAATTGCAGAGGATACTGTGGCCCAGACCTACTGTAATGGAAGAGGGAGTGGGTTGTTTCCATTTGTATGTCACTGCAGAGCTCTCTGAGCATTGACTGCTTGCCTGACCAGCGTTTCTCAAATGAAGTGCTTTGGAAATATCAATGTACGAGTCCTACTTCAGCCCAGCATTCACAGAAATAGGGTGCTTTTGACATAGTTGGACGGGTCTTTTCCTGCAGCTGTTTCCTCCACAGTGGGTCTGGAGATCAAGGCCTAAAAGTCCTGCCTTAGAAACATTCTAATAAATGTTCTAATCTTCATCTTCCAGGTAGTGTCTTTACTGCTTTAAATTGCTTTAAACATCTTTACGGATAGACAGTTCTTCTAAAAGATTGTTGTTGAGCCTGAGAGCATTCCTGGATTTGTTCATAAGAGCTTTACAATCTACACATATGTCATAGAGTCTTTTGTCACCTGATGTAGGTGCTCTCAAAGCTCTTATGCTATCTGCTTATGGCAGTGACAAGTGAAACAGCACACTCCCGTGGTTCAGCATTTCTGAAACAAGTAATGGTGTGCATCCCTTCTACTGAGAGCTGCACCCAAGGGAGTGATGGATGTGCACTGGAGACATAGCAGATGGAAGAGAAACTGTTGATTCTCAACTCCGATTATTTCTCCTTTTGGAGAAGGTTTAGAATTAATTTCCAGTTGCATTTACTCAGTGTAGATATACTGTTGGCTGTAAGAAGCCTTTCCATGTGAGTCCTGTGTCCTGTAACAGTCCTTGCTTTTTCAGTGCTCCTCTGTAGCCAAGTCAGGAATGATAAGTAACTAGGAACCCAGTCTCCTCTGCGTCTCAAATTACATTTCCGTATATTTTTTGGAAATCCTGGAGCAGGTAGTTCGTTTTGCTTCTGTGATGTTTCATAAGCAATGTATATGAAATGGTAAGTTGGTGGGAAAACTCCCAGTGGTCTCTTGGAGCCTTGTATCAGATCTCCACTCTATCAAACCATGCGGAAAGAACTGAGTGTGGTGATAAAATATTGGGAAGGTTGACCTCTTCCTTCTGAATAAGCAACTGATCAGAGGATCCCACTCCGCTATAACAGGCACTGGTACAACTGGGAGGCGCTTGACTCTGTGAACTGAGCCCAGGCTGGACATGCTGCATGTCCTGACCAGCACCGTGCTGTGATAACTTAAGATGGAGTGATTTATTTAAATCCGTACCATTCTGCATCTTGGTTCCTTTTTCTTTCTTTGCATTTCACATAATCCTCTCTGTTTTCCTACTTGCCTCCTTGCTTGTTTTCTTCCTTCAAGAGGGCTTTTCCATATGTAGGTGTTAGGAGCAGCCGAACAAAATGATACAGGATTTTGTGTCTTAAGAGACACATCGTATTAGAGTGACCTTCGCAAAACCGATTTCTTGGCACCTCAATCTCCTCCTTTAGACCTTGCACGTAGCTGCAAACTAGTCGGCAGGTTTTGATCAGTATCTTTAATCAGGTTTCAAGACACTATAAAAACACAACAAAAATCATAAAAATTCCTTTTGTCTCAAGCACATACCTTAGCAATAAGGGATGTATCCCTAAATATTTCCTCAGGAAAAATTAATGAAGCAAATTAAAAGAAAAATTCTTTCAAGCTGTTCCAAGCAAACTCATTTCACAGCCTTTTATCATGCTTCCTTGCCGTTTGGGAAATTTATTTAAGTTATTAAAAAATTCCCTAAAATTCTCAGCTGAAAAGTTGGCTTCTGTTTTTTCTACAAAGCTAACTCACCTGATTTGTCAGAACAGCTTGAAAATGAAGTGCTAACTGGTGGGTTTTATTGAAAGGAAACCAAGTGGAACAACATATGTATTTTCTTAGGAAACTAAAAAGCTCACAGTCCTGTGGTGTTCCTTGGGGTAAATTCTTTGTTATGAATTACAACCTGCTTACTGATGAGTTGTTAATAAAAAGTAGACCTGCTGGGCCATTATTTTTTTCCGCACAGTATACCCAGTTTAGCTTTTTTTAACGTTTTCATTAATGCACTGAGTGTGAATAAATCTGTTTCCAATTTGTAATTGTTTTCCCTTTGTTTTTCCCTTCATCTGGACATTAATTATTGCCAAATCTAACACTCTTCTATTTTTAATATCCCTCCAAACTGAATAGCTGTTTTAAAAGAAAGAAAGAGATTTAGAAGAATACAGGATAGTAGGAAGGATTTCTTTTTCTTTCTTTCTTTCTTTCTTTCTTCTTCTTTCTTTCTTTCTTTCTTTCTTTCTTTCTTTCTTTCTTTCTTTCTTTCTTTCTTTCTTTCTTTCTTTTCTTTCTTTCTTTCTTTCTTTCTTTCTTTCTTTCTTTCTTTCTTTCTTCTTTCTTTCTTTCTTTCTTTCTTTCTTCTTCTCTTTCTTTCTTTCTTCTTTCTTTCTTCTTTCTTTCTTCTTCTTCTTCTTCTTCTCTTCTTTCTCTCTCCTTCTTCCTTCCTTCCTTCCTTCCTTCCTTCCTTCCTTCCTTCCTTCCTTCCTTCCTTCCTTCCTTCCTTCCTTCCTTCCTCCTTCTTCCTTCCTTCCTTCCTTCCTTCCTTCCTTCCTTCCTTCCTTCCCTCTTTCTCTCTTCATCTTTTGCTCTTTCACTCTCTCATTCTTTATTCCCTTCCTTCTTTCTCCCTTTTTCTCCTAGATCATATCCCAGGATCTGGGACCAGGAGAAAGGGGCACTGGGGATCTCCTGGGGTCCCACTCTGTTTAGAAACAAAAGCCACCAGCTGAACTCATACGTAGTTGATAAAACAGCCTGAAAGAAACATGCAAATCAAAGTAGAAACAGATGGTAATCTGAGGTGGTAGCAGAAGTTCATTTAATGTAGATTGGCTTTTTATTTATTTGATTTATTTGTTTGTTTTCTAGCTAAGCATCTCTTTGCATGGGGAAGCCTCCTTCCTCACCTGCGCTGTAATGTGGGCAATAGCAGCAAACCTCCTTTGTTGAAGAAAATGAAGGAATTAAGCAGAAGGCAGTCAATTGCCAGTGTGTTTCAATGGATATCACAAGCAAGAGGCTCTCTTGCTATTTCAGTTCAACACATTTGCATGTATTCACATGAACTGGGGGGCACAAGTTCTACCCCTAATGTTTACTGTCATGGTCAGGAAAGTCTGTGGAATCAGCAACGAAAAATGTGTCTATTTTTCTGACCTGCTTCTTACCATAAGGAGGAGGAGGATGTAGGGAGCAGAGAAAAGGGAAGAGAAGGTTAGTGGTTCCTGCGGTCCTTTCAGAAGCAGTGGCTACTGGTGGTGGCAAATCTCTTGGCAGACTTTAAGCTGTGCTGGTGCATGTGAGAAGAGATGCCAGGAGAGGGCTGGAGATGAATAAAATAAAAGCAGCTGATGTAGGATCCCTGAAGTAGTGCCCCTCAGATGCATCGAGAGCAGCCAACAGCCTGAGCACGGTGGCTTTGAGACGATGCAGCAGGGTGGGTACCAGGAGCACGGGGACCTGTGGGAGGTGCATGCCCCGTGATGCTTGGCAGCAGCCTGCAGTGTCCGGCTGCCCTGGCCAGGAAAGCTACCTATAGAGAACGGGATGCTTGCACATAGTTTCTCTGTGGCCTTCCACCTACCACCTGTTCAGCTTCATAAAGGCTTTTTTTCTTTAGATTTTCAGCTCCCCCAAGAACCTGGGGCTTGGTTTGGAGGGGAAAATAGCCACCAGCAGTCTTCAGGCTCCCTTGCAGGCAGAGGGAAGGAGAGCAGTCATGTTTTGCTCCCTTCAGAAGCCCCCAGGTTTCCAGGGACAAGGGCAGGCACAGAAGTCAGTACCCTTCTGGGCACCTGGGCTGATATTAGTCAGGGCTAAGTTTTAGGCTGTACCAAGCAGACACCGTCTGGGCTCTCGGACTGAGCCCTACTGGAAAGGCCGGGGGCACTCTGACGTTACTGATAATGGTTTGTAACATATTGAACACAGTCAGGAGATGGATAAAAGTGCCAAAATAAATAACCATACATGTGGTCTTTGCGTAGCAATTGTGCCCACTCCAAGTACTATTGTCAGATGCGTTTTTGTGACGGACTGGATGTGCTTATCCTAAAATTCCTGGCAGCAGTTGCAGGTGCTTTTCACTACTCAGATGGCAGCATGGTAGCACAGGCTAGACGACACTAAATAAAGAGAAAGGAAAAAGAAAGAAGCTTTGCCCCTACTCCCATATGGTGCCGGTATTCAATTCCCTGCTGTAGGGACACCTACCGGGTTGTGGGGACCAGCAGGGGCACAGCACATTGCAGAGGGCAGTTGCAGAGTTTCTTTGCCTCAAATGCTTTTGACAGCAACTTCTGTGCTGTGTCCGTCCATCCGAAGATGCTGGTTTTCTCACTGTGTGGACTGTGCTCCTTGGCAAGCCAGAGAAACTGATGCAGACACGTTTTATATCTCAAATCTTTTCCTTTTTTTTTTTTTTTTTTTAATTGTTTTGTTTTACCCACAGTTAATTCTTCCCTTTTGCCCTGGGTTATAGGACTTATGTCCGGAAACAATAGGAGCCTAGCACCTTCCCATATGATCTCCTTCTTCGTTTTAGCTGCTTGTAAAAACCTGTCTTGGTCCCTTGAGTCCTAAAGAGTAATAAGTCCGTTGCCTCCAGAATTGCCTACTCCATCTGGGACTCTCATTGGGATTCAATCCACACATTCAGTTCAGGTGGGATCTTCAGAAAAATCAATAACCAACATGTCTGGCAGCACTTTACTGCATGGTATCTGTGTCCTGCTTCCTGGCTGGGACTCTCAAAAATACTGATGTTCTGTTGAATTGGGGTTTTTCCAAGGTTTCCAGCCACCTCTCTGTTGCTCTGTGATTTTTTTTTTTTCCAGTTGACTGTAATCTATCTCTCATAATCTGTATAGAGATGGTCATTCTTCCTGCCTCGCTGTTCCCCCTCTAACTCAGGCCCTGCAGTTTGCAGCGTTCAAATTACGGCCTTCAGTATTACCGAATGATGCCACTACTTTGGAAAGCCACAGGTGATGGCAACCTGCCAGTTATATCCTCTGCTGCTGTTGGTGTGCTCCTGCCGTGGCACGGGGCTTTTGGTGGAGCGGTGGGCTCTGACCCTGGTGGACTGAGCTCCAGCGCCGGTAGAGTCAGCTGGACAAGGGGGGAAATGGGGGGCATGGCTAATGGCATTCCCCGCAGCTCATCTGGGGTCACTTTGATACCGAAGCACAGAGACAAGGTCGTAGTGTCACCCACAAACGCTAAGCCAGCTTTAAACTCACTTCCTTGGGTACGGGTAACAGCCTGTCTGAGGCAGCACAGAGCTGTAAAACAGCACAAGCCGTAAAACTGCTAAAGTACCTGGATCTGGTCCACACTGAGCTTTCGGATACTGCTGCTAGGTCGGGGTTGAGGGCTGATAATGTAGATCCATGCGGCTGCAGCTAATGCGATGAGCTGCTGTGCAGCCGTTCCCCCGGGGAAAGGAGCAGAGCTCTGTGCTGGACTGAAATGGCCCATTTCGCCTCATAGGTATGTATTCAGCCATTCTTACCCGGGAAATGATCACTGCTGTTTTAGTGTGGGGAAAATGAGATTAATGCCTCATTTTTGGCCACACTGGCTATCTCCACCTCTTGCTAATGGATATATGATGTAGCTTGGTCAGCGGGTCTGAAGAAATTGAGCCTCAGATGGCTTATTTAAGGTCACAGAGGCAATACCTGGAGAAGTACTGACCCCATAAACCCTAGTTCCTTGCTAGTGGGACAACTGGGAGGCCTTTTTTCCCTCTCCAGAAGCATCTTCCTTGAGCAAGCACTAACGAAGTTTTGCCAATGTTGAAAATGGTCTGATGTGGTGTAATTATTAATTTTGCTGGAGCTGGCCCTGACTCAGTGCTTCCAAATGCTTTTAAAACTGAAGCCTGCAGAAAGCTGTTGGACTATGCAGTAGAGAGATGCCATCTTTGCTTATGTAGATCTCCTACTTTGTAAGTAAAGAAGGCTGTTGATGGGTGTGGTTTTCCATGTCCCCTACCATCACACTTGCTTCTCTTCAAGGGGCAGGAAGGGTGAGTACCGAGGTCCCATGGAGAGGTGCGGACCCCTTGTCTCCTGTGTAACTCTCTCTCCAAACATTGATAAGCAACAGCACTTTTGCAACTGTAGTGCCAAACTTTGACATAATTTCACCTCTAGACATCCCATTGCCACCAATCAGCACAAGCATAACCAGTTTTAGCCTGGCCTTTTCCATTATTCAAAAGCCAAAAAGGCTTTCTAAGCTGGCCACTGAAGGACTGAGCAGCTTTCCCATCCTGTGGAGGTGGTGTATGAGTTGGCTTTGGAACACCTGAATTCTGTCCTGCAACAGCAGGGGCATCTTCAGAGGGCCACTCTTCCATATAAAGAGAAGATGCTTGTTAAATGTAGCATTAGTGAAAGTTCTTCAAAGACATCTTGAAATTTGTAATTGTCTATAATTTTAAGAAGATGTACATTATATGTGGATTCAGAACAAAAGGAACCCTTAGTTTCAAAAAAATGGGTTTAGGTTGATTGTTTTACAAAGTAAAGTTGACCTTAAAGCTCCTCACTAACAATACAATGCCCAATATGTGGGTATTTCTTCTTTAGAAACAACTCTTTCCCATCTTCTAGAATAAAACAATATGTTAGAATAAAAAAGATGTGTTTAGAAAGAAAGATGAAATCGATCTTAAGGGTCTAGTGCAGCTCCTTAGCTGGTTGAAACAGATAAAGTATCACCCACAAATATTTGCCCTTTGTGTACTTAAATGCACAAAATAGCTCTGTCATGCATTTTGATAACTTCATATTCAAGAAATTTTCTTCCGTCTGACATTCAGTTAAAACGTTCATTGCTGATTTCTTCTGGTACTTCTCCCAGTGCTTATGGAGAAGAATCAGGCACATTGTCTTTTTGAGTTTTTTTGACAATTAGACTGTCCTTATGGTTCCGTTTATGACCAGTGCTTAGCACTAGGTCCACAGTGAAGCAGTACCATTTCATTCTGGCACCATAAAGGACTCCAGTTTAGGAGATTCAGAATAGAAAGGACCTATCCTAAGGCCCATTGCTAAAAAAATCTGAATAAAAGGCAAAGCACTGTCTGACTGTTCCTTTTGCTACAAAGATAAAAAGAAAATCTTCAAATGATCTGAATGTGCAAATGCAGCTGGTCTGGATATATTACAGGGAAAAACTCCATCAAGAATACCATATAAAACATTGAATTACATTTTTCTCCTCGTCTATCCTATGATTAATGTTAAAGTAAAAATACCTGAAGGATAAGGAAAAAAATAAACTTTAATTATTTTATTACTTTAGTGCCATAATTGAACTAAAATATTCTCGGCTATTGAAAATCCAAGGCACTTTGTGTTTTGCAAATAAGTACTCAGAGAAAGGTTCTGCTTGAAGAGGTAAGTAGTTTTAATCTATTTATTTTTAGGTGGATTTCATGTTAGCGCTTACCTAAGTTTCGGCAGAACCTGAAATCATCAACACAGTTTCTTGTCATGCCACTGTCCTCATCCTGGCCCATGACAGGCGGCCCATTTATATACGTTAAACAGCCTTCCCAAGCTCTGATTCATAAAATTGCTATGAACTGCGTGCATTTGCATCACATGATATTTAACAGGAATAAATTATCTGAGATGAAGGAAATTTAGGCATTTTCTTTTCAAATAAATATGTACATATTTTCCTTATGGCCAGGTTGGATTTAATGAACCTGATCTTATTTCATCTCGGGAGCAAAGATGTTTCAGGCTGGCTAACGGAGAAACTTGGCTCAGGCCACAGACTCTGTATGAGAATTTGATGATTATTAAACCATAGAAACTGAATGGAAACACTGCTTTAGGTCCCGTCATCACTGCAGAGCAGATGGATAGGAAAACAAATACATAACTTTCCCTGTGCTGATACTGAAATTTAGAGTCTCACACCTGCCTTTGTGGTAGATTTCTTGTATGACTAGGACAAAATAATTCAGAAACATGTTTTCAAAGGCAATTGTAGCACCAGGGCACCGAAGAGTCAGTGAAAGCCAAAGGGAGTAAGCGAGCAAGTTTGAACCTCTGAGTTGCGAAGTCCGTGTCCCAGCCCTCCATCCCTGAGATGGTTATAATTCTTCCAATCTTTGAAGCTATTTTTTCTTTTTTATAGCACAGGCAGTTTTTGGAAGGAGCTAAATGACCAGCCAGGAATGGCTGGAAATCCAAGAATTCCATTTTGTGGGACAATACGACATGTCAGAAAAGATTTCGCTCTCACCAAAAGGAAAAATCTCTGTGTCTCATGGAGAAGAAACTTCTGGCAACTTTTTCCCTTCAGGAATGTCAAGATAATTTCTTCTGACTGCTAAAAAATGAAACAGAGCGGCCAGCTACCCCAACACAACTTCCTCCGTACAGGTTGTCATGGAGCCTAAGCAATCTGGAAGATTTGGACTCCAGCGGGAATTATTTCCTTCTTGAACTAAAATGAATTGAAACAGACCTGAGACAGTTGTCCTTGTCAAAGATATTTACATGTATTTACATTGTTAAACAGGTCTGTTAGACAACAAAACCAAGAAAAATTTTTTAACTCGCAGGTCTCCAGACAACACCTCCGCCCTGGCTAATATATTGTCTCTGTTTGCTCCGACATTACTTAAATCATTCTCTAGGTACGAAAAGCTCTTGGCTCAAAGTGCTCCCCAGGATGACAGCAGAACTACACTAAGACATAGAAAGGAGCCAGCCAGATTGTAACAGTTCCCTCCCTGATACCCACTCCAATATACAGTTTATGGAGGCTTTTTAACCTCATCAGTATAATTAGTTCTTGATTGGACCTATCTGCAGTGGACGTGAGGTCCTCAGGGAGTCTAAGCTCTTTATATCAGCGATCTTTGTCAAAATTGCCAGGAAATCACAATTTCTAGAAGATTAAAGCAGAACACAAATGTGAACACAAAGTAGCTCCTCAAAGTGTCCATGTTAAATGACAGAGTCCTCACTGGGAAAGCTAATTCAGTGTAATTAATTTCTGGGGAATCTATATACTACCCTAGAATTATGCACTGAAATATTATGAGAACAAATGACGAAGGAGAGTTCTGTTGCAAGAGGTCCTACTTCTCACTGAATGGAAGTGGAGAATTGTAGCTATTTAACTGCTCATCCGTAGCTTTTGAGAGAAGGGCTGGAGGGGAACATAAAAGACTTCCACTCCATCCTTCTGCTATGAAAAAGGATCTACTGTTCTGCAGGCATCGCTGTCAGATGTTTACCCAGCTTCTCCTCAGGAGCCTTCAGTGATGGAGCGCTCCTAAAGGCAATGTATTCTCGGGCTTCCAAACAATTTTTTCTAACTTCCCGACTAAAACTTCTTAGTTGCATACTGCACTTCTTATTTCTAACTCGAAATACCTAGGTCATGGAGAACAGGGGATTCTCTTCCTCACTGAAATCACCTTTCATGCATTTGAAGACTTATTATCAAGGTTTGTAGTAGGAAATTAAATGTGCTGGTGATTGTTCTCTGGCACTGGGTCAGCTGGCATGCAGCAGGCTGGATCTATTCTAGCAACATCCTTCAACCTCTAATACAGTCTGATCACACTGAATCTGCCACCTGGGAATGTTGCTGAGTTGTATCCCAGGGCCCTTCCCTGGCAGCTGCCCAGGAGAAAGCCAGTCAACCCAAAGCAAACCGCGGTAGCCATCGCACTTCCACTTCCCCTTCTCTTCATCAAATTGTTATTTCAATCTTTTCTCATTGGCCACATTTTCAAGATCTGCCTTCTTACCCTTTGCTCTGTGGTGTGTTCCCACTCACCCACATCAAACCCCCATGAGGTGCTTTAGCCAGAGCCTGGCCCGTGCTGAGAGGAACCCCCTTCCTCTGCCTTGAGGGCTAAGTTCTAATCATGGAGCCCACTATTGCCTCTGCCTTCTTTGCAGCAACAAGATGTTCTTGACCTGTGTTCAGTTACGATCTGCTAGAAACACAAGACCTTTCCCACAGAACCTCTCCATTTGTTGCCTATCCTTTACTTGTCCAGGTGATTATTCCTGGCTAAGTGTAACATATATCCAGCAATCCTAAGCAAACAACATCATATCTTTGTCAGACCATTTCTCTGATTTGTTCTTACAGGTATTTCTGTCCTTCAGTTTCTCGCACATTGATGTTACAAAAATCTTCAATACGGTGGTGCCCAGCAACAGGACAAGGGGCAATGGGCACAAACTGAAGCACAGGAAGTTCCACCTGAACCTGAGGAAGAACTTCTTCCCTCCGAGGGTGACGGAGCACTGGAACAGGCTGCCCAGGGAGGTTGTGGAGTCTCCTTCTCTGGAGATATTCAAGACCTGCCTGGACAAGGTCCTGTGCAGCCTGCTGTAGGTGACCCTGCTTTGGCAGGGGGGTTGGACTAGACGACACAGAGAGGTCCCTTCCAACGCCTACCATTCTGTGATTCTGTGACATCCAAATCATTAATGTATATACAAATGTTGCTAAACTCAGGACAGACATTTAAAGAATACCATTTTCACAGTGAGTTAACGGTTAATTGTTATGAGGGCACTGTTGCTGCCTTTCTTACATTCGCTCAATAATGATTTAATCCCAGGCTTGCCTTTAGGAGGCAGTGTCAAAAACCTTGTTATAATCACTGTATACAAACACTTATTAGTTCTCTTCTGTCCATCCATGGGGCCTGTTACGTTGTCAGAGAGGGAAACAATTCAAATTGATGCCGTGCGTTCTAGAGCAATACATGTGGCTGTTATTTGCATTGTTAAATTTTAGGTGCTTATGGATTATTTTTATTATTTTTTCCAGTCCTATTCTGGGAATTGAAGCCAATGTGTGGTATCTATGATTCCAGCTGTGCTCTTTTAGAGACAGGAATGCTGCTTATCCTTCTTCCTCTTCCTGATCCTCACCTGAACTCTGCAAGTTTTTGCAGAGAACTTGCAACCAGCAACACTGAGAGTGCTTTAGCCAGGTACCAAAGATGAGCGGTGTGGCTGATCTGAAAGGCTCTAACTGATCTAAGCGATCCCTTGCTTCTTCTTCCCCTGTTCTAGCAGGAGGTCTTACCTTTTATCTGCCATGCCATATTTAAGCCACTCGATTTTAGTCATTACTTTCACTGAAGGCTGAAGCAAAAAAGCTTTCGGCCTTCAAGAGACCATCCATCAACAGCTTTCCTTCAGCATTTCCTTGATTTTCCTCTAACAGAGTGACTTCTCATTATCATTTTGTGCCTTTGCCTTCCTGATTTTTTTTTTTTACGGTCACATCACTCATTTTCATCTTTAGCAGCCTAGCCCGGTTTCCACTGCTTGTGTTTATTTCAGTGTTTGAAGACAAGAAAGAGCTTTTGGTTTAACCAAGGTGGTTTATTACCATTGGTGCTTCTTCCTCTGTTTTGGAATAGTCTATTCTTCCACCTGCAAAATTTGTTTCTCAAAAAAAGTCAGTTTTCCTTAACTTTTCTTTTTCCCATAAACTGTCTTTACATATGATCTTACCTACCTGTTCTCTGAATTTATTGAAATCTGTGTCCTTAAAGTCCACCATTTTGATCTTGCTGCTCTCTGCTTCCTTTCCCATGGACCACAAACACAGGCATTTTGTCACCCTCATCTCAATTTCCACCTTTACATTTTCAGCCATTTATTTCCAAATCTGTAGAAATCTTCCCCCTCCTCTCTCTGCTGGATTTTCCTTACCTACCCATCAAGAAATTGTCATCAGCACACTCCTGGAGCTTGCTGAACACTCTGTCTGCTTTTCACTGCACATGAAAGGTGTCCACAGCTGTTCTTTAAAACTGAGACCAAGTGGCAGAGGGTGGCCCACATCTGGACAGCTGAACTCTCTTGCCCTCCGAAACTGGGAGGCCATACTCTGCTCACGGGATCTGGCTGTGGCTCTCTGCTAACTCCAAGCAGTGTCTGGGAAGTGTTCTGGGACAGCAGTGGGTACCTGAGGGCAAAACTGTGAGGGAACATCCCAGCACTTCAGTGGTACGAATGGCACTGTGTCAATGCTGAGGAACTTGCTCTGCAGCCATTTTACTTACTGCGATAAAGTCTCTTTTCCTTTCATTTATTGTTTTCTCAACAGGCTGCTGAAGAGTGGAAATCCCTGGAGAGCATCACCTGGAGAGCATCACCTCCTGGAGGATCCTCCCAGCAGCTCACAAAATGACATCTCTACTTGCACTTCTTGAGCGGGCTGTCCGAAGGAGGTACTTAACTTGAGAGCATCTAAACTCCTTTCCCCTGTGATCAGATGTTCAGCAACTTTTCCCCCTGCTGGGTTTTGGAGCTGAGAGCTAGCCCACTGTAGCTAGCTTTTCCCCTCTCTTCTCCTTCATGAACAAACCTCATCCTTTTCTACTAACATGCCAGCTGCAGGAGTTCTCCCACCATAGCCCTATTTTATGCCTATTAATTTTTTAATCTTAATTTCATGATTTTTGACTTCCACTTCCTCTTACTCATCTCAAGCCTTCGTGCATTAATCTGAACATCTAAACATTCTCTGTCACCCCTCCTACGATCCTTTTGCGGACAAATCTGTGGTTCTCTTTGGCTGGAAATAGATACCGGAAATTATTTCGTAGCGGTGGTCAGAAAGAAGGAATGAAGTCAGATATGTTTTGTTCAGCTTCAGACAAGGGAAAAAAATCGCAGAAACGGGACGACACACCCGCCCTCCATCCAAACGCGGTTCGTCTTCCCTGGCCAGAGAGTCTGGGCCGGGAGCACATGGCGTCCTGGCGGCGACATAGCGGACGTCCGAGGGGGAAACGACACGTTAAAACGAAAAAAGACAAACACATTTTTCACCCTGACAGGCAGCTGGCTTACATCTGTACTTTCGCAGGCGTCGGCAGCGCTGGCTGTTACCGTTCAACGCTCCGATACCGCGCTGCGGTGTCAGAGGGCCTCAATCGTCCGCCGCGTTGCTGCCCGCGCCCGGGACACTCTGAAGCGATCAACGGCGGCTCGGGTCTTCCCGCCAGGACGCCTCAGCGACCGAAGGGGCGGCCTCGGGGCAGGGGGCGGCGGGGCGGCCCCAGGCCCGCACCCCCGGGCTCCCCCGCCCACCCCCACGCGTGGGCGCCCGCGGCCGCGGGGACCTGGCGGGGCGGGGAGAGAGCGGGGCCGCCGCCGGCCGAGCCCCGGCGCCCGCGAGATGGCAGCACGGGGGGAGTCCGCACCACCACCCCGGCGGGGACCGGCCCCGGGGCTGCGGGGCGGCACCGGTCGCGGGGCTGAGGGGCAGGACAGGCCGCGGGGCTGCGGGGCGGGACAGGCCGCGGGGTTGAGGGGCGGGACAGGCCCTGGGGCTGAGGAGCGGGAGCGGGCCCCGGAGCTGAGGAGCAGGAGCGGGTCCCGGGGCGGGACAAGCCCCCGGGGCTGAGGAGCGGGACAGACCCCGGGGCGGGCCCCGGGCCACGGCGGGGCTGGCGGCGGGGCGGGCTGCGGAGCGGTGCGTTGCTGACTGGCAGCCCGGGGAAGGCGGCAGCAGGTTAAACCCCACAGCGAGCTCTCAAGCAGCAAGGGAGGAAGGACGGCGATGAGGATACCAGTTTTGGGAAAGCGCATGGATGTGTTGAAGCAAAATTAGGACAGACAGAAGCGTGTATTTACGAAGTGTAGAAGTGCCGGCTCCGTTTGTTACTCAGGGTTAGCGTGTCCGATGCGGAAAGTCTCCCCTGGCCCTGCCTTTCTGTCCTCACAGGACTGGAAATCCCATTGTCCCCCCCTGTGACTTTCCCTGGCAGCAGGGACAACAGGCTCTGAGGGCAGAGACGCCATTAGCTTGGGCACAGACACTCGTCTGCAGAGCCCTGTGCTGGGCCGTGCGAACACACACCGACCAAGGATACCAAGCTGGTCGGGAGACATCTCTGTGAGATGACATGAACGCTCACGGAGACTGTGTGCCGCTGTCTAGGAGCCCCTGCCACCGGTCAGCCGGGGCCCAAGGGAGGAAGGTGAAGTGCCGGCACTTCTGGCCTTGCCCACCGGTCCGGGTCGTTGGTTCTCCACAGGTCTTGCCAGCTCTGTCTGTCACACCAGAGGCTCTTCCCTAACGGTGGATGCCATTTCTCTGTTGGAAGTGCCAAGAGAGATTTGTTTGGGGTTCGGAATGTTATTTTTTATGGATTTTGGCTAAACTGTTGCTTTGATTTTATAATCCTTCTACAAGAACTTGGAGCAAAGGCAGGGGACATTTTCCAATCAGCCTCACTGAGAAAATACCACAACAAGCTGTCTTGTCAGCACGGTAGCTGCCAGTGTGCCAAAACCTGCCTGCTAAAAGGGTTGTCAAAGATGTCAAAAAAGGGAGATGCAAACCGAGAACAGCAGGTTCTGGACTCGTGTCCCATCTTAAATGTGTCCTTGTTCTGGCTTTACCGTGCCTTTGCAGCAGCCAGTTAATTGCATGGTGAGCATTGTGGATCGTGGAGTTACGGAGAAGAGGGAGGAAGGGAGGGAAGACTCCCCTGTGTCCTCAGCATGAATCTCCGGAGCTGGCCTGGAGGCACCTCAGGTCCTGGTTTGACCCCCATTTGCACAGTGAAGGGGGGAGAACTGTACTCTGCTCCTCTCCCCCTCGAAGCTGCTCCCCATGCCTTCTCAGCACATGGTCCAGTGTTGTGAGATGCATGTGCTTAGGGGGGCTGGGTGAAAAGTCAGCCCCAAAAGCTCTTTTCTTCCTCCTGGCCTCTGAGTGGGGGTTTGGGTAGCCCACGCTTTACATCCTCACGCACTGCAGGGTATAGTAAGTCTTAACTGATGATGTGTGCAAAATGGAGGCCCAAAATGCAGGGTGAAGCACAGCTATGTTTCTCCTCTGTGCCCCAGCAGATCTCCTGGGAAGCCCCTCAGCCCCCAAGGCCCCGTGTCCTCCCAGAGGAAGGACCCTTTTGCTTTCGGAGGAGGAGAGCCGCCACAGCAGACTCCACATCCCCCCATGCTTCTCCGGGTGAAGGAATGTGTTTGAGAGCCACATTCATCCCCTGCCATGAGCTGGCCAAGACTCTATCTCCTGGGGACCAGCACCATTTCAAGGGTGAAGCCCCCTCCTAATTCAGAAAAGGCGAGAGGTGCCAGCATGCCCTTCTGCAGAAGACCCCAGGCTGCTTTGGCGCCCGGAGGGGTGAAAGGTGGGGATATTCAGAGCACGCCTTAAGACACTTCTGTTTTCTAGTGCTTCTGGGAGGGTTCAGATGTACAAAAAGGCTGAGGGTCTCTGGGGAGGGTGGGATATTTTTAGCTGCCACTTGGCTGATTTTTGCTGTCGTGTAGAGAGAGTTTGTTATTCTTTTCTGTATGGATTATATTCTTTTAGGAACAGCAAATGCTCCAAGAGTCTGGGATAGGTGCTTTTCCTGCATTCACATAGGAATAACAGTAATAATAACAATAATAATAGTAAATTAGTAACTCTGTAGAAATACCCAGGGTTTCACCAGAATGCCCCATCTTCTTTAAGCGTTGTAGCGGCTCCATTTTAAAAATATATAGTCTCGTGTCAGCCTTTCTGAAAAAGGATAAACAGGGTTATGCAACTGGCATTGTAGACCAGCAGTTTGCCTATTGTAAACTTGTGTAGCACTTGAAAACAGTAGTTTTTTGGCCCAAATTCAGCACATCACTTAGGCGTATGCTTAACTTTAAGCATGAGAATAGTCATATTGAAATCAGGGGGACTGTTCACATGTTTACAGTTAAGCCTCAATCCAAATGCTTTGCTGAGTTTAGGCCTACTGGGAACTGAGAATGCTAATACAGTTTTCAGGGCCTGACCCTGTAAAATATTAAATACAGCTGAGCCCTCTAATTCCCACTGAAGTTAATGGAATTGAGGGTACTTGGCATTCCTCGGGTGCGTGCAGCCCTGCACAGACTCAAACCCCGGCTGCAGTCGCTGAACACATGCTTGCGTGCTTCCTGAAATCAAAGAACGATGCTCCTTGATTGCAGGTTGGATGTGACCTGCCAAACATAGAGCCCTTCATCTTAAAGAGAAGGTTTCACTGGCAGCTTTCAGAGTCTAGAGGACCTGAAGTTACATATGTGACAAAACTACAGCGTGAGACCGTGAGAAATGAAAAGAAGGGATGGGGGTGACCGTGGAGGGTCTCAGCAACGTGCTTTTTCAGCCACACTCATTAATTACATTCAGAATGGGATGCTTCAGAGTGGTTTAGAAGCATTGCCTCCTGACTTGCCTCGGTATTTGTTAAATTGCCAATTTTGGGATTGGGAAAAGGAGAGCAGACCTGGCTGGAATGTTGGTATTTTGAAGATTTGATTTTTATGTTTATGTTTTTATTGGCTTACATTTCATATTTTTAATATATTTCTTATTGGAAGTAGCAATTCGGATGAGGAAAAGCTCCAAAACTTTTCAAACCACAAACTCAACCGCATATTTAAAGCTTTTAGAACAGTCTACAGGACAGACCATCAAGTTTTGGCAATCAAAAATGTTGTTCGACATTTTAAATACTAGTAAGAATTGAGTAAAAATATCTTCATGTTTTGTTACTTGTTTTTCTCCAACCATTTCAGGGAACAGGCTGAAATTGCTGACAACCCTTTTGAAACCAGAAACATTTTTAAAACATTGCCACTAAAAGACATACAGATTTTTCAGCCAGGCTTAGAAGTTTGGATGGCTTTGCAGGTTGATTCGGGCTGGGGGATCACGAGGCGGTTGGCTGGCACAAGGAAGGCTGCAGGGAGTGACGTCAGGGACATCAGTGACTTTTTGGGGGCTTTGATGGAGAAGGGGGCTTGATGGTAAAGAGAGAAATCTGAAGAATTCAAAGAGGCATCAAATTGCTCAGGTTAGAGAAAAAGGAAAAATAATGATTGTGGCAGCTGTACTGGAGGCTATGGGACATTTTTATCAGGATGATTTTGCAGTTGAGAACACAGCTTTGCAGCAATGGACATTTTCTGTAGCGAAAAGGGAAAGGCTTCATTTAGGGTCAGTTTGATATGATCAATTTTTTTTTTTAAATTACAATTATGTAAACCACTTCATTTCAAAAAAGTTCAGATAAAAGCATGGCGTATCCCTTAGGGGAAAAGAATGGGATGTGGGGACCCATGTCTCCCGTTGTGTAACCTGTGATGAGGTAACCCGGTTGCATGGTACAGAAGTGAGCATCCTTTCGGTGCCTGCTGAGAGCTGTAGGACAGCCATGAAGCTCTGCTTTCTGTTCCGTTCCAGGTGAGGTCCCTCGCTACACTGTGCATTTCTCGATGCACTCTGTATGGTCTTCCCACTGTATCATGCAGTGTAGGCAGTAAAGACCATCTTACACTGAAGTGTAGTTTCCTGTAGACCTTGACCCAGAGCAAGCACAATCCACAGGGGAAGGTTAATGCAGCCTGATGTTGATTTTACTCTAAATAAAGCTTGTCAAATAAATGAAACAAAATACGGCATTTAGAATTCAGCAACTAGAAACACTGAAAACTTTTGCCTAAATAAGTAGAAGTTAACATGTCAGTATTTCTGAGGAGGTGCTTTTAAAATTTGAGCCTTTTATCCTATTTTGGATGAAAATGAATGTTGGAATTTTCAGCTGGAAATTCTGCATTTCAGTCAAGTCTGAGCTAAACTGATGGGAAAAGAAATGGCAGATCATGATGGTCAAGATATGAGGTGATGAAAACTGGATGAAAATTCTGGTAGACTACATGGGAAGCCTGAACGATTGAAAAATTCTAGGGGAAAATGCATCACAACTTAGGTAATATTTCTGTGTTCTAGCCAAGAGAAAGAAGGGGAATGGCCAAAAATGTTCAACACTTTTAAAGCTATATGGCAGAGAAAACGATGATGTCAGAAGCACTGGAGAGTGAGAGCTGTCCTGGAGAAAAACTGGTGCATGTTTGATTCAGGCTGATGCTGGAACCTGGAGGAGGCGCAGAGCAGCACGCTGGGATGTGTGGTGGTGTGAAGGGAAGCTGGACTGAAAAAGACATCTGAAGAAATCAGATCTGAAGTCATGGGAGCAGGATGAATGCCCCAGAGAGGTGGAAAAAAAGGAGAAATCTGACACCGTGACCCTTTCCTCCTTTCCCATAGATCCTTCTTTCATACAGATGGGCCTGACCTTCCTCCTGGGATTTCAGCAGAGCACAGAGCAGCATGGCACGTGAGTCCTGTGGCACTTCAGAGAGATTTGCACCTCTTACTGCTGTAAACACCCACAAGTATCTCAAATTCAGCTTCAAGATTTCTGCTGAAGGCAGCTGACCACATAGCCCAATTTGACAGTACCTAACAGAATTACTGCTTTCAAAGCAAAGGGCAAACAACTGCTCCTGGATTCAACACACGGATGCAGCAACCCAGGAGTGTGCAGCGGTGTTGCTTGGGTGGGATCTCTTTCCCTGGGCTTTCCCATTGCCTGTCTTGTGTGCCCTGGGAATGCTCTGTGCCTGCCGGACCCCACAGATGACCAAAATGCCACGAGAGAAGGAAGGATGTTTGCATTCGCTTGTGCAACGGTTGCCCTCTGCTTCTCCAAACTGTAGGGGCCACCTTACAATAATACTAATATAGGGCTATATATTTTCCTAGCATTGTATAAATATTAACTAATTAATACGCAGGACTTCTGTCGCCCATTCTGGTAGAATCTACCAGCCCGAGGCAAATAACTTAACCTCTGTTTGTCTTAGCTCTCCCATCTGTTACGCGTTGTTTTTAATCGTCCCCTGAGAAGCCAAGCAAGTTGAACGAGATCTTGGACATGTAAAAACAACTTGCACAGGATGATGTGGAATGGCGTGGCTAAGCTCCTTGTGGATCCCTTGTCAATCCAAGTTACGTTTTAGTATCACCAGTACGGCTAGTACTTGGCAGTCTGGGTTCACATGTGACTTCTAAGGGGGAAAAATGAAGTTTTGAACAAGTTCACTTCTAACCATAGAAGGAGAGGGGGTAGAAGAGACAGCATTTAGCGCGAGAGCTGCTCATGTGTCAAGTGGGAGGTTACTTAACCTGTGGTAGTCTACAAAGAGTGGATCCAGAGTCCTGAGTGAGATGTACAGTATTTCTCCAGCAGCCCTCACTCTCTGGAACAGACAGTGAGAATTGCAGCAAGGTTCTGGGGAGGATCCTCATGGAGGACCAGCCTCAGAGAAGACCAAAGCACTTGGACTCTGACTTCTGCACATATCTTTGTCCCTAACCTGGCTACAGCTAGGACCCTGAGCCTGCCCTGCATGCTTAGGAAAAGCAAAGCTGGTGGGACGTGGATGGGTGGTGGTATGCTCACCCCTACATGAGTACAATCCCCCCCGCAGACAACAGAGCTATGAAGGTGGGACCAGTGGGTGCACGGAGGCAGGATCTGAGCATGAGCTTGAGGCTTTGCAGCATCTTGTAGATCAGCGGCGTAGTGAATTCAGCCTTGCACTTTGGCCCTCCTGACCCAGAGGTGTATTTCTCTGAAGCATAAGCACTGTGACAAAGTTGCAGAACTTTGATGCTGTGATGGTCTAAAACAGAGTTTCCAGGAAGACACTGCTGGGAGGAGAGTTATAACAGGTAACCACTGTTTATAACTGGGCACCATAGTGAAGTTGTAGCTACGGATGGGGACATGCCATCACTTTGCACAGTAGCATCCCAACCCCCTGGTAAAGCTGTGTGATCCCAAAGGCTCTTCTGATAGGGCTGATGGACCCTGCAAGTATCTGACATAAACCTCTTCTCCTGCCTTACTTTCTCTCTCCATGCGAGATCCAGTGGATGAAAGCCCCCACGATGGTAACTTGCTACAGCAGCTCTGTACCACTGGGGACTTTTCCTCCAGAGGGCATCCTCACTTGCTTGGCCTTGAAGGTTGCTTTGCACCGCTGGTTGGCTTTTCCCAGACTGGGAGATCTAACCTGTGTCAGAGGAACCCATCGGAAGGACAAGCTGCTGCTTTTCTCAAGGAAGAAATATTACAAACTGCTCCTAGCAGGTGTTTTTTTGCTTCACTTGGCTTTCCACTCAAATGTAGCTTGCTTCTCACCATCTTCTTAAAAAATGAAGAAACCTCAGAGTCCTTTATGCAGGCAGTGTCGCTTCTCCAAAAGCTCAGGTTTTCCAATGCTGTTTTTAAAAGGGAGGAAGGCAAAACTTTGCACTAGAAACCATTTCTGACTGAGTGAAATCTCTTTCACTGATTTAAATGGCTTTAAGATGGTTTTACGACCTGTATTTTCAAATGGAGGGATAAACCCATGAAACCTTGACCTAGCAAAGCACTTAAGTACAAGTTCAGCCCCATATGCAGAAGGTTGCAAGCTGGATTCAGGATATTAAGGGGCAGAAGTATACACAAACATTTGCAAAGCTGCTTTTGCTTTTTAATGAAAATGGAAAACTGGCCCTTTTAATGTAGAGGCTCTAAAATGGGTCACTGCAAGTGCATGTGTAGTATTGCCGGCTGTTCCTGGGCATAATCAATAAGCATGTGAGAAAAGTTCTGAAACTGTAGCTTGCACAATGTGGTGAATTCTTGAAAGTATGGGAAATCTGCCTTTAACCCAAGGCTGAGTTAGACTGTGTTTACAGCTGTTAATATAAACAAGGAAACCTAGCTACAGAGCTCACAGCATGACTGCGACATCATGTTTTTGTTACACTGACTGAAAACTATGCATAATAATCAGCAGATTATTTGGTATTTAAATACAAGTATGGATTTAGTTATAAACCTCTGAAGATGAATATTAAATTAAGGCTCCTTAACTCAGTCATCTTTTTGCAAATACCTAGTAGTTAAGTGTGTTGCTAATTTTTGCTTACAAGAAGTCTGGAATTAAAATAGTTGCAATTAAGCAGTTAAATACTGTAATCAAGAGTCAAACTGAAACTTAGCTCAGCGAGTGTGCTAAGCATGGAAAGGGCGGACTGAGTAGGAAGACATGGAGTAGACACACACATTATTAAAACACCTTTTCTTGATGTATGCAACTTCCAGGGTGCCTATTGCTCTGTACTGGGTAAAATAAAAGAATTCAGCCATGGCACCTCTATTGGGCAGAGAGGGATCTGTTTGAAAGAGATATATTCTCTTTAGAGAGTGAGATAGGTTTTAGGCTTTCAAAATGCCTGGCTTCTTGAATGCTTGTATGCAAATATTGTTTGGAAAAAACAGTGATAGTGCTCCCCCGTTCCCTCCTCCCCAAACAATCAGTTAAAGCATATGGGAAGAAATGGGAAGATAATAAGGATATTTTGAAATTATTTCTAGTACTCCCATGACCCAGTTTTGATCTTGTGTGGTTTCAAGGAGCCTTTGTTTGAATTTAACACTTTGGCAGGAAAGATGAGGCTCTGCAGTGGTGTTGAAATAGCACAAGAAAGCTGGAAATACCACCTCTGAACAGCCCTGGAGAACACATGCTATACAATCCTATGTCCTTATCTGGTGGATCCCTGTTTCTTTTTACTCCTTCTGCTTCCCTGTGGAAAACACATGGCTTGCAAATACCATGTATGAACCCAACAGACAAAGGCCACAAGGTACTCACTGCCGTTCTGCGTGGGGTCCTGATCCCACGGTGTTGTACGCACGTGCCTCACTTCACCTGTGTGAGAAACTCCTGCGATTGCACCGGCTTATTGGAGGCTTTGCAGGACCAAACTCTTTCTGTGTCTCAATAGTTTTCAGGGTGAATTTGTAGAGTTCACCAATAAAAACCATGCTATTCCATCGATCTGGGGTCAAAAAAAAGTATTGGCCTGGTTTTGCAGAGATGGGGGGTTCCTCCCCACTCTGTGGACCCCCCAGAGTCCATAACTCCCCAGAAGGGTTAAAAGACAGGGGGACTTGCTTGCCTACCAGCTCACCATTACCTGTGGTGTGCAGCACGGAGGCGGGGGCTCCTCTGGCTGGGGGCTGCCAAGGAGAGTCATGGACCCCATCGAGCAGAAAGCATTAGCTTGGTGGCTGTGGTTGGGTGGAAGATAGAGAAGAGAGACATGTGCCAGAAGTAAAGGTTTGTGCACAAAGGGCTGTGTGGGAAGAGAAGACCAGATGCCCAAGCTGACAGAGAAAGTTGGGGGTTTTAGCTCTTGATCAATCTCAGTGATTAGTTCAGTGTTCCGAGACTGAAGAGTGGCACCTTGCCCCGACTCATCAGAGCCTAGACCACCATTGAAATGGGAGCTGCTCTCCTCCGGCTCTCGATTGCTACACAGGGACCTTCTGAGAAAAAGTGCCGTGTTTCCAGTCACGTTTCATAATCAAGCTGCATTTTAAGAGCAGTGAGCAAACCTCAGCGCATCTGGAGATACAGCGTGGTTAAACAACCCGATGTTCAAATAAACACGTTGCTTTTTGCTTCATTCTCCCCCAGACCAGCCCCAGGTTTTGCTGAGCTCAGACCTTTTCCTTGTGGCTGCCGCTGAGCTCATCCTCTTCCCACCGACTGTCTGAGGAAGGGGAGATGTCCCAGGAGCTGGTGAGACCTAGAAAACCTGATCTCAACAGAGGTTGTCCTCCATGACCTTTGCCAAGACACTGCCTCCACCCACTGCTTCTGTCTGGCATTGATAAAAGCAGAAAACATATTTTTCTGTTAAATAGTCTTGCGAGGATGAAATCTAGCAATGACTGCAAGAGACTTAGATGCTGCATGGTGAAGACTGTGCAAGTGTGTGGGTGAAATGTAGCTTCTCCTGGTGGCTGCCTCACTTACTGCCAAGTACTGAGCAAGCCCAAACATCCATATTTTCTGCATGAAAGAACTTAAAAATATGATTCTGGATGGTGCGGAAACGGGGAAGCCCCCACAGGCCCCTCTGCAGAAATACTTGCTTTGCTCTAAAAGTGTGGATTAAAAAAATACAAGACTTATGGAGAGATCAGACTGTAGCCTTTCTGGCCTCAGAAACAGGGATCTCCATACACTCCACAAAAGCACATCCTTGGCCTCCCGCTACTTTTTCTTACCCCAGGGGTTTGCCATGTTGGGCTTGTGAGCCAGTTTTAACTGAATTGAGAAATCCCTCACGTGAAAGCAGCTATGCTATTCTAAACAAGGCTCAAGCGTAACCAGTTTCAGCGCGCCGATCTAAATTGCCTGCACAAACACTTCTGTACAGATCTAGCTGCCTCCGTGGGGGGAGGATGATATAAAAGCGCGGGGATGGCAAGCGCTGCTCTGATCCCCAGTCCCGGGGCGCCGGAGCCGGGAGCTGCAGGCGTGTAATCGCCCCTCTGCGGCGCGCACATCTGAAAGCGGTCAGCTCCCAAATCCTCTTGTGAATCCAGCCTGAAAAATGGAAACCTTTTGTTTCTGACATAGGCAACCTCTTGTGATTTTTTTCTGATGATTTCTCCACCCCCCTAAATTTTTTGGCTGAAGCCTAGTCGCTAAATCTGACCTAAATTCAAAAATAGCTTTGGCTGCCAGTGGGGAGGGAAAGGCCTAACTCTAGCGTGATGTTCCAAAAATCTGGGCTTTTGTGTGAATTTAAGCAGGGGGAGGTTGGTTCAGTTTTTTTAATAGCCTATCAAACCTCATCCTGTCCTAACATTGAAGCATTGCTCAGAGCTATTTCTGCTTCACTGGTGTTGTATACCCAAGAGTTTTGACAAGGCGTTAACACAGTTTACTCAATATGTACTTGGTTCGCAGCAGTTGTTGCTCATTGACATGTGAGCTGCTTTCTAAATGGGACTTCCAAGTAGACGTTCTGTGATTAAGATTTTAATATTTCCATTATAATCCAGGGTTTTTTCAACAGATAACTTCAATGCAAAGGAAAGATCCTTTCTGTGTCCAAACTGGCTACTGAGGTAGAAGGGGGAGCGGTTTTGGGGTTTGCTTTTTAGCTTTGGCTTTAAAAGACGGTTTGATTTGATTCTTTCCATTATGACAAGTCTCTCTCTTTTTCAAATCCCAGAATTTCCTTTTCTAAAGTTCTTTCATTCTGCAAATATCCATGTTTGGACGTTCTTAGCCAGGTTATTTGAATCAAAGTTTAAACCAGAAGTTATTTTTTCAATCTTGGGTGCAGGGACTAGGAGGGATATTTTCCCTTCTACTTGGGTAGGTTTTTGATGTTGCATAACTCACAGATGTTAAAGGCTAGAAAATCGAGGTTCATTCTGCTTCTCCAGTGCAGAAGCGAGGAGAGCATCAGCCCCCAGCAGGATAAAGGGCAAGATCCTGCACCCTTGTTTTGGGTCGACTGTGAACAATCTCTGATCCGTCTCATTGACTTCTGTGGAGTCACTTCTCCTGCAGAAAGGTCTGAATCTGTATGAGCTGAGGCAGCCACACCTGGTCTTAAAGGAAAACAGGGGGCACTCGTTAGTTGGGTTATAAAAGTCATCTCTCTGGAAGGAGAGGACAAGTGTGATAAGTTAACAGGAAACAGAGCCAGCCACAATAGTTCTACGAGACCCATCTGTGGTCTCACTCTCCAAACATAACCAACTGCAGCCAAGCATGACTCCACCATCGTTTTTGAGGTGGCCCTGGTGAAATTTTTTACAAGGTTAGCGATAGGATTCCTTGGCATACGCCTAGATGCTTATGCTTCTTTCAGAGGAGGGGCACTGCTGGGTTTTTCCTGCTGTCTCCTGCCGCAGAAGTTGGACTCAGTTGCTACACCACACTGAAAGCATCCTGGGAATAGAAAGCTTTGTCCGTCTCTGGATGGCTGTCGAAGTAAGCTGGGGCCCTGAGCTACTATTGAGCTTATATGCGCATGCCACACAGCCAGGGCTTCGCACTCAGGGAGCTCACCATCACCACGAGCACTCTGCTGTGGTCAGCAGCATCTCCCATGGACGAAAAGACGAGATTGTTTTCTCCATGGGAAGCAGTGAAAGCAGCACAGGGAGTCTGGTAGCTTGACCAAAACCATGTGAAGAATCTGTGCCAGAGTGCAGCTTTGAAGGCATGTGTCCTTGGCTGAGTGACACAGGACTGACCCAATCCCTGTGCCTCCTGCCCTTCTCCCTCTGAATTCCTGATTAGGATGGAGCCTGTAGCAGCCTGACCTCAGCTGTCTGTCTCATGTAGAGTCTTCTTGAACTGCAAAGTGGAGTGGGACCTTCCAAATTGGCGATGGTGATGGTTTTCACAGGCTTTACGAGCTAGCTTTGGTCAAACTTAGAGGCTTGTTTTTAAGCTGTCACCTTGAGCTGGTGAATGACTTTCAATCAGAGGGAGGAGTTTATATCCACTTACCCATTCATGTAGAGCCATAAAACTTTAAAAAGAGGAGAAGCCAAGTTTCTCCTGTATCTCTGTACATTCTGCAAATCCTTCCGTAGCTGTAAAGAGCTGATCCTGTCTCCTCTGTTGATAACAACATGTGTGTGCTTATGCCATACACCCCTACCAAGGCTCCCCAGCAATTCCTGTTTATTTGACTTGCTTTATAAAGTAATGCGTCAATTTGAAAATCATTAGGTATTCCTACCAGGAGTCAAAGACCACATTCAGAGTGGATTACATGCATGTTTCTTAAAAGTGTTAATGTGCTAATCTGCTGGTTACTTGATCCAGGCAAAATGCCATGATATTCCACATGAGCAAAATACCATGGCTCTTGGAGATTTCATATAAATATTACCCACTGTGTTTCCACATTTGAAGTGTTATACTTGTCTATTAAAATCAACAAGCTGGAACTAGTATCTGGAAATAAGTGATATTACTATTTTATTTATGAACTTCGGATTCAGATTCTTTTTAATAAAATACCTTACAAATAAGGAACAGAACATGAATCTTACTGTTATTTCATGTATGCCATGTAAAGATTTCAGCTATGCCTTGCAGCAATAAAAGCACGTTATATACACTCTGCATTACCATCGTGACCAATAATGTTTGGCTTACTGTACGGTTTTTAGTCCAAAACCAAAACAGAGTCAGGGCAACACCGTGGCTGTTATTACAGTATGCTGCAAATAAGGAACTAGACTTGCCATGAATAAGGCCTCACACTAAATAAGAGCTTGTTCATTATGAAGCTGTTTGGATTATAGAATACTCCTGACTCGGTTGAAGAGTAAAAATTTCTGATTTGTGCTCTGGAACGGGGGTGGGATGAGGCCACACAAGCATTAGCCAGTCTGTGATTTTGTGATTCGCAGTGTGGTCCCTGCTGTTTCTTGCAAATCAAATGCATGAACGGGAGAATAAGCTGACTTCGGGTACAGCGGGACCGCAGCAGTGAGTCTACAGGTATTGCCCAGACATGTCCAGAGCTCTCTCCAGTAGGAACTGTAGGGTCACTTTTACTTTTTTTCTTTTATGCTTAAGCTAATTATCCCTCAAAGGGCTTGTCCCAACAAGGAGCAAAGCCCAGTACTGACTAAGGATTTGGCTCCCATTGACTCCTGCTGCTTATCGAACGGAGAACAGAGACCAGCCTGCAGGAGGCTGCAATGCTGTGCAGCATCTGATGGGAAGAAACCTTCCCTCTGATGAATGTGTTGCCAATAGAGAACATATTTTTCTTTCTTCTGTTTGCTGTCACACAATCTAGCTCACGGCGAGAAAGGCCCATATTTGCTCCAGCTCAGCCTCAGCTGCTTTTATTGGGGGATTTAGCATATTTTTTTCAACAAGGTCTTTTCAACAAAGTCTTTATTTTTGGTGGGGCTGAATACAGGTGCATATGTCTCGGCTGTATAATCAGGGTTATGTGATTTACATTGTGTAGCACTAATGGGGGGACTGTATGTGTGGTTATAGATCTTTCAATAAACTGTTAAGCTAGCACACACTACGAGCCATCTTTTCAGTGGTGCCTAATGACAGGACAAGGGGCAATGGGCACAAACTGAAGCACAGGATGTTCCATCTGAACATGAGGAAGAACTTCTTCCCTCTGAGGGTGATGGAGCACTGGAACAGGCTGCCCATGGAGGTTGTGGAGTCTCCTTCTCTGGAGATATTCAAGACCCACCTGAACAAGGTCCTGTGCAGCCTGCTGTAGGTGACCCTGCTTCGGCAGGAGGGTTGGACTAGATGACCCACAGAGGTCCCTTCCAACCCCTACTATTCTGTGATTCTGTGATTCTGTGATTCCTCCTTTTCACCATTTTCGAAATCTTGTTCACCATTTTAGCAAAATGCCCTGGAAGAAATATGTCTAATTGGTTAAAAGTTCTTTCAGATATTTATTTCGGGTCAATTCCATGTTGCTCTTCTTGTCTCTTTCCTCCTCACCAGTTAAGCCACTGAACTGAAAAACCTCACATTTTCTCAGTGCTACTTCACTGGCTGCCATTATACATATACCCATCATTTACGGCTTAAGTAGAAGCTGACTTATATGCATTCCTTGGGTATAGATTTCACTCTGTATGGCTGCCAGAAACTTACATTCATCTTATCAAGAGTATCACATGAGCCACAGGGAGACAATAGGCCATATATCTTTGTATTCAGTGATAGAGGCTTGGGCCTGCCCATCTGCCATCTCTAAATCCTTGGTGCAACCTCTGCTACAGTTGAACTTTAACAAGTGTCTTTTATTCAGAGCTTATTCAGAGTGGACACGCAATAAGAGGCTAGAAAACCACCTCCAGTTTGGAGACAGATGTGCAGCTAAGGATGTCACAGCTGGTAAGACATCAGGCTTAGAGGATTGATAAAGGCGTACAGAGCCTTTTCTTTTGGATCATGTTTTGCTCAAGATGCCAGTACTTACAGTGGAAATTTACCATCTGAGATCTATTTGTGACATCTGGTAAATGAGTGATGCAATCTTATCTCCTTCTCGAGCATGTCAAGGATCTGCAGTGTTTGACCAACACTGCCAGCCCTTCTGGTAACCTCAGCTGCCGTGGTGAAAATACTCGGCCATCGGGTCCCCCAGCACAAGCGCTCCTCTGCCCATCTGCTCCCGTGGATGCCCCAGACTCATGCTCACTGCTCTCGTTTTAGGTTCTTGGTTCTGGAACCTAAGTAATAAGTATAGTAGGACTGCTCAGCTGAAGCTCTGTCAGAGGGCGATTCTGCCCACAAAAGGCAAGGAAGTGCCGGTCTGTCTGCAGGGATTACTGAAGGAGCCTTGGGTGTCTGCACTTCTTGCAGAGGAACCTCACGCAAATGTCTATAATTAGGTGAGGTGAATCCAGGCCTTGGTCTCTATGGTTTCTAAGTTAAGAGTTTTTCATGAGCATAGAATTTATTAAAAGATACTGCAACACAGGTACAGCTAGGCTGCAAGCTCAGCAACAGAAGAGTGGGATTTTATAACGCACTTTAATATCACAAGAAGCCCTTATTCATGGAGGATCTTATGCTCCAGCAAAAGCAAACCATATTTTCTTGATATTCTTCCTTTGTTCAGTCCTCTGTGAACCCAACTGTTCTTTGGACACAAAATGCAAAAAAGCTCTCCAAGCTCTGACTTAGATGGTGTTAGAACTTCAGCTCTCCTGAGGAACAAAAATTAAATAGCCACACACAGACTGAAATGGTAACATGGCAAACCAGTCAAAGCTCATCAGCATGTATCTGAGGCTGCATTGTTCTTCCCTTCTTTACTGCCAATAATTTTTGGGTCTAAAGATATTCTGCTATAATTCATTTCCTGTGCCTGAGAAATTCTGTCCAGGATGCCAGAATATCTAAATCTGATAATTGCTTCCACTGGCCCACTTGGCACAACTCACCGCTATCTGTATAAGCTCCCAATTAAATCCTGCAGAGGAGAAGTAATGCTAGTGTTGGTTTAGCGCATCACTGAAGTCAAGTAGAAGACAGCTTTGCAGGTTCCCTTGGAATGACGATGTCTTGATGTCAAAGCCCATCACTGACTTGTAGAAACATTTTTGTCAAGGTTATTGTTAGTTAATATGCATTTCTACACGGCTGAGACTTGGATGGGTTTTTCATTGCCATTGGAGTGAAGCAGTAGGGTGAAATAAATGTTTTAAGGTGTTCTAGCTGGTGTGAGTACGTCTCTGAGTTATCAGAAATCTGTTGCGATCCAGCTGAGATAAAACAATCAAGTTTTCACATAGGTATTACTCCTTAACGATGCCTTTCCCTGCAGCTATTCAATATTTAGTTTCAATTCGCAGGGCTCTTAAATTGAGTTAGCAATACAGCATAATCTTGGAGCTATCCTGTCTCTAATCCTATAACAATACATTTTGTCATTTCAAAAACTGGTCTCTTCTTTTTTTTGTTTGTCCCAAAGGCAAAGTCACGTCATGCTCCAGGAATGTGTCTGTGCAGCCAAAAGAGGAAATCCAACTAACCAAAATGTTATCAGCAATTAACAAAATAGTTTAACGATTTTTTTCAGCATTTCAGAAAAAAGAAAATAAAACACCAGCTCAGACTAAGTCCATTTAGCTGCATTAGATTCTGGTATGCTGCCAATTTTCTTTATAACGGAGATTAAGAAGTTAATAGTATTGGAGATTAGAAATTGGTGTCAGTTACAGAACTGTGCAAAGTGATTTCTTTGCATTAAGACATAACAGCTGAAATGAATAAAATACATTTTTTTCTTATTTTTTTCATTTAGCTGTAATTGCAGTTTTGACATGCTAGTCAAATCTCTTCGCCCTGGTGGGATGACCCCATTCCTCATTCAAAGAACACCAGGAAAAATTTGAAAAAAAGAAATGGATATCATAGTTTATCCTGGAAAAAAAAAAATAAGCCACCAGTTCCTCCTCTGCCTCCTTTACATCTAGTGCAGAAAACTCTGCTTAAAAAATAAATAAACAAAAGTAGACTCTTGGCCTGCCTCAGTGCAAGAGCTGAACCTGCTCCTGCCAGACTCACAGCTGGTGAAGGCTGGTGTCTGCGGGCTGGCCTCAAGCCGCTGCGTAATACCCTTGGGGCTGGGGGTACCGCCTGCTGAAACCATCGCCACCATCTGAGATGCTTTGGTGGTACCAGACCCGGCCCCAGGTCTTCCCCCTGTAAACTGGGAGCCGAACCTCCCCTACCTGCCAGCAGGCACAGCTGGACCTGCCTTCTTCTCTAGCTGGGTTTGTAGAACCAAATGCTAGCCACGACCCACGTGTGAGGGAAAGGTTCGCAGCCACTTGTGGAAGGGGGGACATGAAGACCTGTGTAGGTATGTTTTCATGCTCTCCTTTAACACTTCACAGCTACAGCTATAGCTAAAAATACCTTTAAAGTTGCCCAAAAGCTCTTAATTAAAGTTGCCGAGGGAAAAAAAAAATCACAGAAAACCCATTGATTAGGTTCAATAGGGCCTTGTTTTTAAAAATGGAATTTGGGGCCCCAGAGTAACCCTTTAAACTGATCTTTGTCAAATACCTCAATGATTCAGCACGTGCCATTCCATACTGAGGATTTATTACAAACTTAATAACATAAGTAATGGACTGAGTGTGTGCACGTGTGTGTGTGCGTGCATGCTCGTAAGGGATTATAGTTTTCCAACTACTAATTTCCTTGCAAATTAAAATGTTAATATTCAACACACATTTGAAAGTCACCCAACAACAAACAAAAGTTAAGCTGAGTTGTTAGCACACAGAGAAAGTACAGAAAACTTGCCAACATCACTGATCTGAGTTTTATGTAACTAATAGCTTATAAACACTTAATTGGAATCTGTGCAAAAAATGTGTTTCTGGGCTGAAACCACCCGCCATGTCCGGTCTCAAATAAATGCTACCTGCTGAGGATCAGCCTTTGACAAACACGCGGGCAAATCGGTTCTTAGTCCGGCAAAGTGCCACCCGACAGCAGAGTGAGTCCCACCTCGCTGAGGGTTGCAGAGTTTGGATCACAGATGAAAAGAAGTCCACGCTGCAGCAGATGCAGCTGCGGTCCGGATAGAAGTGTTTTTAGTGGCTGTTTAACAAGGGCTGTCTCTTATCAGGAAAGCACTCATTAACCGTTCTTATTTATTAGTAATGCCAGGCAGGGCATGATAGCAAAGTTATTTTTATTTAGAAAAAAATAGTAACAATAATGTGAAATGTGAAACATTAACTATTAGTGAGTTCTTATGGGCATGTAAAGCATGCTTTTTCTCTTATAAATGGTTTTATGTTAAAAAATTTATTTAAATGCCAATCTTCAGGTAAGACACCGTCGCACAAAGCTTAATGGCCGTGGGAAGGCCCCTTGCGCTCATGAGCGCTTTTACACAGGAGAAGTCACAGATGTGTGTGCAGGGACAGCTGACAAGGGCCGGATCCTGCACGCTCTGACTGGACTCCTGGCCCCAAGCAGGACCACCCTTGCTTTAGCAGAGGTTCTGGCAAGATGAGAGAGTCCCTTTAGTGAGGATCCTCTGGAGCATGTGCTTGGAGGACTTGGTTGGGAACAGAATTCATACCAGGATGGCCCTGTGAGAAGAGCATCATCATCCCCTGTCATTTCCTAAATCAGACCCATAGCAACATTATCAGAAAGCTGTGTCATAGAGTGCATTTTATCTTGGAGGCGTTTGGTATGCCGTGATTAGTGAATCAGTCCTGCTTTATCTTTGCATTATTCAGTAGGAAAACAAACACTGTTTTTTACAATGCAGTACCTAGATTTTCTGGGAAGTTTGTGAGCAAACTTGGGAGCTGAGTATGGTTTTCAGCAACAACCAAGCTACAGCGAGAGTAAACATGGATAAAGCAGTATTTGATTTATAAACCTGTTTAGACAGAAAAGACACTCCTCAGCTGCACTGTAGGACAATGCAGCCCTTGGCCACGCCGAGCTGTGCAGGGCCCCATGCGGCAAGCTTTTTTGTTTCTTGCCAAAGAAAACCTTTGCCTGCTCTGGGACAGCCTGAAACCTGGGCTCCTCAGAGAGCAATTCACTGCTAGCCCTGGGAAGTGAGCAGCAGAAGGTGGGAACATGGCAAAGGCTTCTGCTGAGGCTTTGCTCTTCGTGGTCTGAAGAAATGCAGATTCAAGCAAAGAGCACTGGGGTGAAAGGAAGGAAGCTGGGACCTCCGGCCAGCTCCATCTCTGCCTTGAGGACGACATCAGAGACAGTCATATGGCCTGACTGCCGTACACTAAATGCTAAGCTGTGGGTCCACAGGAGAGCATTTTGCATCAGACCAGCACGGCAGAAATATCAGACGTAACCCATCTAACACGATGGCTCCAAATCCCAAAACAATTGTCTGCCACGTCCTTGCTGCCCATCAGTTCCCGGGACTGATGGCGGCAAGGCTGAACCCCGGGGTGTGGAGAGCTTTTCATGTGGGTCAGGGGAAGGAACAGCATCTCTGAGGGCCAGGGAGGAAGGTGGGAGCATGGCGGCCTGTAAGTAGGTTGGCTTAAGCTTCTCCAGCAGCTCATGCTCTACTCGAACAAGAGACAAAGTAACTTCAGAGAGGCTCTCCTGACATCTGCTTCAGGGTGGGATGAAACCTCTCTGGGAGAGAGTCTCTCTCTCTTTTGACCATTAGCTATTTTATGCCGGTTTAAATTATGTGCTACACTAGTACGTACTTTATTTAATTACATATGAATATTATCAAAACAATAATTTCACTGAAAAAGAGGTGCTTTTCTTCTGGGAATGAAATACCGTGGAATTTAAACAATTGGAGTTTTGTTCTGATTTGGACTAGAAACAAGCTTTAACATGTCAAAATATGTCCAGAAATGGCAATTCCATTTTTTGACTGGCTGTATTGCCAATGCTTGTTGTTTCCCTGGAAATACCCCAAATATTTGTTGCATTTTTTTTAAGAGACAGCATATCTTCTTCTGAAACAAAATTTTTTATCTTAAATGGGGGCAGAAAAGAAGTAAAAGGTACACCCCACCCCTGGTATTCCAAATCAAGAAAATGAGGAAACCCCACATTTACAGGCATATTAATAGTCAATAATTTCTGGGACAACCCCTCGGTTTTGCAAAGCTTGCTGCCTGATTTTTTAAACATTTTCAGTTGTTTTCTTCTGACTTACAGGATCCAGACAGTGTTGGTCAGAGGAAAGTCCCAGGGTTTGCTCAGCAAAACTATCTTCCCCATAGGAGCAAAGAGGCTATCAGTGAGCCTGTGGAAGTACAAGGAGACTGAGAGATACGTGAACATTTTGCATTAGGAAAGCTTGAAATCTTGGGTGCTATCTGCCTAGGATTTCCTGCATCACATTCCAGCCACCAAAACACCATTTTGCTCATTTTTGGGGTTTTGCCCCAGTGATGTCATCCTCCTGACAGTTTTTAGGTCATTCTCTGGGGTGATGCACAGCCCCCAAAGGTCTCACGACATGTGATGCATTTCCGTAGTCTCATGGCTTATGGCATATGCAAGCTGGAGCCAAGAAAGTGAGGGAAGGAAGAGACTCATAGTGCTTTTCCCTCCACCAAAGGTGAGCATGACCCTTGACGGGGGTTCAGAGCCCCACTCCATGGCTGGGTGTGTGGGATGCCAGGAGGAAGGCGTGAGGTAAGGGAAGGGCTTGGCCATGGTCTCCCACCTAGAAAGGGAGTGGGAATGGATATGGGAGAGGGGCTGGGACAGGCAGCCAGTGTGCAGACACCCAGCGTGCAGCAGAGATCTCAATTTCTCCGTTCAAGGCTTGGGAGAGGAGGGAGGACTGGATTCCACTCCCCTGTGCAAATCTAGGTGTGCTGCTGCAGGGAGACTTTGGAGTTTTGGTGGGAAGGTCAAGCTGCCTGGTCCCCAAGGTGTCAGGGAGGGCTGAGCTGAGGCGAGGAGAAGGGAGGCCAAGGGGTGAGTGGATCCCACAGACCTCCTTGTCCTTGCTCTCTGTGTCTCTCGTGTTATGCTCCTGGCCTGGTTTTACTCTGCTTGCCCAGGGCAGTTTCCACACTTCAAGCATTTCCCCCAAACAAGGGAGGAGGGAAGCACCAAGATGGCATCCAAATAGTTGTGTCATGGACACTTTTTTAATACCCTTGGCTTGCTGTATAAAGCCCATAAGGATTTTTCAGATATTATGGCCAGTCTCATGGTAAGAGACCTGGCTTTCACCCAAGAAGGGGGAATAAGACAACGTGAAGAATGCTTTACGGCTGGGGCTTCGTACAGCGTAAACTTTGGATTAGATGTATCGGGCAGTGCAAATGCATGGACTTGTAATGTGTCTGCTCGGGTCCCAGCTAATCCCAACAGGTGCCACACAGACATACTGCGCATTAAAGATTTGTTGTGGGGATGAGGATAAAAATAGCAAGGGTCTGGGAGATTTTCTGGGAGAAAAATTACATTTTAAAAGCAATATTCCTCCTCACAGAAATACTGTACTTGCAAACAAAGTTCTCTCCTGCACAAGAACCACATGCACTAATTTTATTTATGTTCGTGTGCAGTTTGGGGGAGAGTCTCAAATGTGCCGATCCAGCATTGTTGGATTTAAAGAAATTAATAAAAACAACTCCAAGCAGCTGGTTGAAACAATTATGCTTTTCACAGAAAGCCTTGCAGACTGCACAGAAAGTTATGAAAATAATCCTTTCAATTAGTGTGTGGTCAGTGCACCTGCAAAGGAGACTTGTCCAAGTAAAAGTATCAACTAGTGTCAATGAGAACAATTCATGAATTCATCATGAGGGCCTTTTTCTATTACCACATTTACACAGATGTGAATCCCTGGGGTGCAGACACCAGAAGGGTAACCCTACTGTAATCCAAAGAGCATGAGAAACATGAGTTCAGATCAGGAAAGCTATTAATTTTTGTGTATATTTGACTTCAGCATCCTTTCCCCTCTTGCACACACTGCATTTAATAATCATATCTATCTACCTTCCCTGCACTGCCCAGCTCTCTAGAAAGAAATAACATATTATTCCTGGTGAAAAATGACATCAGCTAAAGGACTCTAGAAGACCAAAGGGATTTACAGTTCTGTAATTTTATCACCTGTACTATAGCTGTAAATGAGTTCATCAAGCTGGTACAATAATGCTCATGTTGTAGTCAGTTTTTAACCCATTGGTGCTGTGTGCATACATCATATTATATATTGCCCAACTGGTCATCACAGCAGAGTGACATTAGTGGGGGACAAGTGGATAATTTGAAGAAAAATGTTGAAAAAATGGAAGGTCTTTGAAGGGAAAATAGCTGAGATGAAAGTGGAAGTTCCGTGAAGTATAAAACATCTTTGTCTTGTTCTTCTACAATTTGCTGTTGCAGTTATGTAAGAAACTCATATTTCTGTAATAAATAACCTTGCACCAAATTATAACAACTCTATGCATTTACTCTACAAAATGGGGAAAACTGCCAAGTTTGTAGCTCAATAAACTTAAAGTCCTGAAACAGTATAAAACATTAAGGAGACAGAAGGGGAAAACTGCGATGTTTATCAGATGTTTATCAGCAGCTTGTGGGCAGGGGACATTATTTTAACTAAAGTATGTATTTATGGACTTCTCACAGAATCACAGAATGGTAGGGGTTGGAATCATCTAGTCCAACCCCCCTGCTGAAGCAGAGTTACCTACAGCAGGCTGCAGAGGACCTTGTCCAGGTGGGTCTTGAATATCTCCAGAGAAGGAGACTCCACAACCTCCCTGGGCAGCCTGTTCCAGTGCTCCGTCACCCTCAGAGGGAAGAAGTTCTTCCTCATGTTCAGACCAAACTTCCTGTGCTTCAGTTTGTGCCTGTTGCCCCTTGTCCTGTCGCTGGGCATCACTGAGAAGAGTCTGGCCCCATCCTCCTGACACCCACCCTTCAGATATTTGTAAGCATTTATAAGGTCCCCTCTCAGCCTTCTCTTCTTCAGGCTGAACAAGCCCAGCTGCCTCAGCCTCTCCTCATAGGAGAGTTGCTCCAGTCCCCTCATCATCTTCGTAGCTCTCCGCTGTACTCTCTCCAGTAGCTCCTCATCTTTCTTCTTCTGTATCTGAGTATATCATAGTGATTTCAGCATATAAAGTAAAGTTCAGCAGGGTGTCTGTCAAAAAGCCAGGCCACAATGCTGTCAAAGACCTCTGCACACTTTGAACATTTAGACAAACATTAGTTTATCCAAATTGCTTTACAGTTTTTCCCAGTGAAAAATACAATACTGGCAGTGGTGAGGCTTTGGCTACTCTTAGCCCATTTTCCTTTTATTTTTTAATTGATAACCAATAAAAATGCCTATTGGTATGATATGGTATATGTTTTTTTAGCCTATACGAGAAAAGGTGAATAAAGTTATTTATTTGCATTGTGTTCTCCATTGTGTGCTCAGACTACCAAGAAAGCCCTGACGAGATGTAACGCCCGTGATTGATCTGTGCCCTGGGATTTGCTGCACCTTAAATGTGGGAATTGAGGAAGCTCCAGAGCTGCTGAATATCAGTGACACCCCTGATATTGGAAAATTGACTCCATCCCCGGCTCTAGGGAGGGGGCGGGGATGCAGCAGGACTGCGTCGTCCTTCTCCTAGTGAGCAGCGTGCACACTAGCAGAGGGGGAGACGAAGGGAGTATCTAAACCATGAGCCCCATTTGGAGCTGTTAAGTGGTGTATAGAAAGCACTGAATGGAAACAACATGGTGAAGCAAATTTCTCCTTCACGACTTCAGGGAAGTTAATATGTCTGCATCAGCATGGAGGAGACTGGACTTTAGTACCTGCTGGTCAAACCAGGAAAATGAGATAATAAAGCTTTGTCTCACTTGGTCTGGAGAGCATTTTGCCTTCAGTCAGTAGAATTCAGGGGTGTTAATGAGGGCAGGGTTTGGTCCAGGGGTTTTATTTCCCCACTTGTCTTATGCTGGAAAAGAAGCCGAGTTTCACAGTGCTTTGTCCCTGGAGAAGTCATTTGGACCTGTGCAATGTGTAGGCAGCCCTGCCAAACTGCAGGGAGAAGTGGCTGCGATGCCAAACGGGCCTTGCAGATTTCTTATTAAGCAATCACACCTTGGCACATTTTTCCTTCTCCCCATTGTGTCTATTCAGCTCATACGAAACGGGTGCTTCGCAGCTTTTGAGAGCGGTTTTGCACAAGCACAGATGCACACACACCTTCAGGTGCTGAGAGCAGAGCTCACCAGAGGAGCCAAAGCACAACGTTCACTTCAAATGCACACTGGCAAGCAACTTCTTGTGGAGCTCAAGAAAAGATGAGTTGCAAGGGATTTAACCCATCCTCCTCCTTCCCCAAGACTGATGTTAAGACTCAGGCCGCGAGGGAAACGGTGAGTGCTTCCAGACTGTTAATCACTGTGTGTTTACAGACTTGGAAACCAGATTTAGACACCCTTGGAAATCTGGACCTCAACATTTCTAGGCTGGATTCGGTATCGCTTTGCCCCCGGAGCAGTTGCTTACATCTGTGTAGGAACCTGCCGTGGTGATTTGGCAGGGCTTTACAGCCCTGCTGCGCAGGTGCGAATGGCTGCTGGGGAGCCGTCGCGAGGAACCAAACACTCTATACCCCTGCCAAGGTGAACGCAATCGCAGCCACCGGAGATGCGAGCTGGAAGAACGGTTCCATATGTGACCTCCTTTCATCGCCCTTTTCGTGGCCATCTCGGAAAGCTGACTGCTTGCCTGAGATAGCTTTACACTTTTCCTTTACAGCTGGTTGGAAGGGTTTGGGGGTTTTTTACCCTTTTTTTTAAAAAAATGAAATGAAGAACCATTGAAATCCACACTTTTCTGGAGGAGGTTTGACAGATTTTTTAAATATATCATTGAAGCTCATCGAACATTTTATTTCAACGTTGAAAGAAACACCAGATGATCCTATTGTTTGGCATCTAGTCTCTTCAAAATTCAAATTATAGTTGTTTTCTGTGATTTATAATGGCGTATTGCATTTATAAATGCAATACTTTGAACATACTGTGTAAATGTGTAAATGACTCAAGACAACTGAGGCAGTCTGGTTGAGGGTACAACTGACACTTCCTACCCATGGGCTCTTCTGACTATTCACAGAATTGCACTCCTACAGAGAAAACTTCCCTTTCTTCTGAAAAGTGCTGGAAAAACAGCACAAAAATAGCTTTACCCACTTTCTTAGTTTAGGTCTATGGATATAGTCCTTTTGTTTTATTTGTATAACTGGATTCTGTAAGTATTCAATGCAGCGACTTTGCCAGAGATGGAAGTTCATGTCATCCTGATGTCCCAATGGGAGACTATCTCTCCTGAAAGGTTGCTATGGGAATTTTTATTTTTCCAAATGTCAGATCTAGGAAAGATAAGATGTGCTCTGCTGTACATGCTGGGGAGTGGGTACGCAATCCAGAAAGTTCTACAGAGGTAGAAGTTTATTGATTCAGTGGCTGAACGGAAAGTTCAACACTTGTTTCAGGTAAAACTGAACTAAAGTCAGCTTGTTCTCAAAAGAGAATGAGTCAAAATGCAATGTCTGGCCTTTCCTAAATGACTTCCCTTGCTTTCTTCTTGTTTTCTTTCAACCAGCTAGAAGTCAAAGCCCTGTGCTGGATTTGACCTTACCTTGTAAGTAGTTTCTGGAGCCCAAAAATGGCACCATTTGGTGAATACTGTGAACCCTGCCCAGCTCCAGCCACAGGGGCTTTTCCCTGGGGTCCGTAGGGGCTGCAGCTGGTCCATGGCCAGGCACAGGAGACAGGCAGAGAAGGAGGTATCCCTCCATCACTGCTGGGTACAAGATGGCGGCCCACCCATCAGCATCACCCTCTGCAGCTGCAACACAGCTGTGTCTCACCCCTAGAGGGACCAGAGCAAAGGGCCACTGCCTCCCCCCTACCAGCATCCCTCCTCTGGGTGGGCAAGGGAGGGCTCGGTTCAGTTGGTGCTATAACAGAGGCTGGAGGCTGCAGAGCTCCCTGCTTTAGGAAGGAGCCACAGGTCAGGTCCTGCAGCTGCTGTAAATAGTCGCAGCACTATTTAATTCAATGCAGCCTTTATTTACATCAGCTGATCTGGCCCCACTTCTCTTGTTTTCCTGTGCTTGTTTCCTTTAAGATGTACTTTTATAGCCTTGTAAAACACCACTGTATATTCCTGTATAACCTAGTAAAGATACAAGCACAACGCGATTCTGCGGTTGTTATTACAGCAGGGACCCCAGTGTGCCAGGCTTTTTGTGGCTCTCTGAGTGACGGAGAGCTTGTGTCCAAAACTGGCAGGGCAAGCAGCAGGGAGAGACAGGAGGGGATGGGAACAGGAGAGGCTGGCCCAGCCAGGAGAGAGGAGACGAGGCAGCAGGAGTCAGGGGCCAAGAGGAATGAAGCTGAGATGAAGAGCCGTGAACCGGAGGGGGAGATGGGGTTTGGAGCAAACAGCAGTGAAAGACCAAATGTGGCCAGTGCAAACTGTGCAAAACTCTCTGACGTCTGACTCAGCCGCTCCTGCAGCTGTTCTGCCTGCGCCTGCCTTCGCCAGGCTCCTTCCTGCCTTTCCCTTCCCAAAGGCCACGCGGTGGGACATGGGGGCGGGCAGTGGGAGAGGAATGGGGTGAGAGCAGAACTTCACTGAGAGGTAAGAAGGACGTCTCCCTGAATAGCTTCGGGTCCAGCCCCTGAAGGGAGGAAGGTAGCTCTTTGGAGCCTCAAATTCCCTCTTTCTCCTCTGCCCTCTTAATCACCATTTAACGCTGCTTGGGGATCCCCAGCTACCTGAGCAAAGTGCTAGAAATAAATCCTGGCAGAGGTCTTGGTTACTGTGTGCAAGTTTGACCCACGTACCCTTCTGAGGGAAACCTTTTTTCTACCCAGAAGGAAAGAATAATATGCTGCAAAGCAACAAACCTACCTCTGAGTCCCCCAACATGCAGAAGGAAGGACCTACCTCATCTGGGAAAGTTGGGCAGGATAAGCAAAAGAGCAGGAGGTGACTTTTTTTTTTTACTATGTTCTGATCAGGTTCAGACTGCATTGCTCTGTGGCTGGACAGCTGGGGTGTGATCACCGGGCATGCCACCAGCCCTCCCAGCCTGAGGAATGCCTGAGGGGCAGGATGCCTGGGGAGTCTCTACAAGTACTCCTACTCAGTCTGACACAGGTGATGGTTTTCTGTGGCCTCCCTGGAGGGAAGGACTACCCTTTCAAAAGACTCCCACAAATTACAGAGGGGTTGGGCTCTCTTCCCTGAGTGGCAATGTTCACCAAAGTTTCTTTCTCAGATTTCTTGGAGTTTGGGCTACGCCTTCCTTGGGTTTCCCTACACACATCCACCAGGAGTGGGGAGGCGGAAAGGGACATGTGTCACAAGCCATGGGGAGAACAAGATGGGATTTCACATGTACTGCAGATATCACTTCTGTAACTTTGGAGAGTAGCTTCTCTGTAAGCGACACTGATGTTCCTCTGATGTGTGCTTTTAACTCTTCAGATCTGCCACTTCACATACATTTTTATACTGATTTTTGTCAAGAAGGAGAGGGTCCCATTTTTTTGTTTTACATTTCCTTGACTTGGTATTAGATCTTCAGGATCTAGGAACTGGAGTGCAGTATGCAGGAGGCATGGGGAGAGTTGCTAAGGCACCCAAAACTTCATCCAGATATCACCATGTCACAGTCCCAACAAGGCATCACCATCCTGGGGAACCACCTGAGCATGGAGGTTCACCACCATACATGACCAAAACATAGCTGTGTCCAGACTCAGGACACTTCCTTCAGAGGAGAGGGTGGGTCCCATGTCATGGTTCCCCATTGCCTTGTTATGACCAAGGAAAGGTGCTGCAGCATGATCAACTCAATAAGACCACAAACGACAGATGAGAAGGCATTTTGGAAATAAACAAATATCACACGGAAAGCAAGTGTTTGGGAGTGAAGATTCCTTATGAATCAGGGAAGGTTAAAGGCAGTGGCTGGAGAGAATAAATCCAAGAAGAAAGTGAATAATGCAAATAAAGGGAAAACAAGAAAAGAAAACACCACAGGCAAATAAAATCAGTTCTTCTATACAGAAGGCTTCTAATTGCTCAGTGATAATCAGTGATTACTCCAAGTACTGTGCCTAGAACTGGAGATATGAATCTGAGAAAGGTCAGGAACAACAGGGAAGGGACAAATCACAGCATAGATGGAACTGCAGTATAAAGAGAAAAGTTGTTTGCTTCCCTTGGCAAAACATGTTCAAGAGCCTCAGGGTGGGAGATTTCTGCATGGACAAATGCAGAATGCTGTGCTTCTGGTCCACCTGCACTTGGAGCAATTCAGAAACCCATCAGTTTTGGGCCACATAGTGGCTATGGCACAGCACAGTATTGGGCTTGAGCTGATAATATACATACTCTGAGCAGGACTTACTCTTTCAGTCTCTGGACCATACTAATGTGATTGCATGGCTTGCAGAGAAGATCTGAGGTAGTGCCTGAACAGAGTGTAATCACGACTGCCCAGACCTAAGTATGTCAGTGGACTGAGAGCCATTTGTAAATACACACTTACGGTAGCATCTGCTGTTGCCTTTAAATAAAGAAATGTCTTTTCCTGTTTCGTTCCGATATATGTCACTGCTAGCTTGCATACCAGGGTATTACCAAGCATAGATCTACTCAATGAGATCTTTTGCTTAATCTACCAGAAAAACGTTGATTTGTCTGACCTTTTTTTTCAAGAAGCACCAGCTCTGACCAAGCTTTGATGATAAGGGGATTCTCAGATCTATAAGGGAATTTGTGATCAAAACACGTCAGACTCATGGTTCTCAGGAGCTGGTGGGATGTGGGAGGCTCATTCACAGAATCACAGAATCACAGAATGATAGGGGTAGGAAGGGACCTCGGTGGATCAACCTCGGTGGATCATCTCGTCCAACGCCCCTGCTGAAGCAGTGTCACCTACAGCAGGCTGCACAGGACCTTGTCCAGGTGGGTCTTGATTCCAGCCCAGCCACTGCCTCTGCTGGGCTTCTTCAGTTTGGGACTGGTTCGCTGTGCATGGACAACCATTCCTTGGCACAGTAACCTGCACCCTTTTCTCTGGCACCCCTGAGGGGTGCAGCCTGCATGCTCTCTGCCTGCTGCTAGTCTTTCCTTTACAGCCTCTCTTCCTGGCAAGAGAGGAAAAGCAGAGCCGGGGGACAGAGGAGAAGCAGAGCAAAGCTGGAAGCTGGCATGTGAGTGGCAGGGCCATCACTGCCTGTCACAGGGGCTGAAGTGCTCACTTGGTGGTGTCATCTGAGGCTCACCACATCAGCAGTGCTTGAAGGAGCTGCTCGTCCATTACTCCCATTATAATCTTTGACCATTTAAACCATTTTGTTTATTCCAGGCAACTACCTGTTTTGTCTACACTGCGTGCTTCCAGGCTAAGTGTAGGAGGTCACAATGGGATGAAAACTAAAGCAATGAGCAAAGGATGGTGTAGGTGGAGAAGGATGATTTCAGTTTATACCTTCTTCAGCTGAGATGTACCTTTTCAGGATGGTAAACAAGGGGTGTAGAATCAAAGACAGGTGGTTGTATTTAGCCCAAGCTAATTGCTGACATCATGCATTTTCCTTTTTTTCTCCCCCTGGCATCTCAAGCATATTCCACCAGGGACACCTATAGCTTGTCAATCATCTAATGAATTTGTTTGAATAAACATTTTATGTCAACCTGAGAACCAAAAGACAAGGGTCCTAGCTCAGGAGAATAAAGTGCAAAAAGTACGTAGAGGAGCTTTCAACAGTAGTGAAAATCAGCTCTTTTGAACAAAATTGTAAGGCCCCAATAATAGACCTTGATGACAAGTGGAATTAAATAAAACATGAGTGATGAAACCCTGTAATGTTTATGGTGAGGTAGTCCAGACAGCTGATTATTAACTGTTACTAAAACAGTGTCTTGGCAGTAGATATGCAGTAACCAGGATGGAGACTGGTAGCTAGTTTAAATCATTGGTAAAGATCTGTTACACTTTTCAAAGAATCCTTCTAACACAATGAAATAATAGCATGAAATCAGTAATTATGTGTGTGTGGGAATAGCGTCTGACAGATCATATTCAGAGGAGGGAAAGGGGCTATTTCCCATTTCATTCAGACTTGCTGTCATATTGCTGTGTCTAGTTTCACAGCAAATACCTAAGGAGTAGGTTTGGGGCTCATGTGCTATTTTTAGCTAAGCAGCCATGCACATACCACGTCACACCCAGCTTGAAAAAGAAAAAAAAAAGAAAGAAAGAAAAAAAAAAAGAAAGAAAAAAAAAGATGATCTTTTGCTCCCTGACACACCTGAAAATAAAACGTTGGTGACCCCTAGACGTAACTCACTCACTGATTCCAGTCTGACTGGGACGCCCAAATCCAGCCTCTCCTTTGGCCAGGAGCAGTGACGCCTGCCAGGCTCAGGACTAAGTACCGAAGAAGCCCTTCGGGACCAGGAACATCTACATCTAAGCTAGGCAGGCGCAATTCATAAAAGCCTGGATCTACTGGAACGAACTGTTTCTGACCCATCGCAGACCCCAAGCACCGTCACTGCCTGCTGCAAGAGACCGCTGTTTATGTCCCCTATTGACAGGCTGTTCCCGTAAAGGCTTGAGAGTCCTCAGGGAGATGGACAGAAATTTCCAGGACTTGTCACCCTGCTACAAAACACTGCTTGTCTCGCACGTCTGCTGCACAGAGCCGTTAAGTACCCCATTGCTGTAGCCTTCGTAATGCTTAGGGCCTGCGATCTGCAGCTCCAAAACCTTTTCCTGAAGCTGATGAGGCAGTGTTTTCCAGACTCTCTTTGGCAGTACTTTTCTTTAATTGTTTTTACGCTGTTGTTCTTCTGCTGCTATTTTCATGGCCCTGCACCTGCAAATCCTGGCAGTGTCGTCAAGACAGGGCCTCATGGGAAGCAGCTCCCACTGCTGTGGGAATTGACCTCCTCTCCCCCTGTTTCTTTGTCTCTTGGTTTGTACATTTTCGTTTATATTAGAGAAAACCAAATACAATGCACAGTGAAGTTAATAATAATAATAACAGTAATAATAATAAGCAATATAAATATATAATAATCACAAATACTTGGTAAATGTTATCCAATAATGCCTATCACACAGAAACTTAACAATCAGTCAATGTGAAACATTTGCACTTGATTAACATACTTCAATGAGCATTAATAACATCATAAACAGGAACACCCCATAGTTGAGTGGTTCCTAGTGAGTAATATATTCTACTAGGGGAAAAGCATGATGAAAGCCATCCTCTTCATCCTTATCTTCATTCTTGTCAGCTGCTGCTCTGGAGAGAGCCTCAGAGGAGGACTGTGGTCTGGGACCTTGATGCTGTTATTCCCAGCTGGCCCTGGACAGAATTTTCCTTTTATCTTTTTGCTTCTGTTTGTTTTTATGTTTCCCTGGAAGTAGCTGTCACAGTTAGACATATGCCTTCAGCTACAGACCAGCCTGGTGGCTGCAGGGTCTGGGCTGGTCCCATTGCCAGCTCCTCTGGTCTCACGGGTGCCATGGGGCTGAGGTCCTTAGACCTTTACATCCCATTGGTAGCACTGACTCGCTGTGCAACACTGAGGCAAAATTTAACACAACTCCTTACCTCTTGTACCACTCACCTGCTTCAGTTCATCAGCCATCTCTGACCCGAAACCTGCCCCAAACCCTGCCCCAGTCTCAAAACTCACTGGTGATGCTGAGCCTACAGGCAGCTCAATAAGGCAATATATTCCTAAACCAAGCTTAGTGGTGTCTCCACAGAAGAGGAATGCAAGTCCATGGGGCCAAACTGCAACTTTATCCTTAACCCTTAATCTCATTCTGAGGCTTCCTAGCCACTAGCCCAAGTGCCATGTATGGCCCCGAATTAATTAACTATTGCTTACTCAAATACATCAACATCTGTCACCAAGATTTTTTAATACCTCACCCTGACATCATCTCCAGTCAATCCTGAAGTAAAAGACATACAGTAATGGTTGTAAACCTAAGTAACCCTTATTAGATCCAGTCATAATGCATGCTTCCCACTTTCACCCAAAACCCAAACCTGTTTTACAAGAGAGTACAGCTGTGTTCAGAAAAGAACAGCAAGCTCTATCTGTTTTCAATACACAGATACATGGCCCCATCACAATAGTCCCACACTTGGATAAAAGACCTCTCCAAAAGCCATCAGTCATCCTCATGATTATTGTTCTAGACCCCGTCTCTACTCCTAATTCTTGCTAAAAACCCAGTGCTGGGCATTTTCCATGGATTACAGGGGTTTATTGATCCAGTTTTAGTATTGCAGATGAAATGGATCATCTGGCTGCGAGCAGTTTTCAATCTGGCAGAGCCATTGATCACTCTGCAGTCACATCACAGATGGCAGTAGGACCAGGCTTCGAGTTATGTGTAGATTTGGGGTACAGTCAGGCTTTCTCTTGCCACAGAGCCAGGAATTCAAGTTGTTCCTGAATCAAGGCAGTACTTTTAAGATAGGCTGGGGGATATTACTGTCAGGGTCCATCTTCTGCACTCAGATGTAGTCTGATAGTCATCACTGGCCTAGTCTGGGATATGGGTTTAGAGTTGGATTTCATTTCTAGGCAAGATCAGAGTTTGACTGGCATTGGATGTTTGTCCTCAGTTACTGTACAATCCAGAAATAACTACCAAGTTATTTTAATACCTCTTGCAAGAAGTGCCAGGGTGTCTATGGTTATTTTGGTATCTGGCAGGGTTTCCTGAATGAATTTTAGGATAAAGACTTCTTCTAAGATTTAAAACATGTTTTTTTCACTTAATATCCTACCTCCTGCCCATCACTGGGTTTGTCAGATGTTGGTTTGCATTCCCCACATTCAATCCCTTTCCCATTCAAGCAATCTGCCTGGCCCAGTCAAGTGGCAAACTTTCACACTGTCCTGTGCAAACAGCACTTCTTTTACACAGGTGCTGCAAAACCACAGTCTGAAACCATGCTCGTTCTCAATCTGCCCCTGCATTTACCTGTGTGATTTGCAACTGCAGCTAGACCTTTTGCTGAGTGTGGGGTGAGTGGTGGGTTTGCACCAGTGTTTGAGCTTATACAAGATGCATGTGAGTTCATATTTTAGTGGAAAACATGTTCTGGCTTTAATATAATTTTTGTGCATATGATGTAGGTTTCTTGGTGTGGAAAACAAGGCATCCATTTTTCCGTGTTTCTTGCACTACCTCTGATAGTATTGCAGATCTCCAGCAGTAAGTGTGAAGAGTGGGTTGCTTTAGCCCGTGCCAGAGCTGCTCCAGCCCTCGCCTCTGTGAGACTGCAGTGCACACTGGTTTTCAAGACCGTGCTGTTACCAAACCGTGCCTCTGCCTCGCGCCTCACTCATGCACAAACATGCAGAAACATCCACGTGGACAAACTTTCTATTCATAGGCAAAAAGAGGGAGGCTGACCACACTGCCCTTGGCTGACCCTCTGAGGGTTGGTGGATCCATCCCAGTGCTTCATTTCAGTAGTAGAGTTAAATGAATAACCACCTTTTTTCCTGCTTCTTAAGATACCTCTGAAGTAATTTGCCAGCTTATCGCCTGACTGGTGATAAGGGCTGGTGAGAATCTTTAGTCCACTGCTATTCCTGTATTCAAAGGTTTTCAAATAGCACTGAAACTCTTCCCCAGCACAGTGTAAGTACAGGCCAAGTTCGTATCAAATTGATCACTCCATGACAATAGCAATGTCGCATGCAGCCAGCTTTCATTAAGTGGTAGGAAGAACTAATTGATTTGCAATATATATTTTCTCATTGCTAACAGAAACCCCAAGTTATGTTCCTTTGCTTGTACAGTCTGTGTTGCCAAAAAGCCCCAACAGCCCCCGGGCCCACAGCTGCCTATCATTTATTCTATACATAAAGCATGAAATAGCATTCTACTCCAATTTTAAAGCTGTTCATCATTACAATAAATTGGATGAATAAACAACACATTGGACAATGTCATGCCTTTAAAAATTGTTGTTAGGTACTGTAGGATTAAGCCTTCTCGATCCTCTTGGTTTTTCTGTGTATTGTTTTGTTGGTTTGATCTTTGCCGTAGGTCCCTTCTTTCCTTATTTAATACCGCTCCCCACTCTCAAAGGGCTCAGAGTTTTCCTCACGCCAGAAAGCAAAGGACAAGACATCAAATCCAGATCTCTTGGAAAACAGCATAATGCACAAACCGCAGGAGCAATGGGTGTTCTGAGAGCGCCTTTTCAGTGTTAACTTTGTCCCCTGCTTTGATGCTTTCCCATACGCTCTCTTGAAACATAGTGAACCTCTGTTAAAGGTTCTACCTTCTGGTTTTATCCTGTGTAAAAGGCAGATCCTGTAGTCTTGTAAAAGTTAGTAGTACAGGATAATAGAAAAAGTATGGAGAAGGTTTGCAGACTAGAGGAGAAATTAGAGTTGACAACCAACATGCCACCCACTTCCTATTAAAAGATAGTGGTTATTTGCTAAAGCCCTGAGGATTAAATCCTGGCATTACCTTTTACATCAGCTTTAATGAACATCTCCCACAAATCACAAACAGATCTTCAGACAAATTAGACTAGTGCCCTGTGAAAATTGCAAACACTGTTTCTCTCAAAGTTAAGAAACTGTCAACGGCGCGAGGAAGGCTGCACCTCTTTCTGTGCACTCAAATCCCCTTCATTTGTTTTCCTGCTTGATGTAATCCTTGTCAGGTTGTCAGAAAACATTTCCACAGTCAGCACTGGAGATGAGGCAAAAGGCACTTTAAAGAAATACTGACCCTTGCCGAAAGGACGATGGGTTGAACTGACAGGTCCTCAGGGTAGGGACAATCCCCTCACTACTAAACTGTGGTACGTTTTCAAGAGGGACCATCCTTCACTCACTGCTGGGCACCCAAAGGTTATACCAGCATATGGACCAGAGCCATTTCTGTGTTTTGAGAGCAGGTGGCTGCCACGTCTCACATCCACGAGAGACACTCTCGTCTTTCCCCAAAGAGGACACCTTTACCCCTGCTGCCGAGCAGGAGCAGTCCCTGGCCCTAGCTGCCTACCAGGAGCCTTGGCACTACCTGGGAGAAGGTGGGTTGGCACCAGACACAGCCTGGTGGGGAGCAGGCCAACAGCTATCAGGGGCTGGACAATCCCACGCCGGTGCTCAAGGCTGTGTTTGCTTTATCATTACAGATACAACCCAAGAGCTCTGTCCTCGTCACTGATGAGGATGATCAAACAGGACTGGAAAATTTGCATTCTACCTCCCACCATGCTTCGTTTTAAGGAGAGCAAAGCCAGCCCAGCCACACTTCCAGGAATACTGCCCCAAGAGGCGGTGCTGCCTGATGCTTCCTCACACCTAACACCAAAGCCCTCGTAAAGAAGCCCTGAGGTGTCAGGGTTCCCAGCACTGTCAGTATAAGCAGAAAGGAGACCCATTTTGGCAGCAAGACTTGCTCCCTGGGAGCCTTCAAAAGTGTCCTTCTCTACTGACCGTAGGGAGAAGGCCCTGCTTGGCTAAGGAGCAGTCCTCTGCAGAAGTTACCTTTGCAGAACTGGTGGTGAAGTAGCTACTGCTGAATATGTGGAAGCAGTACACCACTATTATTTGAAACCATGCTGCAATGGCAGGCTGATGCCTGTTGCTGCCTTATGCATTGGCACCACACTCCAGAACCCCTCTGGCTATAAAGTATTTTGCCAAAGACCTCCAGGGAGATGAGGGTATAAAACTGGAATGAAAGATGGGAAGAATCATAACTAGGAGGGTAGGTCAGATGCTGAAGCATATTGAGGCTGGTGACAAAATGACTGTTCCCATGTGTAAGCGCAGCTCTCTGTAGCACAGCTAACTTCCAGCTTTGTTCAAATGGTGGAAAGTCTCAGAATGGCATCAGCTCAGCCATGAGAAATTTGGGACATGCTGTACTTGGTGAGGAGCACCTGGAATTGATTGGCGATCACCCACAGTGTAAAGGCAGGGCTGGCCTGGGAATTGTTTCCCACTAGTGCAGCTCCGAGATGCAAGTTCCCTTTCTGAATCCCCAGAGAAGCGGCTGCGTTAACTCACTCCAGCAGAAACGCTGAGGAGATGATACATAACATCATCTCATGGCAATATGTTCATCTCCTTCCCTGATAGCTTTGAGGAGCACCATGCTCTGAAAAGTCACTGGCTGTTAAATTGGAATCACCCCTTTGACCAAAAGAGAGAGCTAGCCGTAAGGTGAGGCTATCCCTCTTTTACCTGTCTTATGGTCTGTAGTTGTCTTGGAGGAACAATGAAAGAATTGTCCTGAGCTCAGGCTCAAAGATCGTGATCCAAAGCTTACAGAGGCTGTCCATTGATTTTGAGTAGGTTTTGGAGTAGACGCATCTGCTCAACTTTACTGCAATTTGTTGACAGAAATGGCATGGCTATGCTGAGCTCGTGATGTGCTTCTAGGGGCAGTTGTGGGAAAAGATTAAACGAGAAGTAAAGAAACTTTAGGAACTAGGAAGTTCTGGGTGTGGTTTTCATTTTCTAGTGCAGGCATTTGCCAAAGCACGTGAGCTACTTCATCCAAGAAAGGGTATGGCCCACCTTTCAGGGCAGCAGAGCTCCTCCTGATTGAGCAATGGCAGTCATTTTAGAATATGGAAGAAACTTTGCAAGCAGACAAATGACGGACTAGTTATTCACAAATTGTCCATCTATTTATCTGTGGATATGCCTCACAGCATAAATGCTTATACTCTTTCCAAATGCACATATTACAATTCTAACTAAGGGATATGCACGCTTTTCTAGACAAAGAAACAATAATTTCCTGCTTTTTTCAGGAAGAAATCTTGAGAGATTTTTCTGTTTTTCTTCTCTGCCCTGCTCTGCCCTTCTTTTCTTCTAGTATTCCATACTATATTGATAAAAGATTCCATAAATAGCATCATTTGGTTTAATTAATACATTTTACCAAAAAAAGGATGCAACACTTCTAACCTGTAGTAGTGGAGAACACCTCAAGTCCAGAAGGTCCCCATCTTGATGGGAAGAGAATGCAGAAAAATAGGTGTCACAGACTGGCTTTCTCACCATATGAGGAGTCTGTTCGACGTGAATAATTTCTCTTTGTCCAGATTTCTCTCAAAGTGGGACTAGGATTTAGCCAGATTTTTACTAACTGAGAAAGTTGAAGTTTAGAGCTGAAAAGTGTGCTTAAGCCCCTCTTTCATACAGCATCAACCAAAAGTGGGGACACAAGCACAAAGAAACTTCCCATTTTGTCTTTTCTTTTTTTTTTTAAATTCCATTTTTAATCTAAGCCATGCTTTGGGGTATTTTACTTACATGATTTGAGGTTTTTAACCCTTTGAAATATATCAGGGTGGAAAAGAGGGAACATTTGACTTTTCCTAACTTTTTCCTTTCTCTCCATATTTTCTTAGTTACATCATTGGTGTTCTTTTAAAGTGGTTTGCTCAGCAAAACATTGTCTTTTCCAAATCTTTTGTTTGTAAAAACAGTCTCTATTTTTCTGTCTTTCCCTTTTTTTCACTATTTTGCCTTAGCAGGGATAAATGCTTTGCAGAAGGAATGAAGCTCTTTGTCACAGCCGTGCAAGCAAAAGGGCCCACATGAGTGAAATGGACTGGAACTTGGAACATCTTTTTCGTGCTGGTGTAGTTAGCACTGGCCTCAGAAGAAGAGCTTTTCGTCACTTAAGGAAGCAAGGCAGATGGGATAAGCTCAGGAATCTCACCAACTTCTTAGTAGTGCCAGTTTCACTTAGCTGGTCTTTAAAGTAGAACCACACGTTAGCAACTTTGAATTTTCTTCCATTTCCCTGTCCGTACTTTGTGGCTGAGAACTTCTTGCCAGACCCACAAAGGTATTTAGGTGCCCAATTCCTATATAAGTGTTCAGCTTGACAATGTGAAATCAAAACCTTTTGAATCCTGCCCAGTTATATCCTTCCTTTCCTTTGTTATTGTGGACTGCATTTAGCTTTTATGGCATTTATTTTTCAGAAGAGGATAAAACATTTTATCACTTATGAAAATGTGGTTACAATTTGTATGCAGCTCTATAGAATATTACTTGGAGGTGTAACTCTTACCATGCCATTTTCTGAATAGTCTATTTACTAAGTGTTAATGTGAGTCCCAGCAGGGTGCAGTTAGTAAACTTATGGGTGTTTAGAAGTATTACATTAGTGGCTGTACAAAGTGCCTGATCCTGCCATTAGAAAACATGCGACTAATGCTGACGCACATAAATTGTCTCTATAGTCAGAGCTATTTGGATGCCGCTTGGATTTGAGGACAATTAGGCAGTTGCCTTTTTCAGACTCTGCACACTGCTTCCAGAGACAGAAAAGACCTAGACCTGCTGCATCGAGCAGGCTGGGCAGAAACAAGCTCCCATCCTTGTTTCCCCTGGCGGGGCTATTCTGGCTCTGAATCAAGCTCAGGTGTCACAGTGACATCTCAGGGTAGCTTCATTCTGAGGGCATCACAACCTTCAACGCATTGCTCCCTATAATGCAGTTAAGACACTGTGTGTTGTTATCCCTGTTTTATGGACGCGGTACAGGGAGTCTCTGGATACGGCTATAAATTATAGCAGTCAGCCCAGCATATATAAACATGTACACGTACATATGCATACATTTACGGGGGAGTATCTACACATACATAAGTACTCACGTGTATATATATGCGCATCTGTGTATGCACATGCGCACGCTTTGGTATATGCAGAAACTCCCTGGTTGTGGTTCTGCTGCGCTGCTCAGCAGAAGAGCTTGAGATGATTTATCCCACAGGGAGTGCCCACATTGCCATTGTTCCGGCTGCTTCTCTAAGAGCGATTCAGATTCTCCATGCCTGGCTTATGCCATCTGAAAGTGAGGAGACTTATCTTAGGCTGAGATTAGTTACTCTCTTTCCATTTAACTGCAGAGGAAACCCAGACCCCAGCTTAGACACCTGGGTTTTCAGTTGCTGCAGTTGGGTGAGGTGAGTCCTGTTCCAAATGGCATCTCCAAGGTCCCACTGAAAAGCTTTAGTAAAGCTGGACTGGAATCAAGATTCCCGAGCACAGAGTAGCAATCAAGCCCTGTAACCAGCTTTTCTTTCACACAGTGTGGATCTGCACCTTTCAAACTGTAGTCGTTCTTCATGTGAGTGGAATTCCTGATTTTCTTAATTTAGGTCTGAGATTTGTTTAAAATGAGTTCTAGTCCATGGCCCTGCTACAGTTAGTTTCACTCTACGCAACTGTAGAAAATAAAAAATAAAAAAAGAAAAACAGAAAAATATATTCTTTAAGTTTATCTGACCTTAAGTTCCTGAATTATATCTGGATCACTCTTTACTATTTCTTGGTTACACTGCTTCGTGATGCACATATGTAAAGCCTGTCTATACTCTTTATTCTATCTGATAAACTATTATACAAAATGAGTGGGAAAATTTGACTATAGCCAACATCTTTGCACTAATTTGTTATTATCTTTTACAGAGATATTCTCAATATGCACCACACCTGTTGGCTTCATGGGCTGTAACTGCTCACACTGATAAATAAACCAAACTGTTGTTCTGTTTCAGTGACTCCCTTCTTCTGAAATGCTGTCTTACAGTTTCTGACATTTCTGACTGTGAGTGATGCAAAGTGAACAAGAACCCCCACATCATCATGGACACAGGCTATTCTTAATCTCAGATGTAACATCCTTCCAGTGTCACAAGTCATTTGATGTGCCCTTAAGCTCTCCTTACTTCACAGCATGCAGATAGTCAATCTGCAGAAAGGGCATATGAAGGAGTAACAGCACTAAGGTAAGAGAAAGGGCTGACTATAAGGATCTTCCAGCAGTGTACATATCTAAAATAAATCTGTAGAGATTAAAAGGATGTTGCAGAACAGCATTTGTAAAATGATATGTTTGTAACAAAAATTATAATTGAGGAATTTTTTTTTTTTCCAGAAACATCAGTAATTACTAAAACAGCAGCAGGAGAGAGTCAGTGGCAGGAGTGTCTAGATTTTGCTTAGGATTGGAGTTAATTGTGTAACTGAGCTGAATATAACATTTTATTTAAAGGTGGGAGGGAGAGCAACAAAGAAGAAAAGCCCCAAGGCTATGATCTTTCACAATGTTTTCTTAGGCACTGTACTACCTGATGAAACCACACAAACTGATATTTTTAATTGGAAAAGGGACAGTATGTGCCTTTGGTCGCATGTGATGCCATTTTGTGGGAATCTGGGATTTGTGGTTCGGTCAATGTGTTTGTAGCTACTTCCATGGATGGCACCAGCTGCAACTTTGCCAGTCCAACACTGGAAGGGTATCTCCACCAGCAAAGAGCTCTGCTCTCAGAGCACTGCATGCCCCTCTCCTCATCCCACCACCACGAAAACTACTCTGTCAGCTGAAAAGGAAAACAAGGCAGTCCCTAACATCTGGGGCAAGGATGGGAACAGATACGCCGCTCTCGGCAGAAATGCACAGAATCCAGGCGCTGTCTTAGTTGATGTAAGACTTTGCTGTGTCAAGGAGATTTGCTTGGCTAAAACTTTGGATTTAATTATAAACAAGCAACAACAACAACAACAAAAAGCAAAACCCAAAATAAAATGAGCTCACTTACGGTAACTGGGGAATTGCAAAGTGCAATATTTTCCAGACTTCAGGCTAGGAAAATGTGTTGCTTTTTTTTTCCCCCTGAAATCTACAGGGACATCAAGAGGATCAGCGGAAAGCAGCCTGGTTTTGTCTTAAAAAAAAAAGTGGAAAATGTTTGCATGTAGACAGTGTCTCCAAGCCTTGTCAGTATTTCTCAAGACAGGTAGCAAAGCATGCAACAAGATTAATCAGTTCTCATTGCAAAAGGCCAGAGTGTACCTCAGGGACTATGATACCATCTTCCTTCCGATTTCCTGACTGGCATTACATGGGATGGACATTTATTTAATTTGTCTTTTAATTATAGTGGGCAAATACTACTAAAATGATCAGATACTAAATATCAGATACACATATCTACTTGGCAATGCCATTAGAAATTTTTTTATTATTCCAGGCAATAATATGAGGGTGAATTAAATTCAGCCTCTGCAATCAAGGAAGGTTTAGTCACATCTGTGTAGGTAAAACCAATAGGCTCTCCACTATCTCTGCAGGTGGAAAAGGATTCACAGTGCAGACAGTAAAAAAAGCCATAGGTTTTAATGATTGATCTCTCTGTAAACAAACTGGAAAATCAAGCTACTGTAGTGACCTTGGGATATCCACCTATAGACATTTTATAAATATTTGGTGATACCTAAAATATATTTTGAACATGTGTTTATTATAGTATACTATACTAAAATGAAAAACAGAATAAACTTCAATTACTTCCTAAACATTTTGCTTGATAAATCTGGAACACGTTAAAAATATTTTAGGAATAATTGAAACATTTCACACATACAGCATTGATGCAGCATTCTTTTTTATATCTAAACCATCTGTGTGCTACCCGGCGCTTGTCAGATGGGCATTGTGAAAGGAGACCGCTGATTTGCTGGGAATTGCTCTGGCTGAGAAAGCATTTGACCAGTATAACCACACAGGTCACGATTTATTAGCCAAGGCAGCACGTCACAGCACGCAGGCAGGTATCCAGCATGAAACTCGCCTCAGAAAGCTGCAACCCCTATGGTTTTCCCCTGGAACCTAATCCAGACAACATGACTTGAGGGAGGGTCCAGCAAAGGAGTTGCATGATCTTCTGCTGTTTCATGGAAATGCTTTTGGAAGCTATTTTCTGGGGTAATCCATCATGAAACAATCATGGAATAAATGTGTCTTATATAAAGGTCCCGATCCTTTAACTATTCCACCCTTGGCTCCTCTATCCGCTCCAGTGGCCGCTACAACAGTGGTGCTACTTCTGCCTTCCACGGACAGAATATCACCTCCCCATTCCCAGTCCCCATCTCTGTCCTTCCAATGATCGTATTAGCCATTTTACCCAGAAAATTGTGTTAAGAATTCATGGATGGTTGATAATTTGTGAGAATCCCCAGAGTCTTTTTCATGCTTCCCATGATGGAGTGGCTCATCATGTAAGCATAGTTTATACATTTTTGTTTCTAAATAAGAGCATGTATTTGGCTGCATTTGGTTGAACCCAGCTTATGAAGTGAGCCAGATCGTCTTCACACGTGAGAGTACTGTCATCTTTACTGCTTCCCAGCCTGTGTTATCTGAGAAACGTATTAGCAATAGTTTACGTGGTATTTGTGATTTAAATATAGATTGTGTTGAGTGGAAAGGAAAAAGGGGTGGTTTCCCTTCCAGAAAGTCTCCACCCATTGATAATTGCCCATAAAATGTCTATGTTGAAATCTGGTAGATGCTTTTAAAAATGCTATTTTTTGAAATTTTATAATTAGATGACTGATTTATCACATTTCCACTCTTGAAATGTTTCTTCTATGGATGAAATCAAGTTGATTTGACAAGCTCCAGTTTCCCTGAAGTCATAGTATTTGGCACAGATTTTTACTTCTGCCTTCAGTATCAGCCCTTTCCTATCTGCCGCTCCCAAATGAAAGCTAGGCAAGCCAGTTTACAGTTATTTGGGTCATCCTTCTCGCTCTTTCAAGTACAGGCACAGCATTCACTACCTGCCTAGAGAAAGAATAAGTTCCTTTGCTGCTGCCTTAGGAAGTCCCAGGGACATTTTATCCAGCCTTGCTGACTCAAACAGATCTGAGCTGACTTGCATTCTCCCAATTTACTGTTCGACCAGAAAACATTTCATCAGCATCATATGATACTCATACTTCCTCCAGCTTTGATCCACCAGAACAGAAATAGTTATTGAATGCATCTGTCTCACAATGTCTCATTACTAGGAGTTTAACCATCAACATTTAGTAATGGACTCACAGAAGTTCCTTTTGTTCCTCATGTACTTTTGTAGAAGACATTTCTTGTCTTGCATGGGGTTTACATTCTTTTTCCCTACGCAGTGTATGGGGGGAGAAGCAGCTGGTTGGTGCAGCTTGAGGTGATTAAAAGCTCAGGCTGGGAAGGTTCAGAGGAGGCAGAGCTTATACAAAACAGGCTGGGCAAAAACACTCAACAACCTGGGAGCTCCTTCCATAAAGAATCTTCTGGAGGAGATTTTGGAAAGAGCTGTCTTACAATGTCAGGACTAAAGGCCAACTGTTAGGCTCTTGTAATAAACTTTTAAAAATAGTTTTCTTCTTCCTTGTGAGCTAACCAAGTACTTTTGCACCTGATAACACTACCTGACCCAGGGCACAAGGCTCTCTGTACTCCCACAAGACTGCTGCTTACAGTGGTGAAGTCCTGACACCAGCAGAAGAAAGATGATGCAAAAGAATGCCATTGCCTTAGAAAGGAAGAGCAGGACAGACCATCACTTCGTCTCATCCGACCTCTTGTGCTCGGCAGGTCACAAGGTCTCACCCAAACACGTCATCTCAGCTCCAGCCAGGAGAGGTAATCCTCTTGGTAGTGGTTCATGCCAAGCTCTTGGTCCTAGCCAGGTGGTGCAGCATCCCTCAGGGAGAAGTCAGGAAAGCCGGGGATTTGTCAGCTGTCATTAAGCCATGGAGCTCAAGCCACGGGTGGAGCAGAGGGAGGAGGACCAGGAGTGTCTCTGTGATGCTCACATAGATGAAAGAGTGCTGGGGCCTGAACGGTGCTCTCCCCAAACTTTAGACTTTCCAACACTGAGCACCATGGCACTTGGTGTATGTTCATGGGGCATGTTGCACGGCCGAGCAGAGCTATGGGATATTGCTCTGGATGAACCCTAACGGCAGTGTTAGTGTGGTGCACCTTGCGCAAACTCCCCCTAAACAGCTTTTTCAAGCAACCTCGGGTATCTCTGCGGTGCGATGCGAGCAGATGCAGTTGCAGGATTGCTGGGGCAGAGTGCTTGGTGCAGTGGGGTTTTTCCCCATTTTTGGTGGCAGTGCCTCTGCCACGACCCCTTCCACTGGAGCACCACCAAGACCTTCTCAGCGACCCAGTGACGAACCACCTTCCCAGGTCAGGATCCACATACAAGATTGGATTGAGCTGGAAGAGATAAAATAAAGTCAAATCCACCCATCTGGTGCTCACTGCAGGATCTCTGCCAGCGTGTAGCTCCACTGGGATCCAGGCCTTACATGTTATATTTTCTGCAGATATTCTTACAATTAAAAACAGGACTACAAAGGAATCTGGGAGGGAGCTCTTGGCAGCATGTTGAAAGCCCCTGAATAATTTTTTAAAAGAAGATTAATGTAACTGTTGCTGGTACCTCTAGGGAAAAGAACTGCTCCATTTTGCAGCAGGCTGTAATTTGTAAATTGAATCTAATATTGCCACATAAATAATACTGCAGAGATTAAATCTGGGGAAAGGTGTGAAATGAGAGAGCTACAGCATCTAAGAAGCAAATGCAGCAAATACTTTTACAGTCACTGTCGAGCAGAAAGTATTAACAAACATTTCTATTGTTCAAGTCAGCTCTCTGCTGAATGAGAATAACATGCACTTCATATCACAGGGAAAGTGCCAAATATTGCAATTTTTTTCTGTTTCCTCGGAGTTAGCCTCTTTGGTCTCCATGTTGCAGTCTGGTGTTATTGTTCCAAGAAAACTTTTGTGTCCTCAATGTATTCTCTATAAACTGCGAAAACTCCAACTTAATATGAAAGATTTAGATTTTTTCTGGCTCGGAGTGAGGTTGTGGAGCTACCAGAATGCATTATGTGCATGAAAACATTATTGCCTCTTACAAAATTTAGCTAAATATAAAAAAGTTCCATTTTTGACCTTTCATCCCTTGACACTGTGTGACGTCCAGCAGCCTGTGCACAAGCCTGATCCCAGCGTGTGCAGGTTTATTGGTGTTTAGGACACACTCTTGTAATACATTACTCACTAAGAGTAGTTATGTGTACTAGTACTTAGAACTAGTAGAGGAAAAATAGACCCCCATGTGCCGTTAAAGTGTTTAAAAGAGTTTTCTGAGATATTAGCTCAAATTTTGTCAAATGAAATATTTCGTGGCAAGTATTCCTTAGCGTCATCATATATTCTGTAAGTTTCGCTTTTCCCACGCTGTGTATCGGTCACGTATGTTCTCACACCTCAAGGCAAGTTTCTCTTTTGGCACAACAGGGTAGCAGTTGGACCATCTCCCTTCCTACAAACTATGACAAAGTCCAATACCTTGCTTTGCTCCAACCCACTCAATACCCACTAAAGAAGGTAGGACGTCCGCATTGGCTATGGAGTGACCAGAGGTAGTTTTTCAGCCTTGGCATGGACAGTCTCCTGACTACCTACCACTGGGAGTTGATTGTGTAGAGGGAGACGAGTGGAATATTGTAATCTTCATGCTGATGAGCCAAACAGACCATCTGCATTCAATAACATCACCAAAAGTCCACATTTTTCATAGCTCTTTGCCTTGTTTTGGGCAGCTGCAAAGTTCTGTCTGCACTTTTTACTCCTGTTAGGACATTTGTCAATACGTAGCACCTTAGGTTTTCTGATTAGAACTGCTTGTGTGGTGTCAGCCTCAAAAAACTCAAATTCAGTAAAAAGCTAAACACCATTTTCTATTGATATCTCTGGAGTTTCCTGGAACCTGCAAAATTTTGAAAATTTCCAACCTGCAACAGAATAGTTCTACAATTCCAGGAGATGAGTATACATTTTTTTTTTTAGGGCTGAAAGACAAACACTTTCCAAGCCACCCAAACAGCTGCCACTCTTTATTGCAGTATGGGTATTCTGGAAGACCAGAAAGCAGAGAGAGACTTTGTAAACATACATACTATTAACACCTCAGAGAATGTCAAATCTTCTACCCAATCTGCTGCAACACAAATTTCATGATGAAAGAACCTGGAAAGTGTTAAAATATTTAGTTATATATAATACTTTAAACATTGGTACTGAAAACACATCACCAACAACCCTTTGGATCTGATGTGCTCTAGAAGCTGCTTTCTTGCGAAATTTCTGTTACTTCTTGTGAACATCTTGGATTTTATCATTTTTTTTAAGATGAAAACAAAACCCACATGGTACTTGGGCAACAAGCCATTTTTTGTGGATTTTTTAAATGCGTGAAGTCCCATAAATTACAAACATGAGAACAGCTGTAGTGGGTGAGACAAAGGGCCTCACCAGCCCAGTATCCTACCTCTCATAGTGTGAGAAGACCAGATGGGAAGAGCAAATAAGCAAGCAAACACACATGATACTTCTCCTTGTTGTCTCCCAACTGCCCACCACCTGTGACACAATTTCTCAGGCAGATGGGCAGATGTATTTTTTATTTATTTTGTATCTCTTGACAAATTCTCCTCAAAGACACAAACAGGTTGTGAGCTGGTTTGGTTTTTTGTGGAGTCTAACTGCTTTGATCAATTGAGAAGATAGGGAGGAGAATGAAACATTGCACAGGATGGGAAGGCATCCGTGAGTCCAGGTCCCCCAGTTGTGCATGTCTATGGAAGAGTTACTCAGTTTCTTGCTCAAGATGAGGTGACCTTTTCAGATCCTGTAATAGCAATATGTAGGCTATGGTTACTTCAGGCTCGCGTCTGTGATACTTTTTTGTATGCCCCATCCTCCTCCACTCCTCACCAGACTCTGTGTTAGTACTGCCCAGTTTTGCCTCAAACTTTAATAAACAAGAGTCAACCAAAAAGATTTTCTTTTGAATTTTGAGGTGGGCAAGAGCAACGTAGTTGACAGGCCGCGTCTTGTTAGTCCATTGTTGATGTGCCCTGGGTGTCCAAGGAATATGGACCCCTGGTGCTCACCCTATGCCTTCCATGGGAGACATTCAAGGCATGTGATGAAGTCCACCCATCCACCCTCCCATCCATCCATCCATCTATCCATCCATCCATCCATCCATGCATCCCTCCACCCATCCATCCCCCCCTTCTGTGTCCCGCAGAAAGAAGGCCTGGGAGATTGTGTGTCTTCATCAGCTCTGGTGGGGAAAGCAAACCTGTTCCCCTCAGTGTGGTACCTCCTGGTTGTTAGAGCTAGAGGGGATGGGAGTATGGGGTCAGCTTGCCATTGTATGACCTTTTCTCCAGGTTAGTAGTAAGAGGCATTTGGAGGCACTTGTTCTCCATCAGCATGGGGCTGCATTTTTAAGTCTGCCTTAGACAGTCCTCTCTGGGGACAGTGTCATAATTACCCCTGGGCATCTAGATGGGGTCTGTCTGTCACCTAGCCTTGCTGATCAAATCAAAACATGTTCCCGAGGTGAATATTCATAAAAGACTCCGTTCTCACTTTCTCAATGCAGAATCACTCTTCCTCTCCCTGCCTCCTGAAAAGAAAAAAGGAAAAAAAAAAAAAAAAAAGAGAAGAAAGCCATGAAAATTCAAAGTTCATCTAAACCTATCAACATGTGCATAACGCATGTCTGTGCCTATTAATCACTGCTGGGGAAACACAAAGCCACAATGCCATTATGGAAAAGACAACAGATCATTCCAAAGCCATATGGCCACCGCCATTGATCCTCACATCCAGGAATCAATGAATGATCTTGACTGGTAAGAATGTAGAACGAGAGCCAATATCATAACTTCACTGCTTCTGCAAACTGTGGGGAAATCAGCTTGGAGAGTAATGCAAAACTGCAACAAAGGGCACATGGATGTGCTATCAGTATTTTCTATCAAAGGATCTTATCATGCAGTGTGATGTGCTTTAAGAGTGATTACAGCAACTTAGAGAAATATTGCATTACCCGATTTGTTCCTTAATAAATCAGTTTTTTAATTGAATCCTGAGAAAGTTGGAACCTAAGTTACATGGACAATCCTCCAAATCCTTGCAATAGTACATGATCTCATATATTTGGGTAGGAATACTCACATACTAGCAGTTGTTAAAAAAATCATTGTCATCAACATCATTTCAAGACTGTTTACCGTAAATGCACTGAATATCGAAACTGGCTACAGGACTCAGCATCTACATTTTGGGCCCTTCGTTGGTGCGGAAACCAGACTGGGAATTTCCAGCTCGCATAACAGGCTCTAAATATCTTCAACCATTTTTATAAGCTGTGTTAGAAAGTAGGTGGTCTCTGACACTGTCTTTAAATGCATTGGGCCAGATACTCAGCTGGTATTAATTGTCACTCCTTTGTCTTTGAGAGCACCATTAACCAAGCAATTTAACTCAATGTAGGATCTGGCTCAGCATGGTCCTTTCCACACTGTCTGCTTAATCTGTTTAAATCCAAGTTAATCTAAAGTAGCTTTCAGTATCGTTTAAAACTAGCTCAAGGAACAAACTTTTCTTTCCAATGATGAACTGGCATCCAGAGATACTTCCTTATAAAACGGGCCTTCAAAAGATGATCTCCCACACTGCAGATGTATGCAGCAGTCTTCAGTTCTTGGCTGGCACAGAAAGAGAGTCTAGATTTGAATCTCTCAGTTCAGCATCCCAGACCTCAAGAAAATTTGAATCTGTCCTGCAGCTTGGTATAATCTTCTGTTTAAGATTGCACATAAATGGATAGGGGAATGTCTTGTTACAAGCCACTGTTTACCTCTCAGGACAACATTTACAGTGAGAATGAAATGCAGAGGTAACAAACTTCCCCCTTCTCTGACATCTGTGGACTCTCTCTGAGCTGCAGAGAAATGTCACTCCCCTCTCAGCTTTCACCACCTTCAATATTCCCACTGGGTTGGCACTTACATCTTTTTCTTGTGGAAAGCCTACAGGCTTTCCTCATTTCTATGGCCTGTTTAGTTCAAGCTATTGCCTCCCCCAACAAGCTCAGCATCTGTTTCAGAGCTGAAGGAGGAGCCACCAAGCACACTTCTCTTTCCTTAGTGTTTTCCTGGTTGGCACAGCCACATGTGGGATGTGAGATGTGAGTTCAAATGCCCGCTGCTCATGGGACCGTGCTCCAGGCCGTGAAGTGTCAAGGAGGAGGACGCTTGGCTCTCTCACCCGTACGTTAAAACAGTGAACCGAGTTTCAGTCTGGGATTTTTCCATTCCTGCCTGAAGGTTATCACAGGCCAGAGGCAACTCCCAGAATGCAAGGCAGCTGCAGCTGTCCTTTTTTGGGGCAAAAGGTAGTGAAGCTGTATGGACATGACTATTGGCCTCGGGATCAGATAAGAGTCTCTGACATATTTCATAGATTAGGGTGGGTGCAGCCCCTCATTTTCGTATATTAGAGCCATTTAACTTTGCATAAAATATTGAAGTAGTCAGTGGAGTGGTGTCTGAAGGTGTTTCCTTCCCACTTTTGGCTGCAGCGAACAGAGGTGGTGCCCAGACACCAATGTGCTGACCTGTACCCAGGCATCCCGCTCCCAGGTCCTGACGCAGGAGCACCCTAGTGAAGCTGAAGCAGGGCAGAAGAATAACTCCAGGGACTGCTTCCAGGGGCTGTTTGTTCAGGCCC